>NC_044319.2:30875887-31209637 GCF_007474595.2 Lynx canadensis
ACTTAGTCCATAGTGGAGCAAAATCAAGGCTGGGCATGGTCTGAGAGCAGGCAGGAGAGACAGAGCTGTGTTGGATGGAAGGAATCAGAATACCTTTAATCATTCATTAAGTCATTCACCATATAAATGCGGAATGCTGCTGTGTTCCAGGCACATAGTGAAGGGCTAATGGTTCAGTATGGATGGACACGACTCGCCCTGGCCCTGTTCTCCGGAGCTCACAGCCGAGGAGGATAAAAAGACGTGTAGACAGACTGTGATATTGCAGTGACGATAGAGGACGTACAGGGTGCCTTGGGAGAGTTGAGGAACGGGTCCTCAAATAAAGCTGTGGGTCAGGGAAGGCTTCCTTGAGAAAATGCCTTTCTAAACCGAAACCTAAAGTATGAGTCAGGAATCAGCTGTGGAAGAAAAGTGCTCCAGGCCAGGCACAGGGATTGGCAAATGTGAGGGGCCTTAGTGTTGAGGGGGGGGTCTGCATGCTGGACAAACAGAAAGTCATTTAGCACAGCTGGAGCTGGGGACCCTGTGGGAGCCGGGTGGTCAGCGATAAGCCCAGAAAAGTAGGTTGGGGCCAGCTTCCTTGTTGAATCTTAACTTTGTCCCTCCAGATGGGAGATTCTTAAAGAGAATAGCTGTGTCTCCTTCCTCTTGGGGTCCTCTTTCTGGCACAGGAAGTGCATGGTGAATGTCAGTAGGTGCCACGTGTTATGATTTAGGGGGAGGAGGCTGAGGTGGGGAGGTTGGGTGTGTGGGTGACCTTGCCTCCTTGGTAAAGCAGGTCAAGGCCTGGAGATTGCCAGCTGCCTCTGACCTCACCTGCCCCAGGGCTCCGGGTCTCATGTGTGGTGGTGTTTTTCAGCCCTGGACAGCGAGTCTGCCTCTAGCAGCATCCGCTTCAGCAAGGCCTGCCTGAAGAACGTCTTCTCGGTCCTGCTCATCTTCATCTACCTGCTGCTCATGGCAGTGGCTGTCTTCCTGGTCTACCAGACCATCACAGACTTCCGCGAGAAACTCAAGCACCCTGTCATGTCGGTGTCTTACAAGGAGGTGGATCGCTATGACGCCCCAGGTAGAGTCTGTCCCTGAGGGGCATCAGGGCCCAGGTCTGGGGCATTGGCTTGCAAATGAGCCACCGTTGCACTCCCAACACCGGGATGGGCACCGCGGGTAGGCAGAGGAGCCGAGCACAGTCAAGGTGAAGAGTACACACCCAGAGAGCTGCTGTCAGTACCCAGAGGAGCGTGTCGTGTGCCAGGGAGAGGGGTGCACGGAGTCTGGAGCGGTCACTGTGTAACTGGGGTGGGCACGGAATGCTTTGCACGGAGATAGGATTTGAGCTGGGCTTTGATAGACAAGAAGAGAGTTTTTCTGGAAGGGGGATTAGCAGGCGCAAAAGTAAGTGTAGGGAGGCAGAGGGCTCCTCTGGAGAGGATGCGTATAGCCCGGCTGGAGCCGGAGGCCAGTGATGAGGGGCAGGGGAGGTGAAGCCATTCGGAAGTGGTTAGGGCCCTGCCTGGGGAGCGGGCTCACTGCTGTTCCTGTTCCGGTGGGAGGCTGGGCCCTGAGGAGGCCGTCGTCTCTGCTATAGAAGGTAGTGTCTCCTTCAGGGCAAGCGGGGCTGGCTCTGGGCTCTGGAATCGTGGGAGTGAACCGGAGGCGTGAGCTCCGTGGCCTCTGCTGTGCCCCGCTGGTGTGTGCACCTGCTGTGCTCTCAGGATGCCAGAGTCCCCCTCTGGATGGCCTGCCCACAGGGCACAGCCAGTCTCTGGTACCTTCCACCTGGGCTTCTTGGAAGTGTGCTGCTTGTAGCTTCTTCACCCATCTTTGCCTGTCTCGTGTTCGTCCCTCTTTGTGTGTCTGTTTTGGTCCCTGTATCTGTGGGCTGTACTTTCTGTTGCTGATCTCTGGGTCTCTCTGAGCTCTGCCCGGGTCTGGTGCCACATGCTGCTCTCATGCTGCTCTGTTTTGTCTCCGTCAGTGGAGCCCCATGGTGAGGTGCTGGGGTTGGGGCGGGGGAGGGACCTTTGGGGTGTGAGTTGCACACCTGGAGGCCCCGGCCAGAGCAGGAGGTGAGAGGCACGGTGACAGGTGGGGAGTCCCGCAGCCGAGCCGAGGGCCTTGCAGTGAATCCGCCTGCGGATGGCGGCGCTGCCGGGCCCGGCCGCGGAGCCCCCGCGGGGTGTGCCGAGCAGGGCGGGGAAGTAGGGTGTGTTTCGGTGCAGGTGCCAGGGAGGCTGTGCCCCAGGCCAGGAGAGGGGCTTTCTGAGGGCAGCAGCCGTGGCTCTCCACCCTCCATAACCCTCTTCTTCTCCCTCCTCTGCCATCACCCAGAGAGTCTTGAACTTGGGTTGTTGGTGGGTGTGAAAAACTGTGTGTGATGTGACTGTAGGGATACGGTGGGGGACCGTGACTTCTGACACTCCCATTTTCCTGTTCGTGCTCCCCTAGGTATTGCTCTGTACCCCGGTCAGGCCCAGTTGCTCAGCTGTAAGCACCACTACGAGGTCATCCCGCCCCTGAGGAGCCCTGGCCAGCCTGGGGACATGAACTGCACCACCCAGAGGATCAACTACACAGACCCTTTCTCCAACCAGACCCTGGTAACTCTTGTCTCCCCACGCCAGGCCTGGGCAGCGCACGCTGTCCACCCCGCACCCCGCAGCCCCCGGTCTTCTTCCTGCCACGAGGCCACTCACACTCCCCTCGTGCAGGCCCTTGGCCCCCAGTGACCACGAGGCTGTCCCAAATCAGGTCATGGCCATGGCTGGCTGGCTGCATCAGGCAGGGCTGTGAGGGCATCAGCATTCTCTGATCCTCAGGGATTCCTGACAGTGCGATCGGATCCTCTCCTTGCTGGAAGGATGCAGGGCGAAGCCGGTGGGACGTAGTCAAGTGAGTCCCATTACCTGACTGCCCGACACAACTGCCAGGGTGCATTTTGAAAATAAAGATTCCTAGGTTCCACGTGGGGCCAGTCACTCCTAGGGACAGGGCCTGGGAATCCATGTTTTGAAATAAATATGTAAAGAAGCTGGTCTGGGAACAAGGACCCCAGCACTGGCATCACTCACAGCTCAGCCCAGCAGGGTTGGGGGGAAGGTGAGGGTCAGTGGCACCTGCACAGGGTGTCAAAGGCAGGGAAGGAATTTTACGTTTATGTACATCTTTTTGCATCCCGTATCCTCGTTTCAGAAAGGATTGAATGGGACCGAGTAAAAGCTTTCTAGATCAAAGTGAGGAAGGAAGGGTTTTCAAGGTAGAGGAAATAGCAGGTTGCATTTGTGTCTGCACTGTTAGAGTAGTTGGGTGTGTGTGGAGGGTCAGGTGCCCCCGGGAGCGGCGAGCGGCGGGAGGCGAAGCTGCGGGTAGAAGTAATGGCCAGGTGAGGAGAGAGTGAGTGGTCTGCCCTGGAGCCTGACTTGCCCCCCTGGGTCTAAGGTAGAAGAGTCACACTGAGGTGGTTCTGATGACCTTTGTTCCAGGCCTCCTCCTGAGATCCTGCTCAAATGGTTCCCTCGCCTGCAAAAACTGGAACAAAATAAAGTATCCATAAAAGTCCCACAAACCCAGGAGGGGTATCACCAGTGGACTAGGCGTTTTGAACCGGTGTAAAATAGAAGTTGGGTCAGGTGGGTGGAGCAAACAGACCAGAGAAAGGCCTCGCCCTACAGCCGGCGCAGGAGAGGCTTCAGGAGAGGTGAAAGCCTTCCTTCTGGCTCCCAGCTCCCGAGTCAGCTCACCCAAAGGGCAGGGCAGCGGTCAGGACAGTCATCACGGGACAGTCATCATGGGACTGGGCAGCTGCTCTCCTACCCTCCCAGGGCGTGCAGAGCTGCTGGGGACGGCGTTTCTTTCCGGGTACGAGGCCCAGGGGCCATTCCTATGTACGCAAGCCCTGGGGAGGTTCCCTGCTTGGGCACTGGGGCAGCAGAGAGAAACGGAGCAGAACTGGAGACTGGGCCTCCACGGTGCAGGGGAGGGGACAAGTACCGGGAAGGAATCTTCACACAAGAGACACGCCAAGTACCTGGCCTGGCATTGCCTGCCTGCTGCCACGGAGCGTCAGCCCCAGGCAGGGGCGCCGTGGGAGAACCGGTGAGGACAGCCTCACCCCAGCCCTAAGCTAGCCACCCTGGTCCTTCTCTCGGGAGTGGGAATGGACAGCGAAGGCTCGCTAGACATTTACGGGAAACCGACAGCCTAGGAGAGGACCAAGAGGAATAAAAGAGAATGGACTCCAGAACAGGGCAATGGATGCTAATTTAAAGGAAAGGGAGAATAATTTGTAAACATTTTAAAGAAGAGCTGGATGTGCCGTAGAAACACCATGCGGATTCCCGGCCGCTTCTTGCCGGCCGCTCTGGGAAACATACCAGTCGGAGGGCCGGGCAGTGCACATGCGGGTCTGTGGGTGTCCTTCCTGTCGGTGCCCCCTGAGCGGACATTTCCCAGGAGCCCGTTGCCTTCATTCCCAAACCTGTGTGTGCTGCTTGTGCTTACTGCGGTAATTATGTAATTTAAATATTATAAACATCCATGAAATAAGAGCACAAAAGTTATTTTTTAATATATATAATTATTTTCAGTTTATTCATTTATTTTGAGAGAGAGTGCACGTGGGGAGGTAGGGACAGGGAGAGAAGGAGAGAGGGAATCGCAAGCAGGCTCCACACTGTCCGGCCTCAGGGTCCAGTGCAGGGCTCGAACTCAGGAACCGTGAGATCATGACCTGAGCTGAAACCAAGAATCCTGGCTTAACTGACTGAGCCAGTCAGGCGCCCCAGGGAGAGTTGTTTGTATGGAAACTGCAGTGAAGGCAGTTACTGCGGCCAGCTCTGGGTGAAGGTCAGTATTCTCCAGCAGTTCTAGATGTGGTTCCTTTGGAGAGGAGTTCTGCCCTCAGGCCCCACAGTGGCGGAGGAGGAGGAGGGATGGGGGAGCGCAGGGGAGGGTAGGAGAGCCCCCCCCCCCCCACATACATGTGCACTTAACGCTGGGAAGTAGGGCCTGGCAAGTGGCAGCAAGGACATTCCCTGAGTAGGGGGGAGGTGTGGCTCATCCTATCTCGCACCCAGGGAGCACCTTGGTTAGATATCTGTGTCCTTGATCGCCCCTGGCCTTGGCCACTGGGAGACTTTGCCTGGGTAGAGATCCTCCGGCGCCATGCCTGGGGTGGACTTTAGAAAATATGCCCTCTGGTGCACCCGCTTCCTGCTGTGTAGGCTGACACCTTGCAGACTTGATGCTTGGCTTGTGGGCTTGTCCTTTACTCTGCTCCAGCTCCGCCTCCTTTGTTTGTAGTAGGAGGTCTCAGAACCCTGTAGGCTGCTGGCTGTCTGCCTCCTGGCTAGTCTGTGTGAAAGTGACACGCGAGGGCGGGGGTTGGTGCTCATCTGACCTGCTTTGTCAGATTTCAGATTCTCATTGTTTTCTAGTGTCTCTTGTGCCCTCGGTTTAGCTAACTTTTTTTTTTTAACATTTATTTATTTTTGATAGAGAAAGAGTGTGAGTGGGGGAGGGGCAGAGAGAGAGGGAGACACAGAATCCAAAGCAGCGTCCAGGCTCTGAGCTGTCAGCATAGAGCCGGACGCAGGGCTGTGAGATCATGACCTGAGCCAAGGTTGGAGGCTTAACTGACCGAGCCACCCAGGCACCCCTGGTTTAGCTAACTTTTTTTTTTTTTTTTAATTTTTTTTTTTTCAACGTTTATTTATTTTTGAGACAGAGAGAGACAGAGCATGAATGGGGGAGGGGCAGAGAGAGAGGGAGACACAGAATCGGAAACAGGCTCCAGGCTCTGAGCCATCAGCCCAGAGCCTGACGCGGGGCTCGAACTCACGGACCGCGAGATCGTGACCTGGCTGAAGTCGGACGCTTAACCGACTGCGCCACCCAGGTGCCCCTGGTTTAGCTAACTTTTACTGCACACTTTGCTCTGCCACAATTAGGGCCACCGTCTCCAGCTTGTAGGAATGCCAGCCATATTCCCACTGTCCAGATGTTAAGTCCTTGTCTCTTTTAGATGGTTCCCACAGCACTCCAGTTCCAGAAAATAACTTTGTGCATTGGGCAGAGAATAGACTAAACTGCTGTGCAAAAGCAAACACCCCAAACAGACCCAGTGGCTGAGACCAGAGAGAAGTCTGTTTCTTTGGAGCCGGTCGGGCGTGCAGGCGGTGGGCATGTTGGGCCATGCCACCTCGCAGGGCGGGCAGCGATGGCTTCTGTCTGCCACTCCACCATCCCCGTGGTGCAGTCTTGGTCCTCGTGGTCAGCCATGGCTTGCCAGCACGTGTATGCGTTTTCCACTCTGGGAGGGTGCGACGTGGAGGACAAGCGGTGCCCTGTTTCGGGGCACAGTGTGGAGTCTCATGAGTCACTTTGGTGCACATTCCAGGAACTTCATCACATGGCCACGGCCGAGGCCAGAAATGAGGCTCCAGCAGGGTGGTGACTGTGCTGCTAAAATGTGGGATTGGGGAAGCGGTTCTAGTTCTCCAGGAGGAAGCAGGTAGTGGGAACAGAGTGCATTCTCTGCTGCCACTCAACGTGTCATGGAAAGGTTGAAAATAAATAGATGGACGGAGGTTTCCTGGGAAAAATGCAACAAGAGGCAGAACAAGTGAGTGGGCACGTGAACGTCAGTCACACTGCTGTACCGGGTGCCAGGGGTTACAAGAGATGTTTAATTCAGATAAAAAACTATACTATTCTCCACTAAGAATTAAGAGTTACAGATCTTTGCAAAATAGCATTCCTTTTGTATGTTTTGGGCAAAACCTATCAGGAACAAAAAATTCCATTGCCTTGAAGTGTGACTAAATGCACACGTTTCTCTTTCGCATTCGCGGATCGAATAGACACAAAGTGGGATAAGGACTGAGCGGCACAATTCGTTAATGTGCAGTGAGTGTGCGTGTAGCACCTGTGCCTGATGGTGCCCGCTCTTCGACATCTGGAGAGCATTTATGGAGGTTACTGCTGTACAGATGTTTATCTGTAATTCATTAATCTGTAAATCAGTTATGGTAATTAATCTGTAAATCCAGCATCATTACAGTTAAAAGTCCCAGTTGGTTTTTTCATGGAATTTAACAGTCCAGTTTTAAAGTACATGGAGAAGAACACGTGTATGGCAGTCACCCACTGGGGGTGGTGGTAGGAGGCGCGTCGCGGAGGGGACCTGCCCGGTCAGATGGCAGAACAGTGTAGACCCGCAGGGATCAACTCCGCATCTGTCCCTCGTCTGGGGAGCGGGAGGTAGGTCCCTCTTTCACACCAGATGCAAAACTGAAAGCCACGCACATAAAACGTCTGAATGTAAAAAAGTTTAAAAAGCGCTATAAGAGGAGAACATTAATGTAATTTTGGTTTTCCTTCACAAGCAAAACCTGGAAGCCATAGAGAAAAAGATTTACAGATATCATGTATCAAATTTAAAGCTTCATCTAACAAGTGACATTAGAAACAAAGTTAATGGCAAAGCGACAGACCGGAAGAAGACATTTGTCCGCATACTGGACGTACGTTAGCGTCCCTTCCGAGGGCGTCCGTAGCACAGACAGCCAGTGAGGAAAATGAACGGAGGACGGTTGCTCCCAGCGCTGGGCCAGGCGCTAGCCCGAGAGTCGCGCTGTGGGGCTGAGCGGGAGCCAGCCGTGGGCAGCAGGAGGGTGGCCTGTGGTCAGCTGGGGGCCGCTGGGCGAGGAGTTTGCTGGTCACCCTCAGTGTCTCTGGGGCCACAGGCGGGGCTCCCACAGGGCTGATTCTGGCCCTTGTCTCTCTGCAGAAATCTGCCCTGATCGTGCAGGGGCCCCGGGAAGTGAAGAAGCGGGAGCTGGTCTTCCTCCAGTTCCGCCTGAATGAGAGTAGCGAGGACTTCAGTGCCATCGATTACCTCCTCTTCTCGTCTTTCCAGGAGTTCCTGCAAAGGTGGCGTTTCCAGTCCGTGCCGGGCTTGCCGCACGCGGTCTCCTGTCCGCTTACTCATCCCGGGCCGGGGTGGGCAAGCGGGGCAGTGATGGGGGCCCAACTCCAGGGACTGACCTGGAGCCTAGCTGTCCAGGAAACCTGGCTTCACTAAGGAAGCGGGTCTGGTGTGGCGAGTGTTTGGACTTGGAGGCAGAGGCTTGGTCCTGCCCGTTCGGGGGGCTAAGGCGAGAGGAGCTGCCTTGGACCCTGTGAGCCCCCCGAGGGCAGTCCCTGCCTCTGCCGGGTCTCCCCTGCCGTGTCGTGGGCAGCATGTCCAACGCGCGGTGTGTGTTTGCCACACGTTTTTAATACGGGGATGAAGCTTTCTGTCTGCGTGGGGGACACACTGGGACCCAGAGTGCCCACTGGGGGCGGTAGCCACCCCGGAGGAGAGGCGGCTCCCCCGGGCTGATGAGGCCATGGGCCACCTCCCCTACTCATGTACCACTGCTCCGTCCTTCCTGATCTGGAGCTTGGAGCCTCTGCTGTGGCGTCTTTCACCCTGTCTGTCCCCCAGCATTCCCTCTGCCCTCCCTGCGTGGAGCTGAGGAGCTGTCCTCCCCTCACTGGACCTCCCAGAGGGAGGCTGGCAGCCCAGCGAGGGCTCCTCAGGGCCACCGAGGGCCAGAGTTGTCATGCTGGCGGGCGCACCTGCCCGCTCAGGGCCAGTGCTCTTGGGAGCAGGGGTTGGGGGGAGCTGCCTCGTGGCGGGTGACAACTCTCCCTCTGTTCGGAAGCCTAGAAGCAGAGCTTGGAAAGGAAGCAGGAAGTGGGCCCTGTCCTCCTGGCGGTAGCCGAGAAACCGGCTTGGAGTAGGGACTGGAGTTTGAGTCCAGCCGACTTTGAATCCTGCTGTTGGGCCTAACTTGGCCCCTTCTTCTCTGTCCGCCCAGCCCAGACAGGGTGGGCTTCATGCAGGCCTGCGAGAGTGCCTATTCCAGCTGGAAGTTCTCTGGCGGCTTCCGCACCTGGGTCAAGATGTCCCTGGTGAAGACCAAGGAGGAGGATGGGCGGGAAGCAGTGGAGTTCCGGCAGGAGGTAGGTGGTGCTGGGTGTGCTTCGCACCGTTGGCCGCTTCCACCCTGGAGTCCGGGGTGGACAGAAGCTTCGCAGGAGGACCTTGGGGAAGTCGTATGGTGAGAAGGGACCCCGTGCCAGGGAGCGGCCATGTCCTGCAGGCTGGGCACGCTCTAGGCCTTTGCCTGGGCTGCAGCCGGTCCTCCCCAGACACGTGGGCCAAGCAGGGACGCCTGCATTTCACAGAGCAGGTGGCGCGCCCAGCACAGTCCGTGTTCTTGGCCGTCAGAGGCCGCTGGCCTCGTGGAAGATAGAGGACTTGCAGGGAAGACAGACTAGATACAGTGGCCTCCGAAGTGTGGTGCACATGAGGGTCCATTGAGATGCATGAGGAAAATATTAGCTTGCTTTTTGAACTAATTTCTTGACCTCATCCTTTTTCCGTTTTTGAGTATTTTGAACATTAGAAGAAGAGTAATGTTTACGTCACTTCTGAGGAAGTCATGTATGTGGGGTATGTACTCAGAAATGTGTTACTAATGGGAAGTGTGATTGAAAGCTTTCAGCCCACTAGCCTGGAACCAGGAGATGTGCCCGAGGTTTCTAGCTACGGTCTCGGCAGCGGATGGGGGAGGACCTTGGGAACGGGCCTGGCAGTGGGGATGGGGGCAGGGGACATTTTGGTTGCCGTGGCAGGGCTGTTTGCCAGTCATCACTGAAAGCGAGGCTGCACCCCTACCTTTGGAACTTTCATCTCTGCGGTGGCAGCCCCCTTACCTACACCTACACCCTGAGGCCACCGTCCTGTGTATCAGTGGCCGAGTGCCTACAGAGGTAGCGAGGGAGTCTGTTCTGAAAACTTGGCTCCTCCTTGGAGGTGTTTCAGCAGGCTGGACCCCGAGGGGCAGCACTGGGAAAGGCCTGGGTTGGAGTAGGACCTACTCCCAGCGACACGGGGCTGTCGTTGGGCAGAAGCCATGCGCTCGTCCGGGCCCACCCCTTCCCTGTGCCCTGGCCTCTCAGACTGGAGAGGAGGAGGGTTTGGGAAGGGCTTCAGGCTGGTTTTCTTCAAGAGGACAGGCTTTGTTCCTGCCTCAGGAGGTGGACCCTACCCCCGTAGCCCCCCGGCAGTGGGTCCCCAAAGTGTTCCCTGTTTGTAAGGTAACTGTCACGTCCTGGATTTTTGCTCCACACTTTTCTCCGAGAACTCCCGAGATCTTCCTCCTCTGGCCCCACAGCAGCCGAAGAAAGGAGCCTCGATGTGTTCACCGTAGTCAGGTGCAGCCTGGGTCTGCCCGGCTCGCCCCACAGTTCAGAACCCAAAGACCTAAGTCCCAGCGAACATGTCCATTTTACCATGTTTGTGCCGTTCGTGATTGTCTAAGTTGGAAGTGTTTCGGTGGGTGACATGAACCGTTTTGAACAAAGTTGAAAAATGTTTTTTATGTAGTGTTTTAAAGTTTAAAATACCCATGTCTTATCTCATTTGATCCTGACCACACCTCGGTGATGCAGGCATTTTGTCCGCTGCTCTGCAAGTGGTGAAGCGTGAGGCTCAGCTCGGTGGTGGAGCCGGCCCTGTGGCCGGGGCTGGGCTCTGCCTCTGGCACCGGCCGCTCCCCGTTATACCACGCAGATTAGCAGCTTCTAGTAATCGATAACCAGATCTTACCAGACACGCCTACTAAATACTTAACAGGGAGTGAGTGCTCAGCCGGGAGGATCTGTGAGGTTGCGCTTTGTCTGTGTAAGACCTGAAGGGTTGAAAGACTTAGCTTTTAAGATCAAGTATTTTGAAATTCGAGACTTTTATGACTTACAATTGGGTCTTCACATGATACTTTGGATACGATTTAATCATGAGTCCAGATATCTCAGGACAGATTTTGGTGACAATCCAGGACACCCATTGTACATCCCAGATGCTGTTTTCCCAGAGAACTGGAAACCGAAGTCTTGGCCCTGGTTCCAGTTCAGGATTTGTGTATGAGATTTTTGGCTTTCTCCCTCCAGAAGATGATGTGAAGAGAACCAAGGATGTGAAGAGAACCAAGGACCAAGATCCCCTAACTTCCTTCTCCTTTCCTGCAACCCAGGTGAGGCAGGGGCGCAGAGGTTATAATGCTTTCTCCTCTCTCTACCTAGACGAGTGTGGTTAACTACATTGACCAGAGGCCGGCCGCTGAGAAAAGTGCTCAGTTGTTTTTTGTGGTCTTTGAATGGAAAGATCCTTTCATCCAGAAAGTCCAAGATGTGAGTATTACTTAAGGTTACAAGAGCAAACACCCTGTGCTGAGGTATTTTGGCTCATCCTTCCAGGCTGTCCTCCTCTTCTCTCATGGCACAAATCATTTTTTCATTTATGACATTCATGTCCTGTATTTGTGTTTAATTGATCTTATCATCACTAGACAGCTGTCCCCGTGAACATGGGGGCTTCCTCTTTTGTCCGCCATTATTTATGTGCTGCCTGGCAGAGTGCTTAGCACAGAGTACTTGCTTAGTAGTATTAAGTGAGTGGAGCGAGTAGAAAACCTGGGTTGCATTAAGCTAATGTCTAGATTATTGCTACTGGAAGCCATTCTTTTTTTTTTTTTTTTTTTTTTTTTTTGGAAGCCATTCTTTTTTCCTAGGTCTCTGTTGGATAATAATCATTATTTGTCAGAGCAGAAACATACAAGTAAAAATGAACACTGCCTCAATTAATGCCAGATTCCCAGACGCAGTCTCGGAAGAGGAGGGATGATAAGACAGCTTTGCTAGAGGAACGTTCTGGGGAGACACCATCCCCCGGAGGCAGTCCCAGATCTGACACTGATTGGCGTTTAGATAATCCCAGAACGTGCTGATGTGGTCGGAGCTCAGGGGAAGCGCCTTGCACGGCTAGGCCCATGTGGTGGAGGGTCTGTGTGACCTGTAGAGCTCCCTGATCACGCACCTCCACCACGAACCGGGGACGGGAAGGGCCACTTATGCAGGGGCGCGTGCGGCTCGCTGAATCCGGATCTGGGTGGAAGAGTGAACGTCTTCAGTTCTACACGTGAAGTGTGTGAGCACACATTTTTCACTTACGCCATTCAGTAGGAAGTGCCCGTTGAGACGAGTAAAGCCCACGCTCGAGGCTCGTGTCATCACTCCGCTTCATCATGGTCCTGAACAGTGGTGCAGGTGTAACCGTTTTGTATCTGTGGACCATGAGGCTCAGATTGTCCAAGGTCACCCTGCTGAACAGACTTGAAAGTGCTGTGGGTACCATGCTGGGGACTCAGAAAGAAATCCAAGCTATGACCTTGACCTAGAAGCGTTTAGCATTTAGTGAGTGTAGTCGATAGCTGTGAAGTAACTCATTCCAGACAGTAAGTAGCTGCCAAAGGGCTTTGTGGGATAAATGTTTCTGCCAGAGGGTTTCTCGGCCTAGTGGTCAGAGAGGGCTCCACGGAGCCGTGAAGGATCAGTGAACTCGAGTAAGAGGAAAGCGTCGCAGGCTGGGGGGCTCAGGGCACGGCCCGAAGGCAGACGTCCGGCGGGTGAGACTGTCACTGGACTGCGTGGAGGGCAAGTGCGAGTAAGTGTGAGACGGGAAGAAAACGAGTAACTGACCTTCTGGAGTAGGTAGTTCTGGGGAAATTTGTCTCCAAGCCACTTCTGGGGATTAGGCTAGAAAGTTAAACCTCAGTACTGAGTATCTGATTTGTGCAGAACTTTTTTGAGAAAGTTTATTTTTTTCAGGATCACTTTATAGTAGGAAGGGATTAGTATTTTTCTTCTCAGACTTGAGCTGCGCACATTAAAGGTCTAGTCAGAATGAAGTACAGAGTCATGGCCGTTTTAGAACCCAAGTGTTTTTCTTGTCGCTCCAATAATCTGAGGCAGGAGGATCTTGACAGTAACACTCGTGTGACCTAGGAATCCAGGTTGAGGCAAACTGATACAGTTGTGTTCGTTTGTTTTCCAGATAATCACCGCCAATCCTTGGAACACAATCGCCCTGCTCTGTGGGGCCTTCTTGGCGTTATTTAAAGCAGCGGAGTTTGCCAAGCTGAGTGTGAAATGGATGATCAAGATCAGAAAGAGGCACCTTAAAAAAAGAGGTCAGGCGGCGAACCACATAAGCTGAAGTGGCCTTGTGTTCGCAGAACTGCTCACAGCAACGGAAGTTCTGGTCACTTCCGCGCGGAGAAACGAGCCGCCGGCAATCCTGTGCTCTCTTGAAACGGGCCTTGCTGGGAGGAACAGCCTGCCAGCCTGCAGCTTCTAACCTGGCCCCAAAAGAGGATGTTTAAAGCCTGATGGAACAGATCCAGTGGGTAACCTAAAACTTATTTAAGTATTTAAATTATTAATGAACAGATGACGAGGGATTGTGGAAGATGGAATTAGATCTGTATCAACTTTTCTGAAGGTTTGTGGAAGTTGCCTTTCTTCTTACTTGGTTTGGTGCACAGTTAAGCTCTAATGGGGTAATGAAGGCTCTACTTTTTACTCTAGCTTCCCCTTCCGCCCTAGTTTTCTAAAGTGGACAGAAGAGTGTGATTTTCTTTTTTCCCCAAATCCTGACTCTGCAGATGTACAGGTTATGCTTTGAAACCTCTGCACCCTGTACCCAAAGGCAAGAACCCTGTCGTCTCTGACGTCATCTGCCATATCTCTTGGCACGCTTTCTCATTTGTTAAATAAGAAATGGGACTTTTTTGTAAAGCTACTAGAAACCAGGAATGCGATTTCTTGTGGACTGACTAGCCACCTACCTGTCTGGCTAGAATATTTGTTGATGCAGGTGTAAGAGTGTAGAGTCATTAACATGCAAAAGCCCTGGGCCATATGTACATAGGAGGTGCCTACTCAATGTATCTTGATGATTTTATTAACAGGTAAATAAAAGTTAGGTTAATGCAAAAGGAGTCAGTGTGCCAGTATGAATACCTGCTAAATCAGTAGGCACCGGTACACTTTCATTCTGTGACCAAATGGCAGCATGAGCTCGGACTCCCAAGATGGAGGGATCTGGACTCCCGAGGTAGGTCATGAATGCGTCCAAGGAAGGGTCGGGGTGGGGTGTGGCGATGGATGGCAGGCAGTCAGGAAGAGTGGCAGAGCTAGCCGCGTAAGTGGGGTTCTCTTCCTGTCCTATAAAAGCAGCTGAGAAAGGGGTACTCAGTGTGACCCCCAAAGCCTTCAGCTTAGCTTTTGACAAAGATGAGTACTGAAATGTTTTTCACATCGGCCGATTTAAGGTTTTGAGAATTGTCTGCAGAGTTTCAAATTACTTACATGCCCCTTTGCTCCAAAGAGGACTTGGTAACACTGGATTTCGTAACCTGGCTTTAGGTAGTTTAAAGAGGAATTATTAAAGGTAAACTTGTGCCAAGAAATATTCCCTGGTACTTTGCGATGCCAGAGAAGCATGCACATTCATGCTAGCCTAGATCTCGTGTCTGTGCAGTCTTTTTGTGAGGCAAATGCGAAGCCAGGCAGAGAAGCTTACGTTGCAAAACGTGTGTGTTCTGTCTCTAAAGATGACACCGCTTTAGTAATACTTCAATATCTAATAAAATTAGCTCAAATAAACACACTAAAACTGCATTTCCTGTATTGTGGAAAGTTGAGAGACCTCTTAAATGTGCTTTAGGGTAAGTAGATAATTAGGAAGTATTTTTAGCTTGCCAAAGAAAAAAACTTTCGTAACTACAGCTGCAGCCTGTCAGAATCCACTGTGGCTGCTCTTCAGTGAAAGAAACGTGTAAGTCTTCTGCTGCGTAGACAGACCTAGCCTTCACTTTCTGGAAAAGGCAGGGGCTTGCCGTTGACTCTGTGTCCTGTAGTAGGCTCACCCTGGTCTTCCAGGGCTGCCCCCAGCTGTAACACTGGCCTCGGGTTAGTGTGGCCAATTCGGCCAGAGCCCCTAGACCTGGATGGCTGGGGGAAGGTGGCTACTGGAGATCATAAACTGTGAGCCATGCACCCAAAGGAAGAGTTTCTCCTGCGGCCACAGAGAGTGAAAAGGGATGCTTGTACAGTGACCCAGGAATAGCACGCAAAACGCTCGACTTCTTCATGAATGCAAAGGAGTGGAGAGTTTGTAATGTCTGACTCTGCCACCGTTTCCCTGAACCACTCCTCACCCAAAGAAGTAGTATTTATGATAAACTTGAGATTTTTAATTAAAACCGACATTTAAGGTAATTTGAGCCTGTTCTCTGAACACAGAAGGACATGAAGATGAAAGGCTAGCCTAGAACTTAGAATTTTAGGCAGCCATTGTATAAAGAGGCAGCAGACTGCTTCTGGATGTCTCAGAGCTGGAAAAAGCAAAGACCACATCGGCAAAATACAAACATAGACTTTATTAAATGCTGCTCAATCCCCCAATGAAGATCTTTCGTTACAAAACAGTTTTCCACACAACTGCAAGTAAAGAGATTGGAATGGTACTCATAACAAAAGAGGTGAGAAATACTTGACCAAGTGAAAACATACAAGACCTCTCTCTAGTCAGCTTGCTCAGAACTCTACAGGGGCAGCCTAGTGCGTTTCCTTTAAATAAAGCCAGCCAGTGACCGTGAGTGCTCTGTGTCACCACACTGGGGGACTCAAAGCCTCCTTCCCTGGGTCAGCAGGGGCTGGAAGGAAGGGCAGGTTCTGAGGACTGGAAAGGCCCTGCCTTCAGCCTTTGGGAGGAAGAGGAGGAATGAACTGAGAGGCAGGCTCAGCGTTTACCTGTGCTGCCTCCACAAATCTGGGCTCATTACTGTGGGGAGTTGCAGATGAAGAGGGATATTCTTGAGGAACAATCTAAAGAATTTGGTTTACTTTCCCAGCTTTTATTTATATTTTGTGCTTTAAAAAGCCTGGAGATTTAAGTTTCTGCTCAAATTCCAGAGTGCAGCAACTCTAGTGAAGGAAGGCTTAGGGCAGGTAACTCCCCCCCCATCATAGTTCTTTCTCCTAGGATGTAACTAAGGTCTGCAGCAATGTGAAAAGCACATTATAAAAGGGAAAAATATACAGAGCAGACTACTGTATCTATGTGCAACACAATCAAAAAAAGAATTCAAGTCATAATTCTTACCACTCCCATAATTAGCTCACTCATATCATAGATGATGAAGTTCATTCATTTCTGTGAAACTGTAGAAGTGACACAATAAATCCATGATTAGACAAGGTTACAATATACTGTGGCCATGATACAGCACAGGGCTATGTTTAGTCCATATTTTTCATTTACAGTTGCCAGAAAAAAAGTTGGCCTTTTAATTATATTATACTGAGAGGTTTGTCTCATAATTTTTACATATTTCAAAAAAGTGTACAAAACTGCCTAGCCAACAGAGGTGGTGGCTTTTTTTATTCGTCACTTGTATTGCTGAGAATACTGTGCATGTTGTAAGCACTGTTCTGCTTTTCCAAAGCTTTCTTTAGCTTTAGCTCCTCTAATTTTTTCCATAACTCTTCACGTTCCAATTCCTTCTTTTTCTCTCTGTAGAGAAACCAAAATTTTTGTAGTCAGAAACCTTTAATTTAGGGCCTGAAGAAAGTTGCTGTTTGGCAGTCTGCTGGAGAACGCATTGTTCACCCCCATTTCATTTAACTCCCTCTCCTAAAGCATCTGAGCTCCTATTACTTGGACACCTGATTACTCTTGTCACTCTCCTGTACCAACGCAGAGTGACTCCTTGCTTTCTCTCTGCTACATGTTCTCACTTCCGTGACCACTTTGTCGTTCATGCTTTATTACGTTCCCTTTCTCACCTAAACCTCTTGCAGTCACCCTGGTTGGCACAGTCACCCTTTTACAGAGACAGAAGGGCTGGCTCTCAGGCTGGAGCCACTTCCAGGTAGAATCACCTCTCTAGCCACTAACCAGTCTCTTACTCTCTCACCTCTTACATGTCATGAGAACTTTAAAGTTTGAATCATCTCTGGAAAAACAAAACAAAATATTTTATATGTTTCAACTATTTGATTTCAGTTCTAAGGGAAACAACTGTGAATAACTGAGACCAAACTGTTCTGAAGGACTATATGAACATGTGAAAAAACCATAGGCTGGGGCGCCTGGGTGGCTGAGTTGGTTGAGTGTCCCGTCGGACTCTCAATACCAGCTCAGGTCATGATCCCGGGGTCGTGAGATCAAGCCCAGCATCAGGCTTTGCGCTGAGCATGGAGCCTTTTTAAGATTCTCTTTCTCTAAAAAAACAAAACACCCCATGGACTTACAGTTCCACAGTTATATGCCATTATCATTTTGCAGATAACGATTAGGCGTATGAAATATACAAGTTATCTTTTTGTTATAAAAATCATCTTTTTCTTCCCACTGCTGCCCAATGTTTAACTTCTGCCTGAAAGGCGTGGTTTTTTAGGATGCCCTTGAAGAGGAGCCATTCTTGTTCTACTTGCCACAGGAAAACCCCAATTAGGAACTTTTTAGTCAAAAGAGATCAGCTTTTCCAAACAAACAATAGGTAATAAACTTCTTAAAAGTAAATGGTAGCTGTTCTTCTCAAATGATGCGTGGGCGCAGGTATACTGACTGGTTACTACCCACCTGATGTCTGAAATGAATGAGAAGTGATTTTTACAAGATCATTTTATATATGAAGTTCTTGAAAAGAGGTGATCACTAAGGCAGGTGTGTAAATGCTGGTATGTGCTATCATCCCTATATATTGTTGCAAGGAACAAAATATTAATAGTACTGAGCCAGAGACCTATGTGAGCTCCCTCTGACTGAAAAAAAACCCAAAACACCGACTTTAAGATACCACTTCGTTAAAATGTGCGGCTTAAAACTACCAAACTTGTGCAAAGAGCAGCTGCAGAGTAAAGCAGACAAAGACGATTTTCATAGATACATAAGAAATCAAATTTTATAAATTTGGCAGAGAGTGTATTTCACAATGCAGATGCTGCTAGACTGATAAAGTCTAAGCCTCAGAGTGAGATAAAGAGAGGATTTATAATCCACATTAAAATCATAATCTAACCAGTAGGGGAAGTTTTTTATCTGGAAATGACTTAAAAGAGTTTTAAGCATATAGTTTGAAATTCTCTAATGTGACGGACTTAAATACTAATTTTAACTTAGGCAAGATACCTTATTGAACTGAAATCACCTTCAACCAACCTAAAGTGTATGGATAACTTGGTAATTAAAAATACCAAATACCTTTGTCTTTCAGCTTTGTAGGAGCTAGTAAGGTCGTCAAAAAGCTTGCCATTCATTTCCATTAGGGTTTTCAGCACGTTGTATACCAGTGCTACAATGGTCCTAAAATGGAAGTAAGCAGTGCTGGGTTATAGGAAATACAACATGACTATCATCTCTAAATAGTGGCTGATTCACTTAATCCATTTTCCAGACGACAGACAAAGGTGCAAGAGGTTTAGGAATTTGCTCAAGGTCACACAGCCAGTGGTGATAGAGATGGTCTGATTCCAAAATTTCACGTCTTTCTTATCATGCTTAAACTCTTAAAGCATTATGGTTATCTTCATGGCTGCTCTCCAGTCTCAAGCTAACAGTGTTATAAGATGAAAAAAAATCACCTACCATAACTTGTAAACAAAACAAAAAACCCACAAAGGAGGATAAGGGTGTTACAGAGGTTGGAATATATGCAGTCTAAACATCTACACCTTAAGCACCTCTGCTTCTCCCTGGGATAGCACCGACCTTCGAGGTCTGTGCATCCTTGGCGGATGTTCGGTTGGTCTCCCCCACTGGGTTTGACCACACACTGGTGCAGAATGTCACACCAGGTCGTCCTACCTTCAGGGGGTTTGCAATTTTAAACTGAAATTAACAACATACATGTATTTACAGCTCTGTGAAACTATATGTGTATCGAGTGCACAATGGAATGAAACTGATGTTAACCTTAGAATAAGTTCCAAATCTGTATAGGTTTCATGTATGAGTTAGAAGATTCAAAGACAAAAAGCACAAATATCAGAATACCGCGATCAACATAAAAGACACTTACGGATTCCAGTGTTCTTTGGAGATTTTGTATAAACTGCCAAACATAATTGGCAGAATTTTATCAATATTCTCCTCAATCAAACTAAGAATATATTCATTATTCCAGAAGTACAATGCCCTTTCTGCAACCTAAAAAAACATTTAGAAACGTCAAAACTAAAAGATAAAGGAAAGGCTAGTATAAAAAAATGGCTTCGCTGAAAACATCATACCTGAAAATGAGAACTGGAGACACACTTGGATATTTGCTTAAAAAGGGGCTCTTCAATTTTTTTGAACTGTGTGGGTTCAATGACATCTAAGATTTCTTCAATTTCTCCTAAAAACATCACCTAGGTTAAAAAATTTTTTCTTTTAATAAATATGACAAATTTTATGAAGATAACATACAAAACTACAAATGAGAAGGCTAATCTACAAATTACACAGGGGACAAAAAAGGTCTTGATAGTATATGCAATTTACTATAATGCTCAGCTATCCCACCAAGTCTCTTCAATCCCCAGAAAACCAGCTCCTGCTAGGTAGCAGTAACAATACAGCCAAGCCCAAAGCTGTGTGGTTTATATACTGAAGCCCTAAGATTAAGAAGTTTTAGTGAGATTGTACTATTTTTGTTTAACAAAACCTACTTCTTTCTGACTGCATGTTTTTGGCCAAAATTTCAGCAGTCCTCTGATCACCTGCAAAAAAGAAGTTTAGCACAAATTAAGCCATGAAGTTGGTCAATCCCAGGAAATTTTTAGTAATTGTGATTACGTAACATTCATTCTGAAGTAGATCAATATTTAAGTGTATCCCCAGACTTTCTGCTCGGCTTTACACTTCCATGAATAAGTATTTGCTGAGTGTGTCTGTACCAGATACTGTTCTAGATGCTAGGAAGACAGTGATGAACAAGACAGGTGACTGGTGACCCAGATTTTCAAAAAGCAGGGAGACCAATGGAAGTTATTCATGAAACGTGTAAGTAATTTTAATAGTTAAGTGCTACTTACTAGGAAGAAAATAAAGGAAAGTATGATAATGACTTGGTGGCATGAGTGAGGAAAGTTATTTTAGGGAGAAAATAAGGAACAAAGAATTTCTATTACTTAAAACCATTTGAAGCACCAAGAAAGCCAGGAAGCTTCCCAATTTATTTGATAGCTAGCACCATCTTGATCACCAAGATACATGGAAGGGATCGTGAATTTAAGTGAACATAATTGCAAAGATTTGTACTAAACTGAACATTAACAGGACAATATTTGCCCCATTATGCCTTATTCCAGAAATTCCAGGACAGTTCAACTCATTAACAGTTCTAAGTTAAAAGGGAAAAAAACTATATGATCATCTCAAGATTTTGAACAGTTGTTCAAAATGTCTGACTGCCTATATATTCTGATAAGAATTTAGTTTAGTAAGCTAGAATGAAGAGAATTTATTAGAAACCATCAGCAATCATCTTATATAGTGATTTCTTGGAGACAGGCGGTAAAACCATCAGGGCCTGGTACTTTCGTGGAAATGTATCTGACAGCCTTTTAGGTTATTTTATAGTTATAATCCAGTTACAGTTATATTCAATAGCCTGGTCCTGTAATAAACACTTATTCAAATTAGGAAGAACACTGTTCAGGAGACAGTCCAATAAGATAAAAAGGATCCAATGAATATTCTTGGACAGGAATACCAAAATTATACTTATTTGTCTAAGTATATAATATACTCCCTAATTTAAAAAACAAAAATTACTGGGGCGCCTGAGTGGCTCAGTTAGTTAAGCATCTGACTTCAGCTCAGGTCATGATCTTGCAGTTCTGTGAGTTCGAGCCCCACGTCAGGCTCTGTGCTGACAGCTCAGAGCCTGGAGTCTGCTTTGGATTCTGTGTCCCCCTCTTTCTCTGCCCCTCCCCTGCTAACACGTGCACGCTCTCTCAGAAATACATAAACATTAAAAAAATTAAAAAACAACAAAATTTCTAAAATGAGTAGCCAAATTCAATGTGGCCAGATAAATATATAAAAATCAATACCTTTGTAAAACAAAGTATCAGTAATAATAAAAAAAGGTGCATTTCCTAACAAAAACTAATGTACATAAAGAATAAAATTTGCAAGAAATGTTTACTGATCGTGAGAGACTACAAATAGATGAGATGATTCAATATCATTTTTCCTATATTTAATGTAATTTCAGTCAAATACCAACTGAATTACTTTCTGAAACTAGAAACATTTATTCTATAATCTGTAAGTGTAAGCAAATAACCAAGAACTTTTCTGGGTGGGAGGGGGAGAATTAACGGAATGGAACCCATATTACTGATATTAGCAACTAAAATGAGATGATATCAGCACAGAAACGGGCAAAAAGATATGAAATAGGGACGTGTAGCTAGCTCAGTCAGTAGAACATGCAACTCTTGATCTCGGGAGTCATGAGTTCAAGCTCCATGTTGGGTGTAGGGTGTAGAGTTTATTTAAAGAAGCAGGCAGGGATAGGAAACAAGACTATCTACAGTCATGTACATATATGTATATATGTATGACAAAGGTGGCATTTCAGTTCCATGGAAAATAGATGAATTAGCCAATTAAGTGGTGGTACTTGGACTGCTGTCTTCCCGTTTAGAAAGAAAAAATGTAGCTGTGTTGGTAGCCAGACTCCTAAAATGATCTTCCATGATCCTTACTTCCTGAATTCACATACTTGGATAATCCCATCCCCTCAAATTGGGCTGGCCTAGTGACTTGCTTCTAACCAACAGAATGTGGCGAAAGGGACAGAATATCCCCTCCATGAGTAGGTTATAGAAGATTGTGACTTCCATCTTACTAGGAGATTGTCTAGAGCCTTCTCATCTTGCAAGCTTTGATCAAGCAAGCTGCTCTGTTGGAGCAGTTCCTAGTCAGGAACTGACTAGGCACTGAGGGTAGTCTCTAGCCAAGAGCCAGCTAGGAACTTGAGGAACTGAATTCTGCCAACAACCACATGAACTCAGAAGCAGATCCTTCCTCATGTGATCCTTTCTGTGAGAGCCCAGCCAGGGCCAATACCTCGACTGCAGCCTAGTTGGAGACCCTGAAGCAGAAGACCCAGGTAAGTAATGCCTGGATTCTTGTCTCACAGAAACTATGAGCTAATAAATGATTGTTTTAAGCCACTAAATTTTGTGATAACTTGTTACATAGCAACAGAAAACTAATAAAAAGCAACAAAAAAGAAGACCAGTTCTTCACCCTTGTCACACACAGATTTCAATTTCAAATGGTGTAGCAGGTTAAATGATGGCCCTTCAAAAAATCTGTGTCCTAATGTCTAGAATCTATGAATGTGACTTAATGGGTCTTTACAAATAAAATTAGTTAAGGATCTCAAGGTTAGATCATTATTATCTGCATGGGCCCTAAATCCAGTGATGTGTCCTTGTAAAAGACACAGAGGACAGACAGAAGAGGCAGCAGTGTGAGTGTGGAGCAATGCCACAAGCCAAGGAGCGCCTGGAGACACGGGAAACTGGAAGAGGCAAGGAATGGAATCGCCCCTAGAGCAACTGGAGGGAGTGTACCCCTGCTGACAACTTGATTTTGGACTTCTGACCTTCAGAACTCTGGGAGAATAACTTTGTTATTTTAAGCTACCAAGTTTGTAGTAATTCATAGCAGCCCTAGGAAACTATTACTGATGGAATAAACATTTTATAGGTAAAGACGAAATCCATAAAATAACTAGAATAGGATACTGGAGAATATTTTTATAATCTTAAAGGGTAGAAGGATTTTTCTTAGTACAACATCAAAGCCAGAAACCATAATGATGAACAGATTCCACTACATAACATTTTTCTTCAGTTCTTTAAGGAAAGATTGAAAACTATATTCAGGGACCGCTGGGTGGCTCAGTCGGTTAAGTGTCTGACTCTTGATTTCGGCTCATGTCATGATCTCATGGTTCATGGGTTTGAGCCCCATGTCGGGCTCCATGCTGACAGCTCGTGGGGCCTGCTTGGGGTTCTGTCTCTCCCTCTCTGCCCCTCTACCGCTTGCACTCTCTTTCGCTCTCTCAAAATAAACTTTAAACACAAAACTATATTCAAATTTAAAAACTCCAAATGCATAAAAACTATTTGCAAAATATATCAGGAAAATGTTTAAAAGTAGGCAAACAACACAGAAATGTAAATGATCAATAACCACATAAAAGGATGGCTTAATCCTTGTAGTAATAAAAACCTATTAAAATAAGATTTCCTACCTCTTTGACTAGCAAATATTTTAAAGCTTAACATTCAGCATTGGCCATGGTAAAGGAAAATGCATCTTCACACTCTGGACTGTATTAAATTGTTCAGACTTTTTGGAAGGCAGCTTGGAATATGTTAAAATTTCCAAGTACTCTTTGACTCAGCAACATGGTTTTAATTTTAATGATTTTTAAGCATTTATATACATGGGGTGCCTGGTTGACTCAGTACAGCATGAATGCGGTTCTCAATCTTGGGGTCATGAGTTCAAGCCCCACATTGGGTGTAGAGATTGCTTTTAAAAAAAATTTTACTTAAAAAAAATTTATATAGTAAAATTCGTGTGTGTGTGTAGGTGTGTACTGTTTGTTCTCAGGATTTTTATATACACATAGATTTTCTTTTGTTACCAACACCACAGACAGGACACAGAACAATTCTAACACCCTAAACATCCCCTCACCCAGCAATATGTTTCAACTACTCATGTGTCCATAAATTCAAGACTGATTAAATATGTTATGATAATCCATATAGTGGAATTCAATGCTACCAGTGAAAGCAATAAAACAGATTAATATGGAAAGATAGCCACATTATACTGAGAAGTAAAAACACCTGATCAACACTGTCCTACAACTGAACCTACACACACACACACACACACACACACACATATATAGAAAAAATTTCTAGAAAATATATTCATCAACTTAAATGGTTCTCTTTTAGGTGACAAGATTTTAAGGAACTTCCTCCACATTGTGCTTTACGATTTTGTATTGTGTGAACCAAATTAACACACATTACTTTCACAAAGAGAAGTAACATTAAAGTCATTTCCATTTTAGAAAATAATTTCAATTGAAGATCTGGGTACCTAAATAATGTAATAAACTAGCCAAAGTTCTGACTTACTTATAATTTGCAATAAGCTTAGATATGAATACCAGGTTTCTAGAGAATAAATATGAAGGCTCAAACCCAAGTAACATGGCCATAATTTTGGTGCTGGAATGGACTATGGGAGAAATGGAAAGATCTATATACCTGTACAGATCATTATGAACTGAAAAATATTTTCCTTTGTCAACCTGGACATTTACCTTTCTACCTCTTCATCCTGTTCCTATTTCCATTAACTCAGCTCCCCTAAGAAAGATATCTGGCCATCATCCTCCCTAATCTACTCTTTAAAAAGAAATAACCTTTCTTCTCTATCCATCCCATATTAATTTGTTTAAATTATATCTGTCTACAATTCAACTATGAACCATGACTTACTATGGTATGGATTTTGTCTGAAGTCTGATGAGAGGTACCATGGATTTATATTATGTTTTAATCTACTTTAGAGGTTTATGTGGTTTCATGTAATACTAGGCTCCTAATTCTCCTGATTAGTCTTGAAAAAACTATTTTTTAGCTGTTTCCAGAAAGATTTGCAAGTGTAAAAGTTCAAAAACTCAAAAGTATTAGGAGTGGAAAAATATCTTTTGTTCATTTACACAAAGTTCAATCAGAGGAAGACTACTAAGTTTATAATCTTTTCAGGCATCCCTAGGGATAGCCTCAGTAACTTCATAATAAAGAAAATCTCATTTAAATCCTTTAAATGCTTTGCTTTTCTTCAAGAGCTCTTAGATATTTAGATTAAGGATACCTAGAAAACATTCTGTCAAAATACTCATCAATGTAAAAAGGTTGTTTTCTCTGCTTTCATACGTTTCTATTTCTCCTTACCTTTTGTTTTTCTTAAATGTTCAATTTTCATAGTAACATTTTTATTCTCTCCTGAATCTGTGGGCAACAGTCAACAGAATTCAGACTGAATTGCTATGCTGATTCATAAACAACCTTTACTCCAAGAATACATCTGTATCACCAAAGGCAAGGACATGTTTTCAATCCCTATCATGTAGTTTATTATTAATAAGAGAGAAAATCCTAGTTCTAAAAACAAAACAAAACTCCAGAGAATAGTTTTGGGACCCTCACAGTATATTTTAATTTTAAAAGGTGAATGAAGATTAAAAATGTTGTCAGTAAAGACAACATGTATGTAAAATTTCACATGCAGTCACTAGATCCTATCATCACACATCTCTGCTATATTTTAGTATTAATCTATACTTAAGCTATTCAAGAGACATCCTATAACTCATAAGAACTTCCCCTCCCAACCCTGTTCTCTGAATGCAGATTAACCTAACATTCCTTCTAAATGACTTTAAAGTATATTACTACTGTTTGATAGCTCTACACAGGTATATAAAGAAAAAGCCACAATGAAATGCTACAATGTAGATTAAAGACAAAAATAAATAGGACACTTACTGGTTCTGTTAGTGTGGTATCTTTCTCCAGGAACTGTACGACACAGTAGGCTAGCTAAAATGCAAGGGACAGTTTATAAATATTACTGAAAGAAATAACAGTGATGCAGGATTTTTATATTTAGTTAACACAAATGATTACCTCATTTTAACAAATTTTACTCTAACCCAATATATAACCATGAATATATTCACAACTGTGTCACTTGTTAAGCTTGAAAAGTAACTTATAGGTCAAAAAATGTTCTTTTTTCAGTAGTAACTTCTGAATGTAAGGACTACAGCTAACATTTTAGTTTTTCAGCAAGTTTCTGCATGTATACCTATGCTGATAGGATATTATTTACATACTCCTAGAGACTAAAATCATTGTCCAACTACACTATCAGGGCTAGATGGAACATTCTGCAGATATGTGGGACTCATTCAAAGTCAGGGCCTAGGCGTTGGTGGTATAGTGGTGAGCACAGCTGCCTTCCAAAGTCAGGGCCTAGACTAGAAAACAAGAAAACTGGATATTATCTCTCCTATATCTACATTAAAAGTGCATTGAGCTTATTTAATAAAGCTAAATATTGTAATACGTTTAAATTATAACGAAAGTTTGCTTTAATTTACAAAGCAAATTGCTTAATTATACCTAAAATTGCTGCCTTAATATTTCTCAGTTTCTCTGCCTTTATATCAGCCTTTGAAACAATGTTCATTTCATTTGAAAGTTGTCTGAAACTTACCTGAGCATGAAACAAAGCTAATCCTTTTGCAGTATGCATAGGAATAAGAACCTTCATTAGAAATTGCTTATGTTCTGCTTTCAGTGGCAATGCAAAGCCATTGATAATACTGGAGGGAAAAAAAGGCAGGGGGAAGGGTTAAGTAGTTACTACTTTATTTCCAGAAGTTATATCCATGAGTAAGTACCTAAGGAACACTGCTCTGCTTCAGTCCTGGTGTTGAATGACTTAGTCATCTTCAAACTACTTTATGAATTCTGTTCTTCCAAGTCATTCAATGATGCCAAAAAGAAAACTGGGACTGCCAATTCAAGTCCCAGGAAGTAATTTCTATCTTCATTTTCTAGAAAGCCTATCACTTTATGCATCATTGCCTTTATTTTCCTACCTAAAGCCACAGGAGAGTTAGTATCACAATGTTGTTAGAACTTTCAAAATTTTCTGAAGCAGAAGTATTTTCTGAAGTACATTCTGAAGTTTCTCTTACTTTGCTAAAAGATCTGAAATTAAGAAGTAGTTTTCTCCATAATCACTCTCTAACTATAAATAGAGGGGGCCTAATCTTCTCAAGTTAATATTGCTATGTGATGAATACAGAAAGCAAAATGTTCACATAAACTAAAAGGCTATAGATTCTTCTAAAAAGAACAGCCGGATTAGGAAGGGCCTATCAATATCTCAGCAAGAATTCTTATAACTTCATCAAAGATTCACTATAGTTTATTTCATTTCTTCCCAATCAGATCCTATAATTTCTGAGGCAGTCTGGCAAGATCAGGCATAAAACATGCCACAGCTTCAAAAGCAGGAAGAAGCCTATTCTAAAACAGATGTCTTGCATGGCAAGTACTTTAATATGCTGACCGCTTAAAAAGCTATAAAAAGATTTCAGTTGAGAAGCTATGTCTTGTGCTCTATATTTAAACTCTAAAATATAAAATAATTTCTCCAACCCCAGTAAGATTCTAATACATAAAACGTTCAAAGTTATTTAACTCTTAAAAAACAATGACCTACCTTCCTAATATTTCAAGGAGTTCAGCAACACCATTGAAATGTTCTGTTTCATATATAAACCTGAATTTATAAAATAAAGACAGGTGTAATGAAAACTCAAACATTAGAAAACTAAATTAAGAGGCAGGAAAGTAGAGAAATCAATCCTAAGGGCAACTATAAGAAACCTACAAGTGTGCTTCAGGAATTCTTTGTAAGCTATCTTGCCCCAAACTAGTTACCTCTAAGCAATCTTATAAAATAAGGCCTAATTCCTATTAAGTCACATACACTTTTGCTATAGTCTAGCTGCAGAGATAACAGAATATTATTTCACCTCGAAGATTGTATTTTACTTAAAAATGTATAAGAAAGATGGGTTTTCTCAAAGAAATACTTTTCAAAATAGGAAACCTCCACCCACAGGAAAATCTACGAGGTAAGGACCCATATGGAATCAAGCCACTTTTATTCATAGTTTCTCTAAACCTAAACTACACAGGCTGTCTAGCTTTCCAAGATTAGGCTTGCTGTTAAAGCAGAAGTCATGAACTCAAATGACTACAGGACAGGGAAGTATCATGACTAGAGTAGACTTAGGAGGACAGAGACCTCAGGACAGAGACCTCAGGAAGATGCGGTCTCTCAAGGAGGCAGCCATTACTGATCTCGAATTGTTACATCATACGAATGCTAGCCTAATTCTGCCACATTTCCAAATAAACCAAGCCTGAAATGTGGTTACATTAAAGCAAAATCTCCTAATTAGAAGCAATTACTTAACAGATTATCACTTATAGTCAAAATATATACTCCATATAAATTTAATTAGTTTTGCCAGAAAATCAAAACTACTTTCAAGACTATTGATTTAAATATTTACACACAATTTTTTAAACAAAAGGCTCAAAGAAGTAGGTAACTAGACATAAATTCTCCTCAATAAACCTTAAACATGAACATTGGTATTACCTATTCTAAACAGTCTTCATAACTATTGTCCACTTAGATGAGAAGTAAAGTTGCAAGTTTCAAAAAAGTTACATGCAATCAGTTACATACAATCACGACACCCACAAAACAGGCTAAAAATGACTCAAATACTTATCAACAGTTCAGATATAAAAATTAAAGGAACTGGAATAAAAAGAAAACATGGAAGGGGAAAAGTGCTATATATGAATATATGACCAGTTTACCTGAGGAAAATGTTGTTAATTTGTTTTCTGATGAATGCTCTTAATCCAAGAAATTTCCCATAAATTCGGTGCAGAACAGTCTTCAGGAAGTCACGTTCTCTGGGATCTTCACTATCAAAAAGCTCCAGGAGCTTTAAAAAAAATCTGAGAAATTACTTTTTAAAAATAATTGAGCTAAAATTTCACTTTATTCTAATTTGATTTCAAGATAACCCATGAAATTTTTTAAAAAAATTTTAATGATTCTGCCTTATCAGGTTGATCTTATTCTTGCTAAATAATGAAGCTAAAGAAAAGTTTAAGGAGTATTTCTTTTCACTTCATTTCAAAAAACAACACATAAAAATATAAATACTTCAAAAAGTGTATAGTTTTGTTTTGTATTTTTTTTGCTTTGCCACTCATTTAAAAATTCTATCCTCTTCTTGACTACTAACCATGGCTCATAATTTTAGAGTTTTGAAATCTGAGAGATTTTTAATGCTTTTTGATAGTAATTCAAAACTACATACAAAAATCTTAAGCTTGCAAACTGCAAGTCGTTACATAAATGAAGTTTGAAAATACACATGTGCAAATAAGTATTTCCTGTTTACTAGAAAGATTTATACAAACTAAAATTGTTTTGTGATCTTACACTAAAAATCAAGTCACCATGCCAACAGCTCAGAAATTAACATTTAATTAGTAGGAGAAAGTACTGGCAGATACATGCTAATAGAGTAAAAGTCATTCAGGAAATAATGAAATAGAGATGAGACTACAGATTTTTATTTAAAGTCACTTTAGCAACTGGCTGCAAAAGTTTAAACCAGTTCAAACTGGCTAATTCACCATTTTCCTCCTATACCTCTACACAACTCTTCAGCAAAGGCAGAATAAAGAGATCTTTGAAAAATTTAAAGTCAAAGCTCAAATTCCCATTTTTAAAATGGCAAAGAAACTGAATTTCTGCTGTCAAAAAATGGTATTACTGTATTTTAAATAAAACATTGGATTTTCTTAGGAAAAATTTTAAAGTAATTTCTCTATATAGAATATAATTACCTATATGAAGTCATCAAGGAATTTTACATTCTGTACTTTGATATTGATAATTACAGTCAAGATGGCAAGCTCTGGACTCCTCAAAGTTCTTTTCCCATTCTGTCTTGAATTGTATGTGATTATTTACATATGCATCTCTTCTATTAGAGTGAATGTCTTTTGAGGGTTGTGATGACTTTAGTCATATTTACATACCCTTAAACAAATGTCTTGTTTATAGTCTGCATTCTTTGTTCACTAGGTTATTAAAGTCCTGAATGAGGCTCCAAACAAAAATATCCAGAGTATAAGAATTTGTGTTAATATACCTAATAAATTCAGTTCAAATTATTCTAATTAAAAATGGCTAACCTACTCACTTGAGACACTCATATTCAAGTTTCCGATGTTGGGTTTACTTAGAAGATAAGCTTGCAAATTAATAAAAGGGGCCCTTACTTGTTAAGGTTGACATGTTTAATTCAAGAATAAATGAATTTAGTACGAGTTGATCCTCAGGAGAAAAATATAAACTAGAGAATACCTGTTCGCCAACTGTTAAATCTATTTAAAGAAACCTATTTTGAAATACTGTAATCTAAATAATCTACTTATAAATATAAATATAAATTCATATAATAAAACCTACATAAAACTAGTCATCAGGAAATTGTTTCTTATTCTGGCTGTGATACTTATCTCTAACTTTGCTTTTAAGGGTAATTCATAACCTCTGAGCTTTTTCGTCACTGATAAAATGAAGAAGGCTGAAACTGATCTTGTGCTTCTAAGTGTAGGGAACATTATGGTCAGAGAGAGTCTAGTTTGAATCCTGATTGTGCCATCTACTAGCTGTGTAAAATTAGACACACATGCTTTATATAAAAGCATATAAGGACAATGCCAGGCACATAAAAAGCACTCGGTAATTCTTAGCTTCTTTCTTCTGAAATCCTATGATTTGAACATAACTTGGAATTATCCAAGTATTTTTTTCTCTTGAAATATGAATGTCCAAATTTATACTTAATTTTTTCCTGTACTTTTAAGTCTTAAAATTACCACCTAATCAAAATAATTTCAAAATACAAAAGCTAAGGATTCTCTCATATACTATTCATAAAGAATAACATAATATGAATACATCACAGAAGTGATCTATGAAAGCACAGCCATATAAACTGCTAGGAACAAATTACTGGGCTTTGGTTTCTCGGATAATTCAGGTATTTAGAGTATAAAGTAGAAGTTTTCTTCTTGTTTCTCTTCAAACCCATGGAATAAGCCAGCAGCAGAAATACCTCAAGCTCTAGACTGAAGAAGCACTAAGGCAACTGTCCCCCTCAACCTGCTTTTATGTTAAACACAATTTAATGTGGTATTACTAGAGTTCCTTAATATACTCTATTCCTTCTGTAGCACACAAGAGCTACCGAAGGAAATAAATATGCATTCATCTGCAATTACCAAAATCACAAAGTTCTATTTAATCTGATTTTTACTTGTGAATGAAATGTAAATTTTACTGTTAGCACACACCCAATATTTCTTTGTAATTTATGGACAGTTGCTTGAATGGTTGAAGGACATATTCCTGACAATATTCTTCATTAATCAATACACTAACAGCAATTAGTCAGAATACTTTATGTGAGGTCAGGTGTCGCTATAAATGATGAAAACTGAACTCTAAATAAATATGTGGAACTCATGTTTGTAGAATCTTTATTATACAACAGTGGTAAGAGGGTAGGAAAGGTCCTCGTAATGATTTTAGTCCTCGCCTCCGCCCTGGGTTCATTGCTACCTTTTGACTCATCTCCTACCTTTCTTGAAAGTGCAAATAACTCTAGAAGAGAAGAGCATCAAATTCCTAATGAGACCTTACATACTGATAAGTATTTCCAAAGAGAAAATAAACCTGCAAAGATCTGGTCTACTTCACCACAATCCTGTCTAGGGCCAGCCAGTTCCCCTCAGTTAAAGAGAGGCTTTTACGTTGTTGAAAAGACTTTGAAGATTATAAAAATGAACACATTCCAAAAAATTAATTTTCAGTATGTAGTTTCCAAAAAATAATAGCTTATAACTAATTTATAAAATAAAAGAAGGTATCCCATTATGTTTCATTCACTCTATCTCCTTTTCTTCTTAAATATCCCATTTATCTGCGGTTTAGGAACTGGGAGGCTAGAATGCCCAAGGTGCGAAGGGGAAGGAAACAGGAAAGGTCATTGGTAATTGTAACCGATAACAGGAAAGGAGCCGAAGCCCAAACTCCTAATGGTGATTCCATTTCTGTTTTTTCTCTGTCATTTCAAAGTTACAATGCTTAAAACATACCCCAAAGTTCAAGTTCAAAGACTTAAAAATTTAAAAGAAAGCTTCTTGCCCTTTGATTGAATGGTCATACCAAATTTTCTCAGATTGTCCAGAAAGGCTTGCTTTTCTGGTCTTTATAAAATAACTGTAAGAATTCAGGATTGGATGTAATTCCAATGATGTCATTAGAAGCTCACTCTTGTTTAAAATACTCTTGTATTCTCATAGCTCCTTCACTTTTACCCTAATTGTCTGGCAAGAGTATTAAACGATGTTAAAGTAAAATAAACCATTTAAGTTTTGACAGACTATTTCAATCACAAATTAATGAATCATTGCTAAGATGAACCCAAGGAAATTTAAGACATAAGAATTCCTTACCTGCTGTACAAATTTCTGGTCAATGTATCGCTTTGCAATGCTAGGCTGGAAATCAGGGCTCTCCAAAAATCTTAAGAAGAATTCATACACCAACTATGAGAAAAAGTCAAATAAAAACTAAGATGATGCCTATAAAATTTTACCCTATTAATCACTTCATACCAAACATACCTCCCCTACCAACCTACCTAGGAGGGAGATTTCAGAGCTCATTAGAAAATGTGATGAGTTGGTAACATTTTTTAAAAAACTAAATATATATTCACAATTTGGTCTCCTAAGCTGGTAAATTTGGGGGTTAATTGCTTCACATCACTTGTTGAAACTGTAATTACAGGAACTAGAAAATAAATATTTTGCCTAACAAAATATTTAACTAAGAAAGACTGTTTTGTAGTCCATACTCACTGGGAACATGTTCATTTTCCAGTGGACTCCTAACCCGCTTCAATTTAATTTCTAGAGTTCTTTAAATATAGATCAGAAACTTACAGGTAAGAATAAACTAGATTGCAAGGGCTGGTGTATCAATAACAATAAAAAGAAGGGGCGCCTGGGTGGCGCAGTCGGTTAAGTGTCCGACTTCAGCCAGGTCACGATCTCGCGGTCCGTGAGTTCGAGCCCCGCATCGGGCTCTGGGCTGATGGCTCAGAGCCTGGAGCCTGCTTCCGATTCTGTGTCTCCCTCTCTCTCTGCCCCTCCCCCGTTCATGCTCTGTCTCTCTCTGTCCCAAAAATAAATAAACGTTGAAAAAAAAAAATAACAATAAAAAGAAAACCTTCACATCTTTCTATAAAACTATAGTGGGGCAAACAATTAAATCAAAACCAGCATACCTTATCTACACTTGGGAAGTAATGAACCAAATTATGTAAATTCAGGGTTCAGGAAGGAATGTCTATTTACCAAGGTGAATAAACTAGGAAGTCACAGCAGGACTTCTACTTAAAAAGGGCCAAGCATTTTAAAAGTAGCAGAAAATGTTCACTTGCTACCACAAATCAGAATTAAATAAAGTAAGGTTTAGTTCAACTTGCTTCCATCACACCTACATCTGTCTTTCAAGAAGAGAGGAAAATACACTAAAGTTCTTTTATTGTAACCTAACAGCTCATAAAAGACAGGAGTATAGCCCCTGGAATTTAAAGTAAGGAATTTGCCTTACTTTATTAGCTACTGAAAAACATATTAATCAAGCATCCTAAACATAAAAAAGGAAGATTATATCCTAAAGCAAAAACAGTCATTCAATAAACAGGTATAGTTGGGCCACATATAGAAGGGAGAAAAAAGGGGCACCTGAATGGCTCAGTTGGTTCACCATCCAACTTCGGCTCAGATCATGATCTCACAGTTTGTGAGTTTGAGCCCCACATCAGGCTCTCTGCTTCAGAACTTCTGTCCTCCTCTCTCTCTGCCCCTCCCCCGGACTCTCTCTCTCTCTCTCTCATTCTCAAAAATAAATAAACATAAAAAAAAAAAAGATTGCTATAATAAATTTACAGACTTTACAACACACACAAAAAAGCATTACCAGATCTGGGGCTTTATCACTCACCACACAATAACAAATTTTTATTATTTTATTCAATTATTTTATTCAATAATATTATACAACAGTTTTAGGAACAAATATTATTTGTGTTTGATGCATCTTTTTTGCCCAGCTGTGCAAAAGGAATGATGCTTATCTGGTCTAATTATTATCTTTTAATTTTCATGTTAAGTATGATATTGTAACAAGAAAACAAATTGGTATCAGTTTTATTTGTAAATAATCTTCTAATCAACTAACTATGTAGATAATTTTGCTTTGGTGTACACACATGCAAAAAAATCTACAAAAATTATCAGAGTCCTCTGAAGAGTAATACAGTCTCATGGACTGCTACACAGGTTCACTGGCACAACTGTCCAGTGCCCATTTTCATGTCCAATACTGGCCTACTGTGGTAAGTTCCTACTTCTGGTTATTGGCATAGAGCTCCTAAAACCCTTGGAATTTCCTGAGTGATAAGGGTAAGAGGTGCATCTTTTGTTATAAGAAGCCCCTTTCAATCATGCCTGAGTTTAGGCTAATGAGATGACTGTAGAAGGATGAAGCCTGCTTATCACAGCAACCAACCCTATGATAAGAGGGTTGAAACTTTCAGTCCCAAACCCCATCCTCCAGGGAGGGGAGAGAGACTGGAGACTGAGTTCAATCACTGATGGCCAGTGATTTAATGGATCACATTCACCTCACAGAACCACCATCAAAATCCTCAACAAAGGGGTTTGGAGAACTCCTGAACTCCTGGGTTGGTGAACACATCAAGGTACTGGGAGGGTAGTACCATGGAGCCCCTTCTCCATACTGTGATCTATGCATCTCTTTCATTTGGCTGTTCCTGACTTGCTTCCTTTATAATAAGCCAGTAACAGTAAATGAAGTGCTTCCTGTGTTCTGTGGGCAGTTATGGCAAATTATCAAACCTGAGAGTGGATTGTGGGAACGAACCCCAGACTTAAAGCCAGTTGGTCAGAAGTACAAGAGGCCCAGACTCCTCTGACTGCCATGTGAAATGGGGTGTGGCCCCATGGGACTGAGCCCTTAACCTGTGGTATCTGTGGTAACTCTGGGTCATCAGTGTCAGAAATGAATAAATTATAGGACACCCAGTTGGTATCCACAGAGAAGTGGAGAATTTCTTGGTGCAGAAAATCCACACATTTAGTGTCAAAAGTGTTATGGGTAGAGGAAATAAGTTTTCCTTTTAGCTACATACAGTGGGAATGTTATTAGGCACCGTACAGCCCCAAAAAGCTTATTCACTTGTTAGGGAGGTGAGACAAAATTAAACATATAAAATGGTATATATGCAAAAATTATATGGCACAGACTATGAGTGGAGGAGACATTTAGAAAAGGGCAATAGCACTGTGGAATAAAGTCAGCAGGAAAAATAAAATCAGCAGGAGGAAAATGCAACTTGGGCCCTACATTTGATCTGACTTTGGATAAGCCAAAAAGAAAAAGAAGGGCTTTTATAGAAAGGTAGGACATGTCTTGAGCACGAGATATAGGGTATGGGTTGATGGGTATGGAATCAGAGATTCAGAACCTTTATGAAGATCCCTAGTTAAGTGTAAGTTAAGATTTGTGGTGAGGTGAGACCAGGTTAAACAGGAGTCAAGTACAGCATGCATTAGCCTATATACTCTACCTCTTAAGATCTACATCAGATATATAGGGCTTAAGGCTTAATACTATTAGGAGTAATTATGTATCTTTTGGGAGATTTGCATGACATCCAGCTGAATCCTCTAAATCACACATTCATTTGAAACCTGTGCCTATCACAGATACACATTAGCATTTCTTACAGAGTTTTCATCTCCGCCATTTACCTGACACAGTGAATATTAAGGGACCAGTTAAGATAGCAGCAAACTGCTATTATGCAGCCAACTTAGCAACAGCGAAGAGACAATAACAAAAGGTTATCTAAACACATGTTGAGTAATGTGAAACCGAAGTAAAAGAATTGCTAGTGATCTACAGAGCTGACAATCTTCAAGATGGCCATTAAGACTATGCTTCTATAAAATTGTACACTGTCCCCACTGTCACTCTTTCTAAACCCTTTATCCTGCATTACTTTTTTCTTGTATTTATTACACCTTGACATAGTATTATTATTTAATCTTTTCCACTAGACTATAAAGGATTTTGCTTACTGGTTCAATACATTACCCCCAATATGTAGAGCAATGCCTGGAACATAATATTTCCTGAATGAATAAAAATCACAGTTGTTCAGAGACAATATATTTTTGTATAAATACTGGAGTTTTTCTATGTTCTTATATATGAAAAAATAATTTGCTCCAAGAATCTAAGAAATAGTGCTGCAAAGAACAATAGATACTTGAGCAATGCATTAATTTTTCTAGTAAAATGGCAAACTTCACATACGTTCCTACTTCTATGATCCAAAAAATACCCTAAAAAGTAAGTAAAAAATGTAAACAGTTAACTAAAAAGGGTAATCTTACCATTCTACTCCATAATGACCGTATCTTTACTAAGGTTTAGTTAAAATATATAAAATTCTGATCTTCATCAATAAAAGATTTTAGAAAAAGGCACAGCAAAAACAGCAGAGATGATTCAAGTATCTGAAAATGAGATCTATACACAAAGCTAAGAGGACTGGAAATGTTTGGCCCAGAGAGGCAAAAGACTGAGAAGAGACTTTCACAAACTATAAATACACAAAAGACTGTCTTCAAGGAATATGGCCCAACGTTTTCCAAACTCTTTTAAGAGGAAACTAATTTAAATGGGTTGTAAAGTGGATTTAATATATGAAAGAATTCATGTAAGACTCAACATATACTGAACTAAATGAGATATTTTGTATTAAGTGACTGAACAGTGAATGTGACCAAGAGCTATTTGGATGTGAAGGTGTAGGCTGTAAAATGTGTAGGTTTCTAATTTAAATTTCTAATTATAAAGATCACAAAGAAGAGCTTCTGGTCCCTAAAATACAGGTTATCCCTAAAAAGGTCTATGTTATAGTCAGTACCCCAATAATTACATCTTAAGTATCTGTGCCACTAAAGAAAATAACTGATACAAGAAAATTAAAATACTGCATGATCTGCCTGTATTCCAGGCTAGTACAGCAGCGAAGCATCCCTAATTACCTAGAAGTCAGCACACAGAAAATTATAATCTTGTTGGTCCTCAATAAATACAAAATACTTAGGAAAGAAAATAAAAATAATTTATAACTGTTAATGAATAGTTGCCATATAATACATTTTATAAATTAAAAGATATGATCAATCCCCCAATAGTGAAACAGTTCTTTTGTTCCTTTCTTCTTTATTTAATTTATTCCATTATTCCAATGCTCATTAGTATTTCCATTACAGTATGGAAAAAGAGTAGAAAGACAAAAATGATAAATTAGCACATTTTTAGGAAATTCATGAACCAGGTTGGGGAAATAAAAACTTGAAAGGTGTTGAAATTACTTGTGATTATTCCTTCTCATTAACTAAATATAATGCTTATTTTACATCCTATCAAATTGATTTATGAAATCAAGTATCTGATAAGCTAAATGTAAGATGTAAACTTCTGGGGCACCTGGGTGGTTCGGTCAGTTAAGCATCCGAATCTTGATTTTTGGCTCAGGTCATGCATGATCTTACAGTGTGAAACCAAGCCCCATGTCTGGGCATGGAGCCTGCTTGAGATCTTCTCCCTCCCCCTCTGCCTGCGCTCCCTCCCTCTCTCTCAAAAACTGACTAAATAAAAATAATAAATAAAATGTAAACTTCTAGTATAAAACAAAAAATTCCTGGTGAGTTGATTCAACGTATGTTATGAACAAAAAACTTTCAGTGAGCAAATTTCCTCAGTGCTACAACTTTTTATAATGTCATTTATCAGAGAAGCTTTAATATTCCACCCTAAAAAAAGATGATTAAAGGGGCACCTAGTTGGCTCAGTCGGTTGGGCATCTGACTTATAAATCTTAAAATTTTTAATCAACGTTTGCTAATCCTAGGATTCCTCTTCCATTTTATTTAGATATATGTGTGCTAGACAAAATAAATAAATGAAGCAGACTATTGCTTAAAATGTCACAAATCATGTAGAATATAATTTTTTTTCTCTTTTTTTTTTTAAATAAAAATAAAATGGGGGCACCTGAGTGGCTCAGTCAGGTGAGCATCTGACTTTGGCTCAGGTCATGATCTCGTGGTTTGTGAGTTAGAGCCCCGCATCAGGCTCTGTGCTGACAGCTCGGAGCCTGGAGTCTGCTTCAGATACTGTCTCCCTCTCTCTCTGCCCCTCCCCTGCTTGTGCTCTGTCTCTGTCTCTTTCAAAAATAAACAAACATTAGAAAATAAATAAATAAACAAAATAAAAATAAATAAAATGGAATGACCACTAAAAAATATAAGTCCTGGCAAAATAAAAATAAGCAATGTAATCGGAAAAGCTAGCACCCATATATAAAAGCAAGATTCCTCTCTACCTTCTAAGAACTATACAGAAAATAGCTAATGTTGCTGATTATCCATCCTATTGTCATTAAATATATATCCTTTTTCCTTTTACTTAAGACACTCTTCACTCCAATGGTTCTAGCCTATAGCAAGCATTGTTGGTTGGCTAATACAATATCCATTCCCTTCCTCTTGTCTGTCTCTAATACTGAAGCTGGCAAAACTAAATATTCACTGTCCATCCACCTTTCAACTAGAGTAAAGGAAAAAGAGAATGGTAATAAGAAAGATAAAAACAATCCAACAGAATAAAAAAATGAGATTTTAAAAATCCAATATTTTAAGAGAAAGTAAGAGACACAGAAAGATAAGAAGAACCAACATATGAAAAGCTGGCATCCCCAGAGAAGAAAAAAAAAAGCAGTACAACAAAAGAAATACTAAAAACCATTACTGAAGAAACTTCAGAAATAAAAGTGGGCTTTTATGGTGAAAGAATACTATTCAAATGAGAAACTTTATCTAGAAAAATAAACACTTATGTATAACCAGTAAAGCACTTGGCCATTAAAGGGACAACATCCTTTACAGACATCCAGACCAAAAACCACGTCTTTATAAAGGCAAAGAAAATCAGAAGATAATGGAATAACATATTTAAGGTACCTAGGGAAAGAAGATGAATCAAGGATTTTAAATCACATTGGTCTTTAAAAAGAAAATCTACAAACTGCTATTGTACATACAAAAACTCAAGGAATAATATTCCCATGAGTTCCTCTACTAAAGAATGAGTTCCAGGGGCGCGTGGTTGGCTCAGTCAGAAGAGCATGTGACTCTTGATCTTGAGGTCATGAGTTTGAGCCCCATGGTGGATGTAGAGATTACTTAAAAAAAAAAAAACAAAAAAACCCAACAAGCTCCAAATTATCAAGAAATGATCGGAGGAATTTTGACATAAGGATCGATGGTAAGATTAAATATTTTACCTGTAGAGCTAAGAACAAACAATGGGCATAAAGGTGACAGAATAGTAATATACAATTAGTTACATGTTCTAACCACATAGGTATTATACAATAATAAAAATATAAAGTTGGGGGAGAGGATGGAGAAGAGTGTATGGAAAGTAGAAGCTTTGAATTGTTATGCAAGTATTTACTGTGAAAGTAAAAGGGTATTACTTTATGTTATATGCTAGAGAAGAATGGAAGTTAGGGAAGAGACTACTTAATCATTTCAGTATTGTTAATTCTAGGAAAGCAATAAACTAGCTACAAGAGAAAGAACCCAGGGTATCATATAAAGGTTATCAGCATAAAGGCAACAATAAGAGCAAAAATATACTTCTTCCCACATACCAAAAGTAATTATCTTTTAAGAAAACAAGGGGAGACAAAAGAAAAACATACAGTTTAAAAAACTGTGCTAGGTTCTGTGCAAACATTATCCCATTCAATCCTTAAAGAATCCTTATTTATCCCAGTTTCATAAAGGAGGAGGCAAAAGAGTTAAGCAGCCTAACCAAGGTCATATAGGTAGAAAAGTATCAAAACTATGATTTAAGTAGAGGTCTGTCACCAGAATCATTTCGATTTACCATGCTTTGTAATGATAATAATTCTCTTACTTGTTAGAATTTGTATATATAAACTTTTGTTACCTTTAACCAAGGCATATCTGTACCTGTATAATTACACTTTTAAAAACTCACTTATGAGGGCTAAAAAAGAAAAAGAATGGCCAGTTGAATTATTTGGAAGATCTGTTTTACTGGTGTTATAATGAAGCTAAAAAGGTATGAATTAAACCTCATTAGGGGCGCCTGGGTGGCGCAGTCGGTTAAACGTCCGACTTCAGCCAGGTCACGATCTCGCGGTCCAGGAGTTCGAGCCCCGCGTCATGCTCTGGGCTGATGGCTCGGAGCCTGGAGCCTGTTTCCGATTCTGTGTCTCCCTCTCTCTCTGCCCCTCCCCCGTTCATGCTCTGTCTCTCTCTGTCCCAAAAATAAATAAACGTTGAAAAAAAAAATTAAAAAAAAAAAAAAACCTCATTAAAAATTGGTATGTATTTATTTTAGGGCCATAGACTATATTTAGGAGAGGCAGTAAAGCTTTTAAAAATTAAGAGCAAGTACTTTGGAGTAATACTTGAGTTATAAACCTAATTCTGCCACTTACTATTTTTATAAACTTGGGCAGGATTCTTAATCTCTTCTAGCTTCATCTAAGCTTATCTATAAAATGAACAATATTATAGTGTTACCAAAAGGATTAGATAAGATGGGTATATAAAGCAGTTGCCACTATCTCTGAAACATGGTAAGTGCTCAGTAGTGATTTGTATTGCTCTAATTAGCTAATCATGATCAACAGTCTTATAAATGAGTACCATTGATCATATGTAGACACATACATTAAATTCTCTAGAAAAACCCATCACTGTGTTTGCCTGCAGATTTCAGGTCATTAATATTATTTTTAAAATATAAACATTATCTGAGGCATTAGGCAAGAATCCTTTGAACTTTTACTTTCTCCCTCAGAGCCTTGCTTATTTTAAAAAGTAAGAAAGTGCATCTGAATATTCTCAGAATATTTTAATGAGACATTTGGGGGAACAAAAATAAATGATCATAAAGACTAGATATATAAAAACATGTGCAAAAGAAACACTAAACACATATGAGTATAGTTTATGGCTATAATGGAATCTTTGTTAACAGTTTGTAAGTATTGTAAGATAATCTACCCTGAATCCTATTCTAAAGAGTTCTAGTACTAAAGTATCAACTGAGGTAGTGTCAATGTGATTTTACTGAGTGAACTCTAGATGACATTATATTAAAGCCACATATTTGAGGGGGGGGATGTTTAAATGAAGTAGTTAGAGCTAGACAGAAACAGGGAAGGTTTAATGGAAGAACTGATCCTGCCTACATAAGAAGTTTTTACTACCAATTTTCCAATGACTCTGAGGAGTGAACTGTCACACAATGGCATTTAGGTCAAGAAGACTATGCCTTTCTCAGTCTCAACTAAAAAGACATGCTCCAGAGAGAGACTTCTGAAATGTCAAAGTGAACTTGGTGAACTTGCTGACCCATAAAAAACAACCCAAAACAATTTGAGCTGCATAAGAATAAGTGAATGTGAAGGTAGATCAGTAGAGATTATTCAGTTTGAGGGGCAGAAAGAAAAAAAAGAATGAACAAAAAAGGAACAGAGCTTCAGAGATCTGAAGGACACCTTCAGTCATACCAACATACACACACATATTGGGAGTCTCAGAGAGGAGAAAGAGGAAGAAAAAATATCTGAAGAGGTAATAGCTAAAACCAACTCAAACTTGATGAAAAATATTAACTATGAAGCAACAGAAAGACAAATAAAGAAAATGATCCCATTCACAATTGCACCAAGAAGCATAAAATACCTAGGAATAAATCTAACCAAAGATGTAAAGGATCTGTATGCTGAAAACTATAGAAAGCTTATGAAAGTAATTGAAGAAGACTTAAAGAAATGGAAAGACATTCCCTGCTCATGGATTGGAAAAATAAATATTGTCAAAATGTCAATACTACCCAAAGCTATCTACACATTCAATGCAATCCCAATCAAAATTGCACCAGCATTCTTCTCGAAATTAGAACAAGCAATCCTAAAATTCATATGGAACCACAAAAGGCCCCGAATAGCCAAAGGAATTGTGAAGAAGAAGACCAAAGCAGGAGGCATCACAATCCCAGACTTTAGCCTCTACTACAAAGCTGTAATCATCAAGACAGCATGGTATTGGCACAAAAACAGACACACAGACCAATGGAATAGAATAGAAACCCCAGAACTAGACCCACAAACGTATGGCCAACTCATCTTTGACAAAGCAGGAAAGAACATCCAATGGAAAAAAGACAGCCTCTTTAACAAATGGTGCTGGGAGAACTGGACAGCAACATGCAGAAGGTTGAAACTAGACCACTTTCTCACACCATTTACAAAAATAAACTCAAAATGGATAAAGGACCTAAATGTGAGACAGGAAACCATCAAAACCTTAGAGGAGAAAGCAGGAAAAGATCTCTCTGACCTCAGCCGTAGCAATCTCTTACTCGACACATCCCCAAAGGCAAGGGAATTAAAAGCAAAAGTGAATTACTGGGACCTTATGAAGATAAAAAGCTTCTGCACAGCAAAGGAAACAACCAACAAAACTAAAAGGCAACCAACGGAATGGGAAAAGATATTTGCAAATGACATATCGGACAAAGGGCTAGTATCTAAAATCTATAAAGAGCTCACCAAACTCCACACCCGAAAAACAAATAACCCAGTGAAGAAATGGGCAGAAAACATGAATAGACACTTCTCTAAAGAAGACATCCAGATGGCCAACAGGCACATGAAAAGATGTTCAGCGTCGCTCCTTATCAGGGAAATACAAATCAAAACCACACTCAGGTATCACCTCACGCCAGTCAGAGTGGCCAAAATGAACAAATCAGGAGACTATAGATGCTGGAGAGGATGTGGAGAAACGGGAACCCTCTTGCACTGTTGGTGGGAATGCAAATTGGTGCAGCCGCTCTGGAAAGCAGTGTGGAGGTTCCTCAGAAAATTAAAAATAGACCTACCCTATGACCCAGCAATAGCACTGCTAGGAATTTATCCAAGGGATACAGGAGTACTGATGCATAGGGGCACTTGTACCCCAATGTTCATAGCAGCACTCTCAACAATAGCCAAATTATGGAAAGAGCCTAAATGTCCATCAACTGAGGAATGGATAAAGAAATTGTGGTATATATACACAATGGAGTACTATGTGGCAATGAGAAAAAATGAAATATGGCCCTTTGTAGCAACGTGGATGGAACTGGAGAGTGTAATGCTAAGTGAAATAAGCCATACAGAGAAAGACAGATACCATATGGTTTCACTCTTATGTGGATCCTGAGAAACTTAACAGGAACCCATGGGGGAGGGGAAGGAAAAAAAAAAAAAAGAGGTTAGAGTGGGAGAGAGCCAAAGCATAAGAGACTGTTAAAAACTGAGAACAAACTGAGGGTTGATGGGGGGTGGGAGGGAGGGGAGGGTGGGTGATGGGTATTGAGGAGGGCACCTTTTGGGATGAGCACTGGGTGTTGTATGGAAACCAATTTGTCAATAAATTTCATAAAAAAAAAAAAATATTAACTACACAAAAACTCTTACTGGAGCTCAATGAACTCCAAGTAGAATAGAGCCAAAGAGATCCACATCTACACAAATCATAATCAAAAGTGACAGAGATTAAAAACAGAAAATATTCAAAGCATCAAGAAAAAAATAACATCACACATATGAAGTCCTAAATAACAACTGACTTGTCATCAGAAAACAAGGGACACCAGAAGACCCGTGGGATGACATCTTCTAAGTGTTGAAGGAAAAGGGTAGTTAAGCCAAGAATTCTATATCCAGCAAAACTCTCCTTCAAAAATGAAGGGGAAATTAAAACATTCCCAGATAAACAAACACTGAGAGAATTCACTAACAGACCCGCTCTACAAGAAATACTAAAGGGAACCCCTCAGGAAGAAATGAAAGGATACCCACAAGAAGAAATAAAGAGCACAGGTAAAGGTAAGCACAGGTGAACCTTGAGTAATGCAGGGGTTAAGGGCACTGACCCTCCCCACCCCGACTCAGTCAAAAATCCACATGTAACTCTGGACTCCCCCTAAATTTAGCTACTAATAGCCTACTGCTGACAGCAAGCCTTACTGGTAACAGAACTGATTAACATGTATTTTGTATGTTATAAATATTATATACCGTATTCTTAAAACTTAAGTAAGCTGGAGAAAAACTGTTAAGAATATCATAAGGGAGAGTGCAAACTGGTGCAGTCACTATGGAAAACAGTATGGAAGTTCCTCAAAAAAATAAAAATAGAACTACCCTACAATCTGGTAATTGTACTACTGGGTATTCTTACCCAAAGAATAGGAAGACACTAATTTGAAAAGATATAGGCACTCCTATGTTTATCGCAGCATTATTTAGAATAGCCAAATTATGGAAGCAGCCCAAGTGTCCACTGATAAATGAATACAGAATATGGATGAAGAAGATGTGGTATATATACACGATGGAATATACAAAATATATAAAAAAGAATGAAATCTTGCCATTTGCAACAACATGAATGGATCTAGAGAGTATAATGCTAAATGAAGTAAGTAGAGAAAGACAAATACCATAAAATTTCATTCACATGTGAAATTTAAGAAACAAAACAACAGAACAAAGAAAATAAGAGACAAACCAAAAGACAGATCTTAACTATTGAGAACAAGCTGATGGTTGCCAGAGGGGAGGTGGATGGGGGGATGGGTGAAACAGGTGAAGGGGATTAAGAGTAAACTTATCACAGTGAGCACTGTGTAAGGCACAGAATTGTTGAATCACTATACTGTATACCAAAAACTAATATAACACTGTAGGTTAAGTATACTGGAATTAAATTTTTTTTTAATATTGTAAAGAAGAGATAATACATTTACAGTACTGTATGGTATCAAAAAAATCTGCACATAAGCAGACTCATGCAGTTTAAACTCATGATGTTCAAGGGTCAACTATACATAACATAAAAGCATAAATGAATTTTATTTATAACTCATGTATTCTACTGCTCTACAAGACAATCACATAAAGCAATAATTACAAAATTGTATTGGTGGGCATGTGTAAAGATCTAATTTGTATGACAATACCACAAATAATACCACAAAGGAGGTGGGGGAGGGAATGGAGGTATATTGGACCAAAATTTTATATACTACTGAAATTAGTGGTATTCAACCAAAACAGATTGTTTTAAGATGCTAATGGTAAACCTCAGGGTAACTACTAAGAAAATAAAAAATACAGTTAAAAAAACAAGGGAATTAAAATGGTACCCTAGCAAATACCTATTTAATATAAAAGGCAGTAATGGAGAGTAGAGAAACAAAAAGGCATACAACATATAGAAATAGCAAAATGGCAGATGTAAATCCTACCTTATCTGCAATTATATTTACTGTAAATGGATTAAACACTCCAGTCAAAAGGCAAAGACTGTCAAAACTGATTACAAAAACATGATCCAACTTTATCAAGACAAAATGTATATTCAAAGGAACTGATTAAAAGGAAAAGGACTGGAGAAGATATATCATGCAAACAGTAACCAAAAGAGAGCTGGAGTGCCTACACTAATAACAGACAAAATAAATTTAAGAAACCATCTAGAGTTATAATAAGGACAATACATACAAAAGATATAACAATTATAAACATAAGCAGCTAATAATAGGGCCCTGAAATACATGAAGCAAAACCTGACAGAACTAAAGAGAGAAATATAAAATTCAACAATAAGTTAGAAACTTTGTATCTTACTTTCAATAATGAGTAGAATAAAAGATTAAAAAAGAAAAAGAGGACTTGAATCACATTATAAACCAATTAGACCTAACAGATTTCTACAGTATGCTCTACCCAACAACAGAATATACATTCTTCTCAAGCACACATGAAACATTCTCCAGAATATACTGTATGTGAGGCTCTAATACAAGCTTCAATAAACTTAAAAGCATTAAAAACATTCAAAGTATATTCTCCAACTACCATGAAATAATTAGAAATCAGTAACAGAAAGAAATGTGGCAATCACAAATATGTAACAAGTGAACACATTCCTTAGTAATACAGAAGAAATCACAGGAAAATTAGAATTTATTTTGAGGTGAATGAAAACAAAAACACAACGTATCAAAATTTATGGGAAACATGTTAAAACAAAAACTTGTACGTGAATGTTCATAACAGTTCTCATTACAATAAGCCAAAACACCCATCAATTGATTAATGGATAAACAAAATATGGTATATCCAGAAAATGAAATATCATTCAGTCATTAAAAAGAATGAAGTATGGACATAGGCAACAACACTGATGAACTTTAAAAATACTATGCTAAATAAAAGAATCCAGACACAGAAGGCCATATATGATACGATTTCATTTATATTAAATATTCAGAACAGGTAAAGCCATAAAGACAGAAGGTAGATTAGGAGTTGTCAGGAACTGTGAGAATAGGGGAATGGGAAGTGACTGCTAATGTGAATGGGGCTTCCATTTGGAGTGATAAAAAAGTTCTAGAACTAGACAGTGGTAATGGCTGCACAGCACTATGAATGTAGTTAATGCCACGAGTAGTACACTTTAAAATGGTTTAAATGATAAATGTTAAGTGTATTTTACCTCAAAAAAAGTGAAATACAGTATTTTGGGGAAAAGAAAATGATGAGCAAACATACTAAAAGTCAAATGTTTTCCATAGACACTCAGATCTAAAAGAAAACAACCATGATTTCAGCAGAATATCATAAATGTAAAAACTGTCAATATATAATTATGTTTCATACTTGTATGTGAGGCCAAGAGGCCTCAAGCGTGGGTTCATCCTCTTCTGGATCAAAATCTGGATTATCACTCGGAGGAAGAGTACGGAAGATGTTAGCACTGATCTGTAAAGAAAATGAATTTAGATTTATACTCTTTGTTGTACAACTAAACAATGTAAAATGAAATATTTTAAAGATAACTTTAAGAAAAAAGTTGTGACTATAAGCCTAGTTCAAAACCTGTAAACCTCATCAAGATCTGAAGAAGTCAGGTATTTGTTTCTCTTTTTTCTATCCCATAACTATGACTTCTTCAAATGCCAACCTACTAAAGATTACAGATTACCTCTGGATTCCTCTTCCTTAAATTACAAGTTGTTCTTTCCCAAGTTTTGCTTAAACGGAAAAAAAAAAAAAAAAAAAAAAGGGAGGAAGGGAATTCTGGGGAGAAAACCATGAAGTTCCTAAGTCTACCTATCCCTAACTTGATCCTTTTCATCTTTCTACAATTCCCTCTATATTCTAATCCAGCCATTTACTTACCTTACAATCCAAAAGAGTTTGATAAAAGATCTCCATTCTTATACATACACACAACACTAAGGAAGAGGGGTAGGAGGGCAGAATACCCTCAGTGCTATTACGGACATAGTTTATAATATCCCACTGGTGATTTAATGTATTTCATCTATTCTGAGCCTTTTTAATTTTTATTTATTTTTTAATGTTTATTTATTTTTGAGAGAGAGAGAGAGAGAGAGAGAGAGCACAAGCTGGGGAGGGGCAGAAAGAGAGCGACAGAGAATCCCAAGCAGGTGCTGCACTGTCAGTAGAGAGCATTATGCGGGGCTCGAACTCACAAACCATGAGATCATGACCTGAGCTGAAGTTGTACACTTAACCAACTTAGCCACCCAGGTGCCCCTGAGCCTTTTTTTTTTTTTTAAACATATTAATCTCTCTAAAATCAGGATGCTGACTCTTCATTTCAGATTCAATGAAATACAATATTTAAAATTTCATCATTCACACTGTGTTAGCACCAAGGTAAACTAACACATCTTTGTTCTTTAGCAAAGGTTAGACTGTGGTGCTAATCTTTGAAGAATGATGAATAACTGAGAAACCACATGGTTTATTTAGCAAACACTTAAGGCCATACTATTAAGAAGTTGGTCACCTGAAATAAACTATCTGGGGAATAAAGGATGAGACAAGAGGTCATAGGTGGTGCAAATTTCCAACTATTCTTATGAAGTGGCATCTATGGTCAGCCAAATAACTGCTTACAGTCAATTACTATAACCGTAAGACTTAGAAAGTAATAACCTAGAATTTGATCTGCTAGAACTCAAAGCCAGTACATGAGGGCAGAATAGTTTGACAGATATCAATTTCACAAAGAATGGCATAAAGTCACAGATAAAACATGAAAAGGAAATATATCCCATTCAGAGGGCATAATTTGCCTTTGAGATCATACTTATTATTAGCAGTAAAAGAAAAAGTTAACTTTGCTGTGCCACCAATAAAATTAACTATATATAACAAATATACATAAGAACTTTATAGGGCCAACAGCATGAGTTGGCGTCATGCTTGTCTAGAAATTAAGTACCCAGAAGTTAAAAAACAAAAAACAAAAAAAGAAAGAAAAACACACACACCTTTTTTCTTGGAGAAAGAAATTAAATCCCAGAATTTATTAGTATAGAATAAACTGACTCAAACATTTGAGTACTTCTGATATCTAAATATTTGAATACCTTCAATATCCAAGTCAATAACTTTAGGTAATCTTTATACCCAACATGGGGCTCGAACTCACAACCCCAAGATCAAAAGTTGCATGCTCTACCAACTGACCTAGCAGGCACCCAAGTCAGTAACTCTACAGAGATTAAAATAAAGTACCTTTTTCCAGGATTTTTAAAATTCCTGAATACAAACCATCTGATTTACCAATCAGTAAAATGGAAATACCGTTTTTTCCCCTGAACATATTTTAAATGATAAACACAAAACACAAAACAAAATGAGTTTATCAGTATTTAATACTTCTGTTTTCAAACTGTCACTTAATTTTTACAGTCTGAGAGTCTAGGAAGCAATCTGCATTTTGATTAATGTTCCTTGTATAGCTAATCTTTTAAAACTTCTTTAAGGAGCACTGGGTGTTGGATGTAAGCCAATTTGACAATAAATTATATTTTAAAAATAAAATAAGGGGCGCCTGGGTGGCGCAGTCGGTTAAGCGTCCGACTTCAGCCAGGTCACGATCTCGCGGTCCGTGAGTTCGAGCCCCGCGTCAGGCTCCGGGCTGATGGCTCGGAGCCTGGAGCCTGTTTCCGATTCTGTGTCTCCCTCTCACTCTGCCCCTCCCCCGTTCATGCTCTGTCTCTCTCTGTCCCAAAAATAAATAAACATTGAAAAAAAAAAAAAAAAAAAAAAAAAAAAAAAAAAAAAAAATAAAATTAAAAAAAAAAAAAAAAAAAACTTCTTTAAGGCTTTTCATTTTTGAAAAAAAAAAAAAAACAAAAAAATCATCCCAAATTTTCTGGTGCAAATGCGATGAAAAAAAAAACTCAGCTAGTATAACGGGGCCAAATTAAACTTTCCTACACATTTTGTTCTTCCCCCAGAACATATATTAGCCAAGGGGAAGGAAATGAAGACAACTACAAATTATACTTGTTATAACCTTCTATACCCTGGTAACATCTAAGCTTTAATTATGTATTCAGTGACTCTCTAATTACTCCGACTACATTTTTTGTATTTTGGTACTATGCACCAAAATACAAAAATCGCAAATCCTAAACAAACTTTACTGTTTGATGGAGAATAAGGTTGAATTATTAGTATCCTAAACAACCTTACCTTAATAAAGTTGGCAGTAATCTATTTTTCAGAGACTTCATAAACTTATGTTATTTACCTTTTTAAAGGTCCTGAGTTTTTATTAAAATTCAAGTGCTATAGAATCTATAAATATATTAAAATAGTCTAAATACATTTTTTAAGACCTGACTCCTTTACCTACCCTGCTGAAATGTGGAGTCCAATAGTTTTTCATTGGTCTTCTCTCTCTGCACTTTAGACATTCTCCCTTAGTGACAATTCAGCTCTATGACAATCACCTATCAATCTGTATAATCTTAAGCCTACGTTTCTCCTAAGCTCTGGATCTGCACTATGCAATATGACAGCCACCAGCCATTGAACTATTATAAGACAGCATCAGTGGAATGAATGGATAATCTTTCAAATGGACTATTTAAAAAACATTGAGTACACTGATTATTGTATATTTATTAAAAATCAGTCTCAGTAATTCATAATTACACCTCAGATCTTACTTGAATTTATAGAAATCTGAGGAACTTAAGTCTAGAAGGCTTACCATTTTTACTATATCAGAATACGCTGATTCAACAATTACACCGCGATTAGTTGAAACATACTCAACCAGTTCATTCAGTGTTGCCCTTTTAATTTCTTTGCTCTTCAAGTCTGAAACAGAGTCCATGAAATCAAACAGTATACAACACTGCTGCAACTTCTGACAGAAAAGCTCTTGTTGTTCATTGGAAGTGGCATCTATAAATAAAAATAAAGAAAAACTTAGAAATAACCTACTCAGAAATTACCTTTAATAAGCTTATTAATTTTATAGATGCTATTCACACACATAAAATAAAAAAAACTTCTCTCAAGAATCTAGTGAAGAAAAAAAAAATCATGAGAAATTCACCCATCTAATCTCATCATTCATGCCAGAAACCAGGATCCACAATGGACTTTTCTTCCTCTCTTACTACCCATAATCAACCATTATATGTTATTGATTCTGTTTAACATATCTGGAATCTACCCTTTTTTTGGTCATTCTCACTGCCATTTTAATTATCCTCATCTTCCATCATCTAAATTACAGCAATGATATCCTAACTACTCCTCTTGCCTGGTCCCATAACTACTACAACTCCTGATTTACCTTCTAAACTACCTCAAAAGCTAAAAATTGTGCTAAACAGAAAATCAATCTGATCACACTCAATACTTTTCAATGATTCTCCAAAAATTACAAATTGAAACTCAAACTTGTGTACAAAATTCAGCTGCCTGTTGTCAACAATCAACTCTCAACACTTTGCAGCATGTAACCCTTTGGTTAAACCATATTCCCTCGACTTGTGAGATTTTACAATTTCCTTTGCCTGGAATGTTCTTTTCCCACATTCCCACCCTGGGAACCCTCCCCATTTATTAAGTTTCAGCAGAAACATATTCCCCTCAGAAACTCTAGGACACTAAAGCTAAACTGGTTAATCCCCTTTTACCCAAATGTATCTTAGGTTTGTACCTAAGTTACCTACTGTAACATTTTTTGTTCTATGTGGCAATTATGTTTTACATGTACAACATTCCTAGACTGCAAGGCCCCCAAAGACGGGAAACAAGTGTTATTTTTATCTCTATCTCTGTCTGTCCCTCTCCCCACACCCCACCTCCTCTTATATCTAGAACAGTATCTGGCACACAATAGGCATTCAGTAAATGTTTCTTGTTTTACTTTCTACTTATTTACAAAACTATGGACACAAAGACGGGAAACAAGTGTTATTTTTATCTCTATCTCTGTCTGTCCCTCTCCCCACACCCCACCTCCTCTTATATCTAGAACAGTATCTGGCACACAATAGGCATTCAGTAAATGTTTCTTGTTTTACTTTCTACTTATTTACAAAACTATGGACACATTATATTGATTTGAGTCTAACATATGTATTAAATCCTTTTGTTTCCAACATTAAAAAAACAACAAAATTTCAATTCTGAACTTTCACATCTGTAAACAAGGACCTTCAATTAGCTCAATTATTTAAGTTTCTTAATTAGGGGGATTAAATTAAAAAAAAAAAACCTCATATGCACCTACTTAATATACTTAATTTGAAAAAGTAGAAGATGAATAATACCTCTGCTTTTTGTAAGCTTCCCAATTACGCTAAACTTGTTAGATTGGGTATGTGTTACACACTAGAGAAGGGGTGATTATTTGAGCTGGAAGAATCCTTCTCAACTCATACTGTACAGGAAACCCCCATACGTTTTTTTAATTTCTCAGTAATACCTTTATCTATTTGTAAAGATATCTATATCCTCATTGTATAACTTTATATCTGTTTTTAATTTTTTTTAATTATTTTTATTTATTTTTGAGAGGCAGAGAGAGACAGAGCGCAACTGGGGGAGGGCAGAGAGAGAGGGAGACACAGAATCCAAAGCAGGCTCCAGGCTCTGAGATGCCCGCACAGAGCTTGACGTGGGGCCCAAACTCACGAACTATGAGATCATGACCTGAGCTGAAGTCGGATGCTCAACCGACTGAGCCACCCAGGTGCCCCACTTTATATCTTTATTATAACATATATTAGATCTTTATGTATAATTATACATAAAGATTATACATAAAGATTCCCCATTATACTGATGGGGAATATAGGGAAATAGGTGTCGTACCTTTACAAGCTAACTCAGTTCTGACAGAGTTTTTAAAATATTTTTAAGCTATTTTTTCCTTTTAATACAAAAACTCATACAATATCCCATTTCACTATGTGGTCCAGCCCTAACTAATTCTCCTTTTCCTCCCACTACCAACTCAACAGGAAATCACTGCCTTTCTTGTTCCTCAAAGGCCATGTGTCTGCTCAAACTCTTCCCTACCTGATATACCTTACCAGATTTCCTCCCCTATGTTTCACTCACCCTCCAAGAATAAAATTAAATCTCACATTCTCCACAAAATTTCCCTTAGGTAGTAAGTAGGTCAGAACACAGTGATCCCTCCCTTCTCTGAACATCTACAGTACTCAGTCTCAATCATAGAGTTGAGTATGCATTATGTTTAAGTCTGTCTTTAATGAGTATTTCTTTTATCACCCACCAAAAGATTTCAGATTCCATAAAGGCAAGGATCATTCACTGAACAAGTTTTCTTTTTATTTCTTTTATATCATAGTGTAGGGTATATAAGAAGTCAACAAACATATATTTGATGCTTGAAAAAAACTCTTAAATTTGCGGAATAAAGACTATGCACTGAAAAACAGGCTACAGAATTAAGTTCAAAATTTCTGCTGGATATCAAAAGTGGCATCAATAAATTATTACATCATGTCTATGCTTAAGAATTTATAGTAATGACCATTTTTATCAACAACCTACCTTGATGGTGATTTAAATGGATTAAACGAGATAATGGTCATGAAGTTGAGTGAATATATTTCAAAGTTGGAATAAAAAAGGAGAAGCCTCTGGCTAACATGTTAGAAGACACAAATGATTTTTAGGACTGGTAAATAGTAGTAGATTCAGGAATATGTTACAAAAAGAAGTTTCATTTTCTGGGCACCTAACTCATAAGAGTCTTCTCTACAGAAAAATTGGTGTTTTTCATAGCTTCTCCATTCAGTAATCCATTTCTTAACTTAAAGACTTATTTGAATTTATTTTTCTTCTCCAGTGTTTTATCTCAGCATTACCTAATGCTTAGACGGGATAGGTCACATCTGGATCTTCCCAAACATTAGAATTATTTAGAAAAGTTAACATTTCAACTCCTTTGGCTCTGAGTTAAAATAGACATTTCCAGTCCTCAATTTTTTTTAAGTATTAGAGAAAAGAAAAATCCTTTCCCACCTAACCCTAATTTAACTTTCAAAACAGTCCTTAGTTCTGGGGCACCTGGGTGGCTCAGTTGGTTAAGGGTCCAACTTCGGCTCAGGTCATGATATCATGGTTCGTGGGTTCGAGCCCCACATCTGACTCTGTGCTGACAGCTCGGAGTCTGAAGCCTGCTTTAGATTCTGTGTCTCCCTCTCTCTCTCTGCCCCTCCCCCACTCATGCTCTGTTTCTCTCTCTCTCTCTCCTTCAAAAATAAACAAACATGTAAAAAAGATTTTTTTTAAATAATAAAAACTTCTAACTTAGTTCTGAAAGTTAGAGATGACTTCCTGTCTTCAAGGGATTACAAACTGCTAGGTACATGACATGCAACATCTTTACGTAGATTAAAAACATTTTTATAATGGTTATCCTAGTAAGAAAAGATGATTACGGTTTTCATCAAGAAGCTATGAAATAGGGGCGCCTGGGTGGCTCAGTCGGTTAAGCGGCCGACTTCGGCTCAGGTCATGATCTCGCGGTTTGCGAGTTCGAGCCCCGCGTCGGGCTCTGTGCTGACAGCTCAGGGCCTGGAGCCTGTTTCAGATTCTGTGTCTCCCTCTCTCTGACCCTTCCCCGTTCATGCTCTGTCTCTCTCTGTCTCAAAAATAAATAAACGTTAAAAAAAAAAATTAAAAAAAAAAAAAAGAAGCTATGAAATATATTGTACTTGTTGATGTTTATTATGTCCCAACTCAGGTGTCTCTACAAAACACAATTTACACTGAATTTTCTCGTAAGAAAAAAAAGAAAAGCAGAAAATATATTTCAATAAGTTGAAAAAAGATCAGACTATATTCTGGCTATACTTCATAAATATGAATGACAACTTGTGAGAAAAAGAACGTGTAATAATTCTCTTTGCTAATGTAAAAAGTGCTGACAAAATCTATATTGGTGACTTTATACTTTAACTTCACCATTTATAAGAATGCTTCCAAATGAAGTCTGTTATACTCAATGATATTTCAGTTTGGCAATGTCTTAACATTTAGGCAGTAATGTCATGTATTGTTTGAACTTAGTTATTTTTACTGGGCTAATGTTAATTATCCATTCGCCATTTTCAATGTGGATAATGTCCATTCCGATTCCAATGGTGATAGCTTTTTTCCTTAGGATTCTCTACCTGCAATATTCACTGATGTCTTCTATGAGAATTTCACTTAGTGGTTTAAAAATAAAAACACCTGCAGAAACATACAAGTTCACAGGAAAAATTCAGAACACCTTAGAGTACTACGCCATACAGCAACTGGAATGGTAGATGCACACACTTAACTGTTACACATCATCCTGAGTACAACACAGTATTTGCTTAGTCAACTTGAAATTAATTACACAAGAGACCCCAAATTTTTGCTCCAGCAGTTTAAAGCAGGTCTTCTTGACATAACAACATGTATCCATTTTTTTTTTTAATTTCATTTAGAGAGAGAGAGAAAGCGCAGCGAGCACACACAACCAGGGGAGGGACAGAGACAGGAGAGAGAATCCCAAGCAGGCTCCACACTGTCAGTGCAGAGCCCAATGGGGGGCTCAATATCACAAATGGTGAGATCATGACCTGAGCCAAAGTCAAGAGAAGTGCCCCTGACATGTATCTATTTCAAGTGGATTATTAATTTCTTCTAAAATTTGTAAATAAATCAGGAACAAATAAAGGATGAGTATTTAAGATCCTGGTGACTGCCATTTAAATGAAGAGAAAAACCAGTCCTATTCATAAATCTTTTAGTATATTTTGGTCTCCCTAAGTATTTACTTGGGAGCAATTCAGACTAGCAATTATTACCAGTGATTATTATCATAGTGTATCGCGTTCAACAGTTTTAAATGCTTTAAGTCTTTAAATTGTCAAAGAAATTTGATTACAATTTAAAAATATTATGACCTAAAAAAATATTATGACCTACATTTATCTCTTCAAAAATATCAGAGAACTAAGGATTTCCTAAAAGTGCTCTTTACTAAGTCCCCAATAAAACAAGCTCTGCATGAAAATTATGGAAGATCTGGGGCGCCTGGGTGGCTCAGTTGGTTGAGCGTCCGACTTCAGCTCAGGTCACGATCTCGCGGTCCATGAGTTCGAGCCCCGCGTCGGGCTCTGGGCTGATGGCTCAGAGCCTGGAGCCTGCTTCCGATTCTGTGTCTCCCTCTCTCTCTGCCCCTCCCCCGTTCATGCTCTGTCTCTCTCTGTCTCAAAAATAAATAAAACGTTAAAAAAAATTAAAAAAAAAATTATGGAAGATATAAGAAAAACTGCACGAATCAAAGAATTATTTAAAAACAGATGTGCTTTTTGCCTTGAAAAATACATAATTGGTTTAAACTTGCCTGGAAGATGAGTTTTTCAAATGCATCTTAACTCTCTTCATTTTGTTATGACTGAAATTTGATCCCACTAAAAAATTTTCAGTACTGTAGAAGTCTTAGGCAGAAGGAGAATCAACACAACTCTAGGGAAGGGAGGCATTTAATCTTTGAAGAATTATTAATACAACTTTGAAAACTCACAAAAGCCCTATCAGGTTTCCCTATTTATCTCTAAATGCTTAAGTTTTTTTCAACACCCAACATGAAGATGTATCTGACTCACACTTTAAGAAATGTTGCTCTAGGGGCACCTGGGTGGCTCCAACAGTTAAGCATTCGGCTCTGTGCTGACAGCTCAGAGCCTGCTTGGGATTCTCTTCCCCTCTTTCTCTGCCCCTCCCCTGCTCTTTTTCTCAAAATAAGGAAATAAATAAACTTAAAATAAAAAATCGGAAAAAAAAGAAATACTGCTCTAGAGAACTGTTTATCAAGGTGTGAATGGCAATCTACTGCTGGGTAGTAAGATCATTTTAGTGGGTCATGACTAGAATTTTAAAATATATATAAAATATCAATGTGTCTCAGTATGAGTACTGAGCAGTAAAGTAAAATGTGGTTTTTTTAAAGTTGATTTATTTTGAGAGAGACAGAGATAGCACGAGCGGGAGAGGGGCAGAAAGAGAAAAGCCCAAGCAGGCTCCATGTTGCCAGCATGGAGTCTGACACAGGGCTCAATCCCACAAACCATGAGATCATGACCTGAGCTGAAACCAAGAGTCAGACACTTAACCGACTGAGCCACCCAGGTGCCCCCTGTAAAATGTGTCTCTTATTATAGTTTGCAGTCAAAAAAGGTTTGAAAACGACTGCTTTACAACAAGTACTCTAAGAGGGAACACTACAAAGCATGTCCAAGATCACAAAATAAATCTGTAATGCAAACAGGATTCAAATCACCTAGAATGCAAGAAAAAGTACATATAAGACCACAGTCTTTGAAATATCTATCAACTGTTCCTCTAATAGCTATATTCTAAATCCTTACCCACTTACAGATTCACAATGTATATTAGTTAAAGATGGCAAATTTGTTTATCTCTTCCCTTTCATTCTAAAATAAGACTGGGGCACCTGGGTGGCTCAGTGGGTTTAGCCTCCGACTTCCGCTCAGGTCATGATCTCAGGGCTCTGGGTTGACAGCTCAGAGCTTGGAGTCTGCTTTGGATTCTGTGTCTCCCTCTCTCTCTGCCCTTCCCCCGCTCACACTTGCTCGCTCTCTCTCAAAAATAAACATTTTAAAAAATTGTTTAAATACGACTAAAAAAAACCCACAACAGAATATAGCTGTGTGTGTGTGTGTGTGTGTGTGTGTGTGTGTGTGTGTGTGTGTGTATGTATGTAAACCCACAATAACAAAGAGAAAGAATGGGCCTTTAGGCAAAAGACTTCAACAAATTTCTGGAAAACTCAAAGTACATGAAGAAGTGGTAACTGACGAAACCAAAAAGCAGGAAGCCACATTCTAGAATAAACAGGGAATTATAGGTAAGGTTCCCACAGAACTCTGGATTAGAAATACCTGGTGAAATAGAGGATGGGATTAAGACATGAGCTGAAAATAGGAGATTATATAAATCTGCATGTACTGAACAGTCTACCATCTCAATCCAAAAGTCAGTCAAGCATTCATGCTCCAGGCCAAAAAAAAAAAAAAAAAAAAAAAAAAAGGGTGGGCAAAGCAACTCAATTGTCCCAGAGAAAAATTCTAGCTTTTACTAGTTAGTTCCCTGACCAATTACTCTAAACAAAAGCAGGCAGTGAGTGAACCTCCATCCAACTTCTAAAGTGATTTTTTAAAATTCACTAATTTTAATAGAAAATAAAGGATCACCAGACATTCAAGTAAAGCCTTGAAACATGAAAGAAAACTAAATAAACAAAAAAAGACGCCAAGCAATGGGTTAATTTAGCATATCACTTTGAAATTTCAAATGCCCAGGAGAAAAGACTGAACGCTTTCAAATTGAAAAAAAAAAAAAAAAGTTGGGGTGCCTGGGTGGGTCAGTTGGTTGAGCACCTGACTTCGGTTCAGGTCACGATCTCCAGGTTTGTGAGTTCCAGCCCCGCGATGGGCTCTGCTGACAGCTGGGAGCCTGGAGCCTGTTCTGTTTCCCTCTCTCAGCCCCTCCCTTGCTTACACTGCCTCTCTTTCTCTCTCAAAAATAAATAAAAAAAATTTTTTTAATTAACTCACAAAAGAACCAGAGACAGATATCCAAGATGACGCAAGAAGATAATGGGGCTATATCATTCAAATTCTAATGCCAATCTAGAACTGTGTTAACTAGCCAACAATCAATAAAGTATAAGGATTCAATAAAGGCATTTTCAGATATAAAAACACTTGGAAAACTTAGCACCCTCACAACCTTTCTTAAGAAATTACCTGAGGACATGATGCAGCAATAAAGGAAAAAGGGAAAAAATGGAATCCAGGAATAGGGGAAAACAATCCAGAAAAGCAATTAAGTCCTAGAGAGCAACTGAGCCATTCAGAACAGGAGGAATAAAGCCCTATGAGAGTTATGCCTACAGGAAGATCAACAGGATATCATATTGCATGGAAAACTGAAGAAAAACTTAAGAGTATGTTGAAAGTACAAGGAAAGAAAAAGAGACACAATTAGAAACTCCAGTTTCTAAATACTAAAAAAAAACTATATAAGGAAATGTAATTACATTATGTGGCTCTGAAGCCTATATAGTCAACAACATAAGCCTTCACTCACTTTCAACTTTAAGAATTACAATTTACAAAAATCTTAACTGTGGTACAGAAAATGTTACCAACCTTAAAAATGTAATAATGTAAAGATGACTAAGGTTGAGGGTGAAAGAAGAGGAGGAGAAAGTAAGTGGCACCACCTTTCCAACTTCATTTCCCATTACGCCCGCTTTTATATCCCATGTTCCATTTATAATGATACCTGAAGTTTCCTGTTTTACGTGCACTGGTTGGAATGGACTCTACCATTCTCATTCTTCATCCTCTTCAGAAGCAAATAAAGTCAGTGCTTACCTAAACACTAACCAATGAGAAAAAACTTTAGCCAAAGGATTTCAAGTCTACCGGAACCATCAAACACGACTATCTCCCCTGCTATGAGAGAACTAAGATATTTTTGCCTAATACCATTATTTATAAAACTTCCTTTGTTCTAATTTCATGCTTAGCAAGTGTAGTAGTTTTAAATTTTGTCCACAGGGGCGCCTGGGTGGCTCAGTCGGTTGAGCGTCCGACTTCGGCTCAGGTCATGATCTCATGGTCCATGAGTTCGAGCCCCGCGTCAGGCTCTGTGCTGACAGCTCAGAGCCTGGAGCCTGCTTCGGATTCTGTGTCTCCCTCTCTCTGACCCTCCCCTGTTCATGCTCTGTCTCTCTCTGTCTCAAAAATAAATAAAAACGTTAAAAAAAATTAAAAAAAAATTTTTGTCCACAAATTATCTAACACCCCTCTCTTCAAAACGTGTTTATTTCTCCTATGAAATGTGGGCTAGACTTAGTCACTTGCTTCTAGGGAACAGTCTCAGTACTGCAGAAGTGAAGCTACGTGACTTCCAACTAAAGGCCATAAAAGTGAGACTATGTGACTTCTATGACTGGTTCTTTCTAAAAAGAATCAGAGTCACAAGAGGTCTCATGTTTCACAGTATAAACTATTTGAGAAAAATAATGCCTATGTAGTTGGGTATATACTCTGGTTGATTACACTAATTCGTCTGATATTAGCAAACTTTGTAAAAATTTTTTGAAGACTAAATTAGAATCTTTAAGAAAATGTGGTGAGAAAGTTTTAACTATACTCTTTAGTGTCAGTTTGTAAAACTTATTTAGGAAAACTGTACCACTAAATTATACACAGTACAAATGTAAATTAGCCAAGTTCATGACTTAGTAATAAATGCCAATTTATTAATTTGTGATGGGAAATTATTCCTCCATGTACCATATTAGAATATTCCAGTTATGTGTTCCTTAGGCAGACCTACAGGAGAAGCCAGATCATTATCAGAATGATGTCTGGTGTTTTAATTTTCTATTGCTTAGTAACAAATCATTCCAAATTTAGTGGCTTGAAACAATAATTATCTATCACAGTTTTTTTAAGTCAGAGATTCAGACAGAACATAGCAGGGACAACTTATCTCTGTTCCATGAAGTCTAAGGCCTCAGCTAGAAAACTAGAAAACTTAGAGGGAGAAATCTGTGAAGGCTAAATCACTCATATATGTGTTGATAGTTAATTCAGGCTTTTGAATGAAGGTCTAGCAGGGGCTAGTGCCAGAACCACCACATGTGACCTCTCCATGTGGCCTAACCTTCCTCACAATATGTTGACTGGGTTCCCGAGGCAAGTAATTTGAGAGATCTAACAAAAGACAAGAAAGACTTTTATGAAGACAATTACAAAACTTTTATGAAATATATAAAAGAAATAAATAGCAGAGATATAGAATTATTCATGGATGAGAAGACATCTTCCTCAATCTATACAGAGAAAGCATTTTGGATTGTAACATGATGCTGCACTCAATTGACAGAGTGTTTTGTTGGAACCTGAAGAGTTGCTCTTAAAATTCATCAGGAAAAATGAAGAGCCAAGAATAGCCAAGCTGATATTTAAGATGAAGAAGGGAAGACTAACCTTACTACATATAGTGATTAAAACTACACGACTTGAGACAGGAATAGACAAAAAGACCACTGGAAAAGAAAAAAATAAGGTACCTAGGAACATACTAGGGTACATATACAGAAGATTAATATATAATAGAGTTGGGTTTTTTTAATGTCAGTAGTGAATTTTTTAATTTAATAAATTATGGTAGGACCATTGGTTATTCATATGGAAAAAAAATTAGATCCCTCCTTCACACCATTTATAAAAATTAATTCTTTTAGAGAACTAAAAGACTAAATGTGACTAGGTAAAGTGTGAAACATTTAATTTTATAACCAACTCTGGACTGGCATCCAGAATTCACAAAAGAACATCTATAAATCAATAAGAAAAAGACAAATCTATAGAAAAGAGCACATGAAACATAAATGATCAATAAACATATGAAATGACATTCAACCACACTGGAAAGCAGAAAAATGTTAATATGTATAAACCATACATATGAATTTACGTGTGAAATACATCACTCCATACCCATTGGATTCAAAAATAACAAAAAGTGTGGGCAACACTGCTGCTTCCAGCAGGCTAGACTTTCCACTGTAACATACTAAAAACTGGAGAAAATATGTGAAATAACTGTTTTCAGATGCTGGAAAACACGCAATATGGGACTGTGATCCTTAAGAGAAGGGAAACAGAGTGAGCCCACAATCACATAAGCTCTCTGTTAGCACTTTCCAGACTGCACCATAGGGAGAAGACTCAAAATAGCAAACAGGCTTGCTGAGCTAAATACAAAGTGGAAATCAGGGCTAATGAAGTGGCTGGAATCTACAGGTTAAAGTACCAGAAAGAAAGGAACTATACAGAGAAGGAATTTCTATTATTCTACTTACATTGAAGTGATGATACAACTTGTTTCTTTTGCTTACATAGCAAGTCATTGTTGAATGTAAAAGCTATCCTGGATTCTGGCATGAATCCCACATGATCATGATGTATCATCCTATTTGTATGTTGCTAAATTCAATTTGTAAATATTCTGTATAACATTTTTGCATCTTTGCATTTTGTTGTTGTTGTAATGTCCTTGTCAAGGTTCTTTTTTCTTTTTTCTTTTTTTTAGTTCTCAAGTTAGATAACATACAGTGTAGTCTTGGCTTCAGGAGTAGAATCTAGTGATTCATCACATACATATAACACCCAGTGCTCATCCCAACAGTGCCCTCCTTAATGACCATCACTCATTTACCCCATTTGTCACAGTTCTTAATTACGATTCAATTAAGTAGGTATAAGACTTGTTTAGATTTTTGTTTCTTCTTGTGTCAGTTTCAGAAAGCTGTTTATTTCAAGGGATTTTCCCAATTCCTTTAAGTTTTCAAACGTACTGGCATGATTATATATTTGAAAGCTATAAATTCCTAGATAAAAGAAAGGTACTAATTATTACTACAAAAGAAGCTAAAATTTTAGTCTACAGGAAGTTCAACTTCTAGCAAGACAAGGTAAAAGCTCCACAGACCTGCACTCCAGTGAAACAGATGAAAATAATTTTTAAACCTTGAAAGCTTCTGGAAATGGCCCTAAGGTAAGCAGCAAATGAGGAAACATCTATCCAAGAATACTTATGAAAATTTATTAAGAACGGCAAGAATGTGTGGTACCTGAACAAAGTGCCTCTCTCCTCTCGGCTTAGCTAAGCAGAAACTCCACTCTGGAGGGAGGGAGCCAAGAACACAAGGACCCCTTTACTACCAGATCTTGATCAGGCAGCTTTCCTTAGGTGAGGAGCATGATGTTGGCATTTCTCACCCTGCCCACAACTACCTATTACTGAGTTTAAGTTCTGGGCCAGTGCAATTGAGAAGAAGGGCTCCCTTCTTTTGCCCAACTTCCACTCATGGACAGAGGCTCTACCCCTGGCGCAGCACCACTGAGAATACTGGGGCTATCATTATCTCAGTCCTAGCCTGTAGGTGCTTCCATGCTGGAAGAGGCAAGCCAAAAAGATCTTAGGCTAATGCTCCTTCTCCACCTTCTGCTCAGCTACTGAAGTAGGGTGTCATTCAGAGAGAAGCATTCCATTGTCCCTATCCCCAGCTCCAGAGTCCTAACTCAAAAAATTTGCCTGGGGGGCGGGGGGGGGGAGCAAGTTATGTCTATTATGTCTCTTCCCAAAGGAAATGACTTCTTTTGCAACACAGCATAGAAAAGTTCAAGGTTAGGGGTGTTCTCAAAAACAGTGGGGGTTATAGTGAATAGCAATGGGAAGATTTGTAAATTCACTGAGAAAATAGGCTTTAGTTAGCTAGTATGCAGAATACCAGGGAAAGAAACAGTTTGGAGGAGCACTCTGGTGTTAGAACAAATATCAGACACTGACCTCAGGAACTATTCCTTCCAAAAAGCCTGAATTTGACTAGATTAGTCAGAAAAAAATTACAACAATTTATGCCCCAGAGCATTGTTGAGAACAATTAAACAAGCTGGAAGTCACTGGAATTTAAAGCTGGGGGTTTTGTTAGGAAAACATAAAGAGAGCCCTGTCAAAAGCACCTTCATCTCAGGGTGACTACTAGCATACCTAAAGCTGCATCCTCTAAGGAACAATATTAGACCCAGTCATTAAACAAGTAAGTGACAACAATAAGCTCTGAGGGGTGGGACAAGTACCCAGTATTGTACTGCTATAATATATTAAATACATTATCTAAAGTGTTCGGTTAACAACAACAAAAAATTTACAAGATACACAAAGAAACAGGAAAGTATGTCCTATATACCAAGGGGAAAAAAGAGAAGGCAATAGAAACTGCCTATGAGAGCAACCAAATGTTGGATTTAAGAGAAAATGACTTCAAAGCAGCCATTATAAATATATTCAAAGAACTAAAGGTAACCATCGCTGAAGTAAAGAAGATATGACAATGTCACATCAAATAAAGGATGTCAACAGAAACAGACTTTACAAAAAAAAAAAAAAAAAGAAAGAAACAAGAAGATTCTGCATTGCCAAGTACAATAACAAAATGAAAAACTCTCTAGAAGGACTCAACTGATGTGAATTGGCAGAGGAAAGAATTAGGGAAGTCTGAAGATAAATTGATACAGACTATGAAATCTGAATACAGAAAAAGAGGTGAATAAAAATGAACAGAACTTCAGGAACACCTTGGGTGGCTCAGTTAGGTGTCTGACTCTTGATTTCGACTCAGGTCATGATCCTATAGTTTGTGAGAATGAGCCCCACATTGTGCTCTGCACTGACAGTACAGAGCCTGCTTGGGACTCTCTCTCCTCTGTCTCTCCCTCTCTCTGCCCCTCCCCTACTCATGAATGCTCTTTCTCTCTCAAAATAAATTTTAAAAACATTAAAAAAAATGAACAGAACTTCAATCTGTGGGACACCGTGTACCACATGCACATAAAAGGAGAAAAAAGAAAGAAGCAGAAAAAAATATTTGAAGAAATCATGACTGAAACTTCCCAAATTTACTGAATAACATTAGCTGCATATCCAGAAAGCTCAACAACTCTAAGAAGGAAAAATACAAGGGAGATTCACAGATATACCATAAAAGTGCTGAAAGTCAAAGACAAGGAGAAAAATCTTGAAAGCTGCAAAAGAAAAACAACTAGTCACTTACAAGGGCTAACATTAATGGTTAATTTCTCAGTAGAAATAGTAGAGGCTAGAAAACAGCAGAGTAACATATTCAAACTGCTCAAAAAGAACAAACAAAATAACCTGTCACCCCCAAATCCTATATCCAGCAAAGCTATCATTCAAAAATGAAGGCAGGGGCACCTGGGTGGCCCAGTGAGTTAACTGTCATGATGTCATAGGTTCATGAGTTCGAGCCCCACATCAGGTTCTGTGCTGACATCTCAGAGACTGGAGACTGCTTTGAATTCTGTGTCTTTCTCTCTCTCTGCCCTTCCCCTGCTCATGCACTCTCCCTCTCAAAAATAAACATTAAAGAAAACTTAAAAAAAAAAAAAGGCAAAATAAAGATATTCCCAAATAAACAAAAACTCAGAGGCTACCCAGACTGCCTTACAAGAAACATTAAAGAAATTCCATCAGGCTGAAAGCAAATAACCACAGAAAGTAATTCCAATCCACAAAGAAACCACAAAGAACTCCAGTAAATTATGTAATTATAAAAGGAAGTATAAATGCATATATTTTCTTTTTTCTCTTAGCTGATTCAAAAAAACCCCAATGTATAAAGTAATATAAATACACATATATATAATATATATATTATAAATATATAATTAGGTTATTACCATATATAGAAATATAACATATTTGCCAATAACAGCACAAAGGAGATGGGTGGAAGCAAACATGTACTGGGCTAATGAATGAATGATGATAAAGCATTAAGTACAATAAAACACTATTGGGTTTGTAACAATAAATGTAACTGAATAACAACACCATAAAAAGGAGGAAAAGGAAATACACGAATACAGAAGTAATGTTTCCATATGTCACTGGAAATAAGCTAATATAAATCTGAAGTTGATTCCAGTAAATATATACATGATAAGCCCAAGGGCATCCACTAAAAATAAACTCAAAAAGATGTGATAAAAAATCATTAAACAAACAAATGCTGCTGTGAAAAATATTCACCTAATACTAAAGAAAACAGTAAAGGAAGAATGTAGAACAAAAAAGGCACGAGACACAGAAAACAAAAAGTAAAATGGCAGACATAAATCCAACTATATCAACAAATAACATTAAATACAAATGGATTAAACAATCCAGTCAAAAGGCAGTGATTTCAAACTGAATTAAAAAAGACCTAATTATATGCTCTTCTCCCCATAACAAGTTACAGATTCAAAGACACAAATAGACTGAAAAGGATGGAAAGTGATATATCATGCAAACACAAGAAAGCTAGAGTGGTATACTGATATCAGATAAACAGATTTTAAAACAAACAAAAAAAATTGTATTAGAGATAGAGATCCATTTTATGATGAAAGGGTCAATTCATGACTAAGATGCAACAATTACAAAATACGTGCACTTACTAACAGTTCCAAAATATATAAAGCAAAACTAAAAGAAGTGAAGAAAGAAATGGACAATTCAACAAGAGAGACTTCAAGATCTCATTAAAAAAAAAAAAAAAATTTTTTTTTAATGTTTATTTATTTAGAGAGTGCACACGAGTGGGAAAAGGGCAGAGAGAGAGGGGAGAGAGAGTCCCAAGCAGGCTCCACACTGTCAGTACAGAGTCCTACACAGGGCTCGAATTCATGAAACCATGATATCATGACCTAAGCCGAAATCAAGAGTCAGATGCCTAACGCAATGTGCCACTCAGGCGCCCCCAAATATCTCATTTTTAATAATGGATAGAACAATTAGACACAAGATCAAGGAAATACAAGGCTTACACTATAAATTAACCAGATCTAACAGACTTCTATAGAACACTAAGGAATTTATATTTACTATAGAATTCTCCAGCCAACAACAGCAGAATACATTCTCTCAAGTGCACATGGAACAGTCTCCAGGACAGGCCATATGCCAAGTTATAAAACTACCTCAAAAAAAAGTAAAAACAGAAATACCACAAAGTATGTCCTCGACCATGGTAGAATGAAATTATAAATCAGTAACAGAAAACAAATTGGGAAAATCATAAATATGCAGAAATTAAACCATACACACTCCTAAATAACTAATGTATCAAAGAAGATACCAAAGGAAAAATCAGAAAATATTTTGAGACAAATGAAAATGAAGACATAACATACTAACACATCTGGGATGTAGCTAAAAAGTATTTAGAAGGGAATTTATACCTGTAAATACCTATAGAAAAACAAATAAAAATCTCAGATCAATAACCTAATTCTTTCAATTTCAAGTGTGCCAGAATAGCCAAAACAATCTTGAAAAAGAACAAAGTAGGAAGACTCAGACTTTTCCATTTCAAAATGTACTACACAAACCAAAAGTAATCAAGATAGTGTGGTACTGATAAAAAAATAGAATACAGATCAGTGGAATAGAACTGAAATCCCAAAAATAAAACCATGTGCCAACTGATTTTGAACAAGTTAAACAAGTTTTCAACAAGTTTCCTTATCTAATGGGGAAAACGTATTTTCAACAGATGGTGTTAGGACATCTGAATAGCTACATGCAAAAGAATAAATCTGAACTGTTATATCACATTCCATACAAAACTTGAACTCAAAATGCATCAAAGACCTAGAAATGTAAAGGCTAACATATAACATTCTTAGAAGAAAACATAAAGGTAAACCTAATGACATCAGATTTGGGAAAGATTTTTAGGACACCAAAAGCATGAGGAACAAGAAAAAAAGATAATTTAGGATTTTATCAAAATTAAAACCATCTGCACTTCAAAGGATACCATTAAGAAAGTGAAAAGACAAAGGAACATTACGACTTGATAAAAAGACAACTCAATTAAAAAATGGGCAAAGGGTCTGAAGAGTCATTTCTACAAGGAAGATACACCAAATGGCCAAAAAGCACATTAAAAGATGTTTGACATCTTTAGTCATTAGAGAAATGCAAATCATAACCACAAAAATTTCACACTTCATACCTGTTAGGATGGCTGTATTAAAAACGTCAGAGTAACAAGTGTTGGTGAGGGTATGCAGAGATCATAAACTGGTGGGTAGGAATGTAAAATAGCATGACCATGGTGGAAAACAAGTGTGGCAGTTCCTCAAGCAATTAAACACAAAATTACATGTGACCCAAAAATTCTACTTCTAGGTATACACCCAAGAGAAAACATATGCTCACACAAAAACTTGTACACAAATGTTTACAACAACATTATTCATAATAACCAAAAGGTGGAAATCCAAATGTCCATCAACTGATGAATGGACAAATAAAATATGGTACTAAAGCCATACAATGGATTATTACTCAGCCATAAGAGGAATGAAATACTGATACATGCTACCACATGATTGAAAATATTATGTTAGGTGAAAAGAAGCCAGTGATATAAAAGACTTACAAAAGACTATATATGATCCCATTCATATAAAATGTCCAGAACAGGAACAGAAAGTAGAGAGAAGACAGAAAGAGTATAGAGACAGAAAGTAATCAGTGGCTGCTTAGAGTAGGGGATGAGTGAGGCGAGGAGTAATAGTTAAATGGTATGGCATTTCTTTCTGACATTATGAAAATGTTCTAAAATTGACTGTAGTGATGGTTGTAAATATCTGTACATATACTAAAAGCCATGGGTGAATTGCACGGTATATGAATTATATCTCAATAAAGCTGTTAAAATTTTTAGTTCAGTCCTGGTCTCTAAAATATTTTCATGCTAAATATGCAAAACATTACTGAAAGACAGTGAAAGTTTAAAGATCAGCTGTGGTTTAAAGATCAAATGCCACTAACCAATAATCATAAAAACTTCATTCTACCCCAAATGTATATACAACACATGCCTAGAATACCGTTGTTTGGTCTTTATGCCATCTATACTTATTTATACAGAACATGTAAATGAAAACACAAAAGCCACATCATAAAATAAGAATTAATAATATTTTATCAACAGAACTACATAGGTTGGTTTTAAGAACAGTTCACTGAATAAAAAAAATAAATTCCATAGGGTAAGATAATTTGTGGAGCTTTCCTGTGTAATGTAGATTTGATCACTGTCTCAAATTCATGTTACCAGAAAATATAGTTTATATTTATTTCTCTTAAGACCTCAAATATCAAGTAGAATGGTGAAATTTCAATATTCATTATCATAAAACCTTCCTTTTCTTGCCCATTTTCATAAAAATGTAATAAACTAAACTTCTTAGGGACAACCAAATTATTTCAAGTTGTTGATTGTTAATCTATTTTACCTTTAAGAACAAATAGTTTTAAGTATCAAGTATCATAATCTGTAACAGAAGTTTTATAGGTATAATTTTCCTTAAAGGAAAAATGGATCATATTTCCAATTAGTGCTGCTCACATTTTAGAAATCTAAAGTAGGATCTCATATAGGATTCATGCTACAAATTATAGAACAAGCACTGTATCATAGCAACCCAGCAATACCACTACAGTGACACGCTGAGGATGCAATCCAAGATTCTAATTTAAGAAACTGGCACAGAATATAGGACATGTAGCTTTTTTTGGCAATACTCCTAGAACATTAATAACTGAGACTCTAAATTCAGCTTTTATTTGAAACTTTAGAGGATCAAACTATTATAAAGGAACAATAGAAACATTTATTAACAAATGATTCACAGCATTGCAAATAGGACTTAGTTTAGGACCTAGGATTTCACTAAAACTGAAAATGGCCGGAAAAAAATGGAGGCATCACCTTTTAGGAAATTTGAATACATGAACCCTACCAATTTGAAAATGAATCCTAATATACAAATATTACTTTAATAAAACCACTGGACTACTAAAACTTTAAAGAACATAAATATTTCTATGATTTACTCGTTACTATTCAAAGGTGAATATATCCACAATCATTGCATTATAGAAGGATAAAAATACACTGTTTGATTTTTATCTCAAAAAAATTAACTTTGTTATCTTTTGTCTTCAAAAACAACTTCTGATAAAGTAGAAAAGAACAAGAAATGAAGATGAGCCAATATGGGGCATTTCTTAGAATACAGAAATCTGGAATTTTAGAAAGCTGAATACTGAAAAGCAGACTCCTGAGAGAGTATGTGAATATACCTCATTTCATTGCGCTTCCCAGATATTGCAGTTTTTACAAACTGAAGGTCTGTGGCAACCCTGCATTGAGCAAGTCTATTGGCACCATTTTTCTAACTGCATTTGCTCATTTTGTATCTCTGTGTCACGTTTTGGTAATTCTTAGAATATTTCAAACTTTTTCATTATTTTATGTTATGGTGACTTATAATCAGTGATTATGACTCACTGAAAGCTGATGATTAGCATTTTTTTTTAGCAACAAAGTATTTTCAAATTAAGGTACATACTTTTTAGCCATAATGCAATTGCACACTTAAAAGAATACAGTACGGTATTAATACAACTTTTATATGTGCTGGGAAATAAAAAAATTCATTTCACTCACTTTATTGTAATATTTACTTTATTGTGGTGGAACCAAACCTGCAATATCTTTGAAATATGCCTATAAATGGAATATCCGTGTCATGGGCTTAATTCAATTTGTTTTTTGGTTGTTGTTTTTTTCTGTGATAAATTTTGAATTTTTTTTTTTTTATTTATTTTTGAGACAGAGAGAGACAGAGCATGAACGGGGGAGGGTCAGAGAGAGAGGGAGACGCAGAATCTGAAACAGGCTCCAGGCTCTGAGCGGTCAGCACAGAGCCTGACGCGGGGCTTGAACTCATGGACCGCGAGATCGTGACCTGAGCCGAAGTCGGACGCTTAACCAACTGAGCCACCCAGGCGCCCCTCTGTGATAAATTTTGAAACATTGTTTTTGCTTAATTCAATTTGAATATAAAACCTGTTATTCATTAAATAAAACAGGTTTTTAGAAGCATTTTGTTTTTCATTTGGAATTTTGGGGGGATGAGAAGTATTAAACAGATCTTCATAGATCAATGCCTCTATAGTTATTTTCAGTTTTCATGGCTGTGATGAGGTTCCATCTGGCAGCTACTCCTCCCTGTAACTCCTAAGAAACACCTGCTACCCGTGTTAAGGAAAAGGATTACTGACTTAACAAGGCTGTTCAAATCTCGAAAACAGGCCCTAAGGTCTAGAAACACCCCACCACCAGGCCATAGATGGGCTTCAGGGTTGTGGTGGTGGTGGTGGTGAATCCAAGAACCCTAAAATTATACATACAATATTGTATATGACATTTTCTGAGAAGATGATGCATTTCTTTAATCAGGTTTTCAAAGAGATCCATTTATAACCTCCCTAAAATTAAATACCAGTGGTCTTAGAAATTATTTCCTCTCCTTTTTATACAAGGAATTTTTCTAGGTCTAAAGTGATTTGATCTAGTATTTCCAGAAATAAAAAACTTTATTCAGAAACAAATCTAAATTAATTTTCGAGGCGCCTGGATGGCTCAGTAGGTGAAGCATCCAATTTCTGATCTCAGCTCAGGTCTTGATCTCAGGGTGGGTGAGTTCAAGCCCCATACTGAGCTCCATGCTGGGGATTAAGCCTACTGAAAAATAATAATAAAAATGAAAAATTAATTTTACTGTTTTCCTTTCAGAAGTATGCTATTTATAATATCCAATTAAAGTAAAAATGGGTTACAGAATAGCATACATTTTGTGATACCACTTAATGGGAAAATATGAGAATGATTCTCAAAATTTTAAGAGATGTTTCCTCTGGGGATTTTTATTTTCTACCTTTGTAAGATTCTTTTTTGACTTAAATTTAACAGTCTATCAGTTTTTATAAAAATCATAAAGACACAGAGTAGTTAAGAATATGACATTTCTTTTTTTTTTTTTTTTTTCAACGTTTATTTATTTTTGGGACAGAGAGAGACAGAGCATGAACGGGGGAGGGGCAGAGAGAGAGGGAGACACAGAATCGGAAACAGGCTGCCTGCTCCGAGCCATCAGCCCAGAGCCTGACGCGGGGCTCGAACTCCCGGACCGCGAGATCGTGACCTGGCTGAAGTCGGACGCTTAACCGACTGCGCCACCCAGGCGCCCCGAGAATATGACATTTCTTATTGCACAGCCCTTAAGTGAGTTTATTTTAGAAAACCATGAAAACTGAAACTCACTCATGACTCACAGCAAGTATTGTATCCTAAAATAGTCATTCCTATTCCACGGGAGAAGCTACTTATCCAGACTTAAAAAAAAAGAAAGAAAGAAAAAAAGAAAAAAAAAAGCAGTTCTCAAAATATCAAAATATGTTATGTGTAAGGTCATCCATGTAGTCCAAATTAAAAACAGGATATCAAAATATATGAAATACCAAAATCGGTGCCTGGTTACCTGGTAGCTAGGTAAAAGCAGGGTTATTTTTAAGTTTCCTACATGAATGACAGAAATTTCCTATGAAAGAAAAACGACTATTAAAACTAAATGCACCTTAAAAGCATTTCATTGATACATTTACTACTTTATTTCCACTCTGGATTCAAATTTAGGCTGTTCATACACTGGGACAAACGTATGTGGACAAAAGAGATGACATCGTCTAATTTGTTTTCCTGGAGCATTTAAAGGAGAATAAAATCAGTAAAGTGACAGATGAATTAGCCCAACTGATTTTTTTTTTAAATTTTTTTTTTCAACATTTATTTATTTTTGGGACAGAGAGAGAGCATGAACGGGGGAGGGGCAGAGAGAGAGGGAGACACAGAATCGGAAACAGGCTGCCCGCTCCGAGCCATCAGCCCAGAGCCTGACGCGGGGCTCGAACTCCCGGACCGCGAGATCGTGACCTGGCTGAAGTCGGACGCTTAACCGACTGCGCCACCCAGGCGCCCCCCAACTGATTTTTATATCCAAGACTTAGCGGTTTTGCTCAATTTATTTCCTCTCTCAAATTGGGAAATAATGATCAGAAAGATTATGCTAATGTGGCTGCAAATACAAGTTTTCAAAACTGTGTCTACATAGCTTAAAGGGAGAGTGAAATATACACAGCATTTCCAAAAGAGAGGCAAAAATAAGTAGACAGGCTGATTGGTTCTTGATATTTCAAAATGACTCCTCAAAGCTGCTAATTATAGATTTTAACCTTAACTTCATATTATAAATCTAGCTTGGACAAAAGTGCTGAGTGATTAAAAGTTCCTTCATCTTATTTCTCAGCACACATTCATAAAACAAATGTTCTCCAATAAAAATTTTTACATTACTTTAAAAAGGGAGGAATGGTGCTAAAAGGGAGACTCCAAAGAATATCAATGAAGTATTTCTATATCAGAAGAATTTAAGAAATAAAAATCCTCTGCTTTGAAGATTCTTAGAAAAAACTATGTTCACTACTGGTCTACCTACCCAGGACCTAAAAGAAATCAGTCTTCACAAGGCTCAATTACTATTATTTTTCCTTTGCACTGTTAGAAAATAAGGTGTTAATTTTGCTTTAGTGCAGGCAATACACATTTTCAGTTTAATATTATAGAGGAAGAATCAATAACCAACTGAAAAGATACTGAGCTATAAATGACTTGCACAAAAATATAGCCTACCTGTTTTGTTTTCTTCATCAACAAAATGCTAAATTTAGTGCTATATGTAAACACTATGGGACTTGGTTATCAATCAACTGTCAATCACTGCATGACACAAAATGGTGTTTTTCTTTAAGTCAATTTAATAGTTTTTGCTTCATTATTTCATTCAATAAATAATAAAATCAAGAACTGACTACCTAATTGCTGGGGAAGAAGATACATATCTCAGGTCTTGGAGCACTTTACTTACAGTCTAAAGGCAGAAAACAGGCAGTAAGTAATTCTAACCTCACTCATGCACTTGTCCCGACATATTTTGTGATCTCCCTCACACATATACCATCTGGCGTACACAGACATTCCACTGAAAAGTGAGTAGATAATCCTTATTTGGCCAGAAGACCAAGTAGCCAACATTTCAAACTATAACCATTTTCTAACAGGCAAACTTGAAAATCTTGTAATTAATGTTTAGAAGTCATAGAAATTACCAAATGAGCACTCCGTGATTCACACTTCCAAAAGAATATCTCAAAATGTCAAATTTCAAAATACAACTCTAGGTTTTCCATCTAGATTATCCAATCTATCTAAGATACATCTTAAATACACCTCTTTCTCTCCATTTCAGCTGCTACCACCCCTAGCCCAAGCCACGCCATGTCTCCCCTTGCCCAGTAAAATAACCTCCTAACTAGTCCTCCTTATAAAAATCTTGTTCTGATACAATATCCATTCTGCACCCAAAAGCTAGTGATATATTTTTTCTAACTGTCCGGCTTCCTGAAAGAGAAGTCCTACTTACTGACTTGACTTTAACAATTTCCATTAATTCCTCACTTTACAGAAATTTCAAGTCTATCAACCTCTGAAACGCCTCTCAAGTCACCAATGTTACTCAGATTACTAAACCCATGGAAACTTTTCAGCTCTTACTTGACTTGTCAATAGCTCTTTTCAATGTTACTAGTTCACCACCCCCATTTTTAAAGATTCTCATCACTTGAATGACTTGTTTCTACCCTTACCTGTCTTCCTTTGCCTCCACTTAAGCTATCTCTCTTGCCTTGAGATTACCCCCTTTCCTTTGATCATCATCTAAATACTGGTATTCCTTGACCACATTTCTACACATTTTCTACACATTTTCAGTGGTTGCTTCTACTTAAATCATTTCAAATGCCACCTTTAACCTAAAGACTCCCCAGGGCGCCTAGGTGGCTTAGCCTTAGACTCTTGGCTTCGCCTCAGGTCCATGATCTCACGGTTTCTTGAGTTTTGAGTCCTGTGCTGGGCTCTGCGCTGACTGTGCAGAGCCTGCTTGGGATTCTCTCTCTCCCTCTCTCTCTGCCTCTCCGCCACTCATGCTGTCTCTCTCTCAAAATAAATAAATAAACTTAAAAAAAAATCTTAATCTAAAGACTCCCAAATTGTTATCTCTAGCATAGGTCTATTTAGCTCTGGAACCAAATATCTAACTTCCTACTAGACAGCTTCAATTTGATTTCCCACAGGCATTTCAACCTGTCCAACAAAAAAACCATTGCCCTCTCCCAAATCTGATCTTCCTCTTTCTCCCTTTCAGTAAATTGCTATCGTGCCTCTAGCTGCCCAAATTAGAAATGTATCATCATTGGTTCTTCCCTCTTACCAAATCCAGCCTTAGACGTGGCCACCTTCATCTATTGTCTGGATTACTGTGCCAGCATCCTCACTAGTGTTCCTTACACCCATCTCTCTTACACCCATTACTCTTCATGCTTCTTTCAGAGGAGTAAATGCAATACATGGCATTTAGACTATGATCTAGACCCTAACTGTTGCTCCAGTGTCTTCTCTAATCAGTTCCCTATTACAACACTCTTCATCACAGCCACATAGACTGCTGGCAGTTCCCCAAATAGGCTATGCTCATTCACCCCTGAGGCTGCACATATTGGCCTTTAGGTGGACCTCTTGGACCCCATCTCTCTTGGCTGAACAAGAAGATCATTTAGGTCTCAGTGTACCTGTCACTTTCTCTAGGAAACTTTCCCTGATCTCTCTCCTTACATACCAAAACTGGACTGGGTCCCCCTTACACCACTACCCTAGCCACTTACTGCTTACTCTTACTTCAAAACTTATGATAGGGGGCGCCTGGGTGGCGGAGTCGGTTAAGTGTCCGACTTCAGCCAGGTCAAGATCTCGCGGTTCGTGAGTTCGAGCCCCGCGTCAGGCTCTGGGCTGATGGCTCAGAGCCTGGAGCCTGTTTCCGATTCTGTGTCTACCTCTCTCTCTGCCCCTCCCCCGTTCATGCTCTGTCTCTCTCTGTCCCCAAAAAAGTAAATAAACGTTGAAAAAGAAAAAAGAAAAAGAAAAAAAAAAAAACAAAAAACTTATGATAGTAGTTGAAGCTGCCTGCTTATATGTCTATATTCCCAACCAAACTACAATTTCCTAAAGACGTTTAATTAAAAAAAAAAAAAAGTAAAGTATGTATCTAGTTTTAACAGCAGGTAAACGAGATCTTTTTCCTCTGGCCAATTAAAAGAAGAATGGTACTGGAAGTTTTTTTCTTTTAAAGCAGATACATATTCCTACAGAAATCATATCTTATTTTACTTATGGCTTCAGCAGGTGTTATTATAAAAGTCTGGTTGAAACACTCGGTTTTGCTAATCAAAATTCAGAGTTTACAACAAAAACTGTTCCGTCTTTTTCACTTTATTGATTTAAAGGCATGGGATTAACAATATGTTCAAATAATCTTTAACTTCTGATAATAGCTATAATTCTAGATTTCTTTTAGCAATTGAGTGTGAAACAGACAAAACTAATTAAAAGAGAAAATGTTGAGAAAATTTTGAAAAGAGAAAATTTTGAAGCCATATTTAAGATTTGATACTCCTGAATTACAAATTAAGGCCAGTCATTAAAAAATTCCTGTTTCAGACATTTATCCTCTTTTTAGGTATGTCCATACAGTGTATTCATTAACTAAACAAAATCGAGAAAGCCTCTAGGAGCTTAAAAACCCCATGTTTCCTCCCTACATTAAAGAAAGCTTCTCTAAGGAAATGACAAGATAGCTATTTATTTTGAAAAAAAGCAAAACTGATTCCCAGTGGAGGCTAAGCTACAATGACTTCTGAGGTCCCATTCAGAACCAGAAGGCTCAACTAGATATAACATCATGGTCAGGTTATAGTAGATGCAATTAGCATCACCATTCCAGTAGGAGGAGTGTGTTCCCAAGAAATCCCTTGCCGTCGGTGTCCAAGTTACAAACAGGTTCTCTGAATTTCATCATGTGAGCCTATCATATTCAGCAAATTACTCCTCCACAAAATCATAATATACTTCTTTAGGATTTCTGATCAAAACTGCAAGATTTCTAAAATTCACCAGCACTCACTCAAAAAGCCCACATAAACAAATTCCTTCAGGGAAGAGTTCAAAAGATATACTTAAAAAGTAGGTTTGAACCTGCTTATTAGTCAATATCCTGCCCAGACAAGTAGGGTTTATTTTGCATAAACCTATTCTGTCATGTAAAACTCTTTCAGCAAAGCATTTACATTCCTCATTACACAATAATGCATTAAAAGTAATTATATATTTAAAATCTGTTCCTTTCATCTCCTTCAAGGACATCCTTAGAAAGACTGCAACTCAAATTTAGAAATTACTGCAAACTAATTATTTGAATTTATACAATGTTTGTATACACATGTTCACATCTGAGAGTCAACCCAGTACTGCTGTTCCACATAAACCTTCCATAACATCTTTCCTAGCAAGAAATCTATCAATAACGTTTCATGCCCCTTATACCAGTCATTTGCAAAGCACAAAATACAAAAACAAACAATCTTTTGTTTTAAACTTACATTTACTATCATGGTATCAAAAGCCCAGAATTTTTTGCTTAAAAACTTGGAACCAGATTTAGACACAAACATATTAAAATAAAAAGCAAAACAGAAGAGAACCAATCTACTGATAGCATCAAACATCAGTGAACAAACAACACTGAAAGAAGCAGTCAATAACTGGGTCTGGGAAGGAGCGTTAAGGGAGGAGAGTCAACAGACAACCAACAGGTAATTTCTTTGACAAAACAGTCATTATAACTACATAACTACAATTACTATACACACAATACTGTATTTGGTACCACAACAGGATATGAAAACACAGACGACTTCTGCTTTCAAAAGCATTTTACCATTCTGCAGACAGAATATCATTCCATAACAACTGAACACTGACTCAAAACAACAAATACAAGTCTTACTCAAATTGAACAGCAGAAAGGCCAAAGACAAAACAGGGATATGAAATAAAGTGGTACCAGGTCCTTGCTGCTCTACCTTCAATAAAAAGCTGTAGTTTAGATCAAGAGGACAAGAAGTAAAAATACTGTGCAAAAAAAAATTTCTTGTTGCTGAATACATACAAGACATAACCCAAAATAGTTCAAGTTAAGTTCAAAAATAGCTCACTTGTTTACTACCTACTATTCAACATATACACTAGAATCTTAGTTTTAAATCTTAAAGAAGCAGAACAATGCTTTTAGTGTATGGCAAATATCAGTTTTACATGCCAGAGCGGTTGGAATCATCATGTTACCCTGAACGATGGGATTAAAACTAGGGAAACCTCTAAGATATTTCTCACTTTCATTTCATTCAGCTACAGCTCCAAAATCACAGAGAAAAGAAAAACAGACCAGCTAATATAGAATGGTAATAGTTAATTTTTAATTATGGTAACTACAGAAAAATCCTATAGAATCATCTCATACCTGAAACTCCAGAATCTAACATCTCTTCAGGAAAGCAGCTGATCAGCCACAGGGGGCAGCAAAGTTAAGAGAGTGAAAAGTAAATAGCAGGAGGTGAAGTGAGGGCAGGAAATGTAAATAGGCTGGGTAATGAGCCATGAGTATCAGAGAGAAAAGGACAAAGTCTCAATTAATGAATTAAATCAATAGACAGATAAAGCTAAATTAGTGATCTCAACCCTGGCTGCACATTAGAATCACCCTGGGAGCTTTTAAAAATACAAATGCCTGGGTCCTACCTTAGGCCAATTAATTTAGAATCTCTTAGAGGGTGGGCCTAGGCATTGATATTTTTTTAAAGCTCTGTAAGTTTACAGCCAGGGTTGAGATCCAGAGTGCTAAATATAAAAATAAAAACAAGCTACTCTCATTACCAGCTTTTTGTAATTTAAAAAGTTAAATTTCAAAAATAAAGCACAAAAATCTATTTCCCAAATGTATCATTGTTTATAATTTGTCTCTGTCATCCAAAGAGGGACTAATTCATCTCTGTGATTTTATCAAGGGAAAATGTTATTCTTACAAATAAAAATGATTAAACTGAAGTTCAAAGGGGTTAAACAACTAGCCCAAAGCAACTGTGAGTCATCAATGATGCAGAAAGACAACTAGTCTACTATTTACAGGATAGTGCGCTATCCCAATGATCACACTATTTTAACTAAATACATTTTACTGGATTATCACTTTATTCAATTAGACACTTCATAAAATAACCCAAAATTCAATTAAGAATCAGAGTAGGTAATAAATTTGGGGGGGAAAGGAATTTGACCCTAAATAGGAATTCTGAAGATGTTAAATTAGACTTAATTGGAGAATTAAGTCTATATAATTTCACATGAAAGACAGCAATGGATACCAGATTATCAATTTCTCTAAGTATACCCTTAAAAACTTTTTTAATTAAAAAATAAGTCTTCCAGAAGATACAGCATTATTTTCAGAAAACAGTCCTAAAATGACAAAAATGTCATATGCCTTTGCAAACAAACACTTCTCTTGATACATTCAGATGAATTTCAACTCTCCTTTAGGGCCAACCCAACTATAAAAAGGGGCTTTGGGTTTAGAGAAAATTATATTAACTTTGAGAAGACCTTTAAACATTAAAAAGAGTTAATAATGTCTCCCCCACAAGAAAGTTAATGTAGTTATAAAACTTCAGATCATGTCAGTGTTCTTGTTCCAGTTACCCTAAAAGACCACATACCTCAAGGGGAAAGAATTTCTTTCCCTAAAGGTAAGCAAGGCACTTCAAATCAGCATCACTGTTACTGGCCTGGATACCTCCAGTGGGACCCAGTTTCTAAGAATATACCAACAAAGAATCTGAGTGATAACTTAGGAAGTTCTTCACTTAAATCTCAAAGCCAGTTTCATTCTGTTCTTTGCTATTTACTGCTTCCTGTAGGAGAAATGCACATCTATACAATTCTACTGGTTAATTAATTCAATGTCTTTGCCTGGTAAAAATCTTGTAGCTACGCTTTTAATATTTTAAACAGTTTAATTCTACCCTATTTCCACCTCTACACCAATGCTGAAAAATGATATAGCTTCATCTTACTTCACATAAATCATATCTGCAAACTGATTATAAATAAAATCAAACTTTAAGTCCCCAGAAAAGTTTACTATTTATGTGAATCTTTCATTTAAAAAATATTTTTAGGGGCGCCTGGGTGGCTCAGTTGGTTAAGCGGTTGACTTAGGCTCAGAGATCATGATCTTGCAGTTTGTGAGTTTGAGCCCCGCATTGGGCTCTGTGCTGACAGCTCAGAGCCTGGAGCCTGCTTCAGATTTGTGTCTCCCTCGCTCTCTGCCCTTCCCCTGCTCACGCCCTGTCTCTCAAAAATTAATAAACGCTAAAAAAAATTTTTTTAACAAAATAAAAAAATAAAACATATTTTTAATCTGGATTTTCAAATATCAAAGACAATGGGAGTTAACATTCTTTGCCTATTTTTAGACATTTTAATTACATTATTTCACTTATTCCCTACAATCCTGGGGAGAGAGAAGGTATTATCCCCATTTTACAGATAAGGAAAATAACTCAGAAAGATTAAAAATTTACCTTTGACCCTGGACTGCCCCAATGACCCACCTCTATCATACTAGTTCAAATTTTTATAAAATAGGTTAACAGCATAAATACTGAAATCCTTTGACCTGAGTACCGGTATCAGTTGTAACACCAGATAAATAATCATAGGCCTGAAATTAGCTGCATAAGCCTCAACTTTTCTTGTCAATAAAATGTGAATAATACTGGTTTTGCACAGAGCTGCTGAGATGACCTGATGAAATATGTTTGTAAAAATACACTGAGCTATGGCTTGTCACGCAACAGCATTTCCTTAGTAAGTGTGAAAAAGCAAGGGATGTCAGGGATTAGGAGTTATACATCTTTGGACTGTTTCACTAATTATACACAATACTGTTTTTATAATTACAGAAATAAAGCAAAGTATGAAACAATTTGTAAATGCTAAGGGTTATATAAATGTCAGGCAACTACTACTTTACCAGTAAACAAATTCTTCCAGAGACGAAACAGGTTAAAATAAGCTGAAAAACTTCCTATTGTGAGTAACATATTCTTTCAAGGTTAGAAGTTTCCTAACTTGGTTACTAAAGGAAAAGTCTAAGGTAGAAAAATTAAGTCCTATACGAACTTAAATTTAAAAACAAAAAAATTGATTCATGAAATGCTACTTTTATTTCTAGTACCTAGTTCTCAGGGGGAACTTACACAATTAACATAAGAAAATTCAAAAGTGTTTTGAAAAAAAAAATGTTTTTAAGCTATACAATAAGGCAGTTTAATTTTCAAAATCCACGTAACAGTTTCTCTTTAAAAAAAAAAATTTTTTTTGTTTTTACATTTATTTATTTGAGAGACAGAGTGAGACAGAGTGTGAGCAGGGGAGGGGCAGAGAGAGAGGGAGACACAGAATCAGAAGCAGGCTCCAGGCTCCGAGCTGTCAGCATAGAGCCAGATGCAGGGCTTGAACCCACCAGCCATGATATCATGACCTGAGCTGAAGTCGGATGCTTAACCGACTGAGCCACAGTTTTTCTTTTTTAAAAAACCTTTTAACAAGGCTTTTTTATTAAACATGTTCTATAACAAAACAGAGTTTTCTCTTAACATTTTCCCCCTTAAAATCCTGCAACCTACTTACTAAATGATTTTGCACAAATAAACTTCTTATGGATGAAAAAGTTGGGTTATTTTGCTAATCCTTACCCATAGTATGCTTTGAGGAAAATAGCTGGCACCTTTCCAGTTTAGATCCATGTGGACAAAGTGTAACATAAGCAGGTTAGTATAAACACTTGAAAGATCTCGGTTGTCCACAAATATCTGAATCTCTCCACAGGAAGATTATATTTCAGAGCAGAAAGAAAAATTCTCTTTCATACACATACTAAAGGGCTTTCCATTGGTTTTTGTTAAGACCACAAATGGAAAAAACTACTACAGAAAAAGCACACAACTCTGTAGTATCAAGTACACTGCCAAAGTACCATGTGAAGCAACTGGATTTTTTAAAAAAGCACTTTTCACGCATTCTGGCATCTGGAGTAAAAGTAGCTATTATTAGTGGGTAATCCAAGAAAGGGTCTTATTTCACAATTAAATGTGCATAAATTTATCTTGAATACCTAACTTTCCTTTTAAAGAACACTATATTTTCATGTTAAATATACAGTTGTTATCTAAAGTTCTAATTTTATTTTTTCTCTGCTAGTGACAAAATACTATAAATAAAACATTCAATGGCACCTTCAACTTGTTGAACTATGGACATATAACTTAGAGGATTACTGACTCTGCATATTTTTGCCAAGCTTTTAAAAACTGTATTAAAAGTGTACTAAAACTGCACTTCCTAGCTTGATCTACTATGTTAAATATGCAATTATTTTTATTACATAGAAGTATTATATTAATAAAGATAACACTAAGGATCCACAATACCTTACTAAAAACCAAATTTATTAAGTATGAATAATGCTAGCAGTAAACCTTCAACCTATAAAAAATAACTTGACAATTTAATGGAAAAAAATCAACGATAAAAAATGTTTTAACTTTCACAGCATTTGATTTTTATATCACTGCTTTAATTTTTACACTTTAAAATCCATGAACAGCAAAACAATGTCCTAAGAGGTAAGATGATATTCTTTTATGGCTATGACATCACTCAAGAATTAAAATCTTGGTAATGCCTACCATTGTGGTTTACCACTGACTATGATGTGTAAATTTTAACAATTTTTTCATGCTAAAGAACAAATGATAAATGCAGCAACACAAGCTACACATATCATAAATGAAACCTTCTTTCAAAAGCCAGTTTGATTCTGGTTGTGGAATGTTCTTGATTTAGAAGAACCTTAGAGACGGGGCAGTATAGGGTCTGAATGGAGTTCCAGATCTACTGTAGGTCAACTGTGATTTGATCTGGGGTTTTCTTTAGACTCTCAGCCAAACTAAGGCTGGATTCATAGGTCCGAAGACAAAGCAGAACCAGATTATCCTTGAAGGAGATGAAATGGATTGAAAAATCTGAACATTTATCTATTTTAGTATGAATCTTTATCTTCCAGATCTTGCAAAGCAGATTATCTAGATTTGTATCAGGTTTCTTTTTATAAGAATTGTTTTAAATGTCTAGGAGCATTATCATCTTATTCCCAATTTCTAGCTCGTAAAAAGTGAAGACATTAAAATTATAAAATTAAAAGAGTAACGCACAAACAATAAACTAGACCACCAGGAAACACTTTATTAAATATCCTTTAAATCTAGTAGTAAAAGTGAGCCAAAAGAAGTGCTAAGTTCTACTGTAAAGCATTAGACACGGATACGAATTTGAACTACTGTACAAACCTACAAACCTACTGTAGATTCCTCCCTGGAATCCCTGCTTCGCGAACTAAGTTCCCATTCCATTGCAAAGCAACATTTACTCTTTTATACTTCTCCAAATTTACCGCGTGTATCTTCTTAGGCAATAAAGTATTTTAAGTCTTTCTATACTTTGAGTTAACGATACCATCTAAACCTAACGACCCAGTAAATAAGACACTACACTAGTCAGATTTTTAGGCTTATTCTTATAAATACATCTGAAGACCAGCTAACTCCTGACCGTTGTTTGCATTACGATTGCCTAGAGATCCCGGTCAGCGTGACTCTTAGGAAAGATCAATGGGAAGGGGAGGTGAGGAGAGGGTGGGAGCAGAAACTTGGTAACTGGAAAAGTAAAGAAGTAGTTGAAAGTGTCTGAAAAGCGGAGGAGGGTCTCCGAGAGACTACAGGTCGGAAGGTAGGGCAGGCTGTTGAAGCCACGAGGGGAAGGACAAGCCCGGAGGAAGAGTGAAGAACTACCTGGCGGGACGCAGGAGGAGAGTTGCAATCGCAAGGGCAGGTGAGCGAGCGCGCAGGTGGGGAGGAGGGTTGGCAGCCTCTAGGGAAGGGATGAGTTCAGGTGAATCAGGGAGAAGAAGCAAGACTCTGAACACCAAACCTGTTTGAATCGAGCGGGGTTCGGGGGAGGCAACAGTGGAAACACGGCTCACACTACGAGCCCCACCGGCGCAGAAGGAAACCCCAGGAGGAAATGGCTCTAACGGCGCGGAGGCGAGCCCCTGCGCTCCCTCCCGGGGCTGCACCCTCCGAGGTTACCTTTGAGCTGGGGCAAGGGGTGCAGCTCCGCCTGGCTGCCCTGGCTGCGGAACTGCGACGAGCCCTGGGAGCGCTTCTGCCTCTGCGCCTTGCGCACCGATTTCCGGGTGAAGCCGTCCACTTTCTCCGAGGCCGAGATGGCGGCGGCGTTGGCAGCCCCCGCCGGCGGCGACGACGACGACATCGCCGCGGCCCTGGCGCTTGGCAGCTCCGGCTGCTGCAAGCACGGAACGGGCAGCGGCAGGAGGAGGAGGCGGGGGAGAGGCGCGGAGAGCTCGCGCCCCTCCGCCCCGTCCCCCCCGGCCGCGCCGCCCTCCCGCTCCGGGGCGCCGCCGAGCTTCTCCCCGCCGCTGCCGCCTCACGGCCACATCTCAGTGCCGGGGGTTCCTGGTCCCCGCCGCGCGGCCACCTCCCGGGGCTGACGGAGGCAAGGGCGGGGGCGGAGGGGGGTGAAGAAGTTGTTGACTTCGGGCGCGGAGGGCGGGTGGAAGAGAGCCTGAAGTTTGGACAACTGAGGCGAGGGCGCGGGGGTGCGGACGCCGAGCGCGCCTCTCTGCTCTTCAGCCCAGTTCGCCAGCCGGCCGGCTGGCCCCTCAGTGGCCGCTGCCAGCGCAGCCAGCCCTGCCTGGAGCCTCCTCCCGAGGCGCTGCCATCGCGGGTCCCCTCCGAGCCGCCTCCGCTGCGCCTGCTCTTCCCTGTCAGCGCCGGACCCTCATCTCCCGGGGCGGTGACCCGCCGCCCCGGCTCTGGGCGCGCACACACTCGCTTCTCAAGGCTCGGAGCTGTCCAAGCCCCCTCCCCCACGCGCCCTTCCGCCGCCCACGGAGAACCCCCAGCGAGCGACCGCTACAACTTGAGAAGGTGGAGGGTGCACGCAGGGGTTGGGGGGGAATGTGTGTGCGTGTGCGCGCGCGCTAGGGCGCGCGGCCCGGAGGAGGGGCCTTGCGGGGGGTGGGGAAGGAGGAGATTGACTGACAACTTCCGCAGGGTCCCGCCAGCCTCTCGGACGTTCGGGAGGGAGTAGGGGGTGGGAAAACATGCCAGCTCCCTCAGCCAATCGCAGGGCTAAGCGGCAGGAACGGAGTGAGGCGTGGCCTCCCTCCTCTCTCGTTAAACTGAGAGGTTAGGCAGAGAAATGGGGCGTGGTTGTGTGACGGACTTCTACTACAACCAATCATAAGTGAAGACGGCAAGCCGTGCGCCGCTTACGTCACAACAGCGCGATGAATTCTTGTGGTGGAGGAGAGGTGCCCCGCCACCAGCGAGGGACTTTGCGCGCCTGCGCGACAAGCCTAGGCTCTACTTGCTCTCCTGACGGCCTATCAGAAGACCAGAAAACTAGAGTGGGTAGTTTAGAGAGCAATGTGGTAGGTCCCTTCCCTTCCCTGTCCTCTCTGCTGGCCAATGAGGAGCTGAAGCGACTGGTGGAGAGTTTGAGATCTGCGGCGGGAAAGAACGCCAGGAGTTACATCACTGAAGTGGGCGGAGCAGAAGTCGGGTGGGGGAAAAGGGCAGTGGGATTGACAGGCGAAGGGGCCCCGGGAGGGCGAGGAAGTGAGCCGGTCCAGTCTGAGCTAGGCACAGGAACCCTGGGCGGGCCTTGGAGCCTCCACTGGCCCCAAACCGCATAATTGGTAGTTGCGGAATAGATTTGTAGCTCTTGAGTGGTTCAGGCACCGTAGTTCCGAGAACTGTTCTCGAGCCTAGTGTGGGCAGTCTAGCATCTCCAGCTTCAAAGAGTTCTCTATATTCACACCATCCAAGAAGAGGTTTCTCATGCCCAAGTTAGTATCCCACTAATTTTCACCCCTTCTTCAGCCAGAGGCCTTCAGTTTTTCCAACAGAATGAGTACAAATTCGCTCATCAGTGGCTTCTGGATTTGGGAGCTTGCCATTTACATTCATTGTGCTCTCTTCCTTGCAGATTAACGACTAAAGTTTAAACTTATTAAAGTTAAGTTTTGTGTGTGTGTGCTTTGCGTATCATGATGCTTAATAAAAATAAGTGAATTGATTTGTATGAGAAGTATGTGAAGGGAACTAAATGTTCTCCACCCTATTATAAGACTCTCACTACCCAAATTATTAGAAAGTACTAAAGGAAATTCAGAAATTGTTTTGCCGTTTATGAAAAAATGGATAAACGTTTGTAGAGTGGAAGGAGTATAAAAATATTTTAAGCCTAAATTTAAGACTGGAAAATTTTTAAAATTAGATAAGCGAGCACATTGTCTCCCTTTGGCTTGGTTTTGCGGTGGTGGCCCAAATCCATTCCTTGTCCCATGAGCTGCAGACATTTTCCTTTTGACTTGATAATGATACGTGCTGTTTATCTGTTTAAGCAAAAGTACCTGATGGATATGTACAGAAGATTCCAACTTTGATCAGGAAGTTGGATTCTAGATCCAGAGCCAAACTAACTACCTCAAAACATTTCCTTCCTCAGATCAAGAGTGGTGAAACTATATACAATTCTCCCAGTCAGGGAGGTTCAAACGTAAGCAGCAGCTTTGAAAAGCCACTGAAGCTCCAGACCATGTTGAATCTACCTTCACAAATGGCCAGACCAGGCCTTCTCAAAATTTGCACAACCGACCATGTAGTTCAGTGCTCTCGACTTCACTGCCAGATCAGCCTTTAAAAACACTTTATAGGGGCACCTGGGTGGCTTAGTCTGTTAAGCATCGACTTTTGATTTTGGCTCAGGTCATGATCTCACAGTGGTGAGATGGAGCCCTGTATGCCTCTCTGCAATGAGTGTGGAACCTGCTTGGGATTCTCTCTCTCCCTTTCTCTCTGCCCCTTCCCCGCCCCCCCCCCCCCCCCCCAGAATAAATAAAAATTTTAGAGGCACCTGGGTGGCTCAGTCGGTTAAGTATCCAACCTCAGCACAGGTCACAATCTCATGGTTGGTGAATTCCAACCCCATGTTGGGCTCCGTGCTGACAGCTCAGAGCCTGGAGCTGGTTTCAGATTCTGTGTGTACCTCTCTCTCTGTCCCTCCCCTGCTTGCGGTCTGTCTCTCAAAAATGAATACACATTAAAAATTTTTTAAATAATAAAAGAAAAATAAATATATATTTTTTTAACTTAAAAACACTGTATCTTATTCATGTTTGAAGAACCACCAGTACCTACAGAATAGATTCCAAATTCCAGCTGTCTTCAAGCTAGCTCCTATCTTTCAAGGCATAAATACCACCATTTTCTACACAAACTCTTTTTTCAGGTCAGACATGTCATTCCACATACTGATCCCCTAGAAGTAGTTGTGCTTCCTTGACCCTCAGTCTTTACTTTTCCAACATCTCGAAATAATCGTTTTTCCATCTGGTTGAAACCTATCTTCTCTTCAAACCTCAGCTCAACCCCTATCTTTTATGAAGGCATTTACGATCATCTGGCCAGTTTTGTCTCCCTTCTTTCTCTATGTTGCCAAAGCATTTATTGTCTATGTCACTCACATGCCCCATCATCACATACCATTGGAGATGGAGCTACACTCTTCCTCCCATAAAAGTTTGTAAACACTGAAAGACCAAGAACTCCGTTATTCTATACCTCCATATGCCCTACTGAGCACAGGATAGATGGACAGAACATGACAGTCTAGTTTTTAATTCTCAAAAGCAGGGTTTCTGAAAGTTTGGCCATTCAATCACCTACATCAGAATCCTCTGAGGTGCTTATTTAAAATGTAGATTCCTGGACCTGACCCCAGACACACAGAATGAGGACCTATGGGAAAAGTACTTAGAAATCCATTGTTCATAAGCTCCCTAGGTCATTCTTATGCACACAAAAGCTTGAAACTACTATTCTCTGAATATTATTTTAAAAGATTGTAAATGTCTAAAAGAGGCAGCACCATTAATAATAAAAAGGATTTACATAGAATATGAACGGAAAATAAAAAGCAGAAAGCAAACCAGTAGAGTAAAGCTAAAATTCATACTGGGGGATGCCTGGGTGGCTCAGTCAGTTGAGCGGCTGATTTTGGTTTAGGTCATGATCTCCTGGTTCATAGGCTTGTGCCCCACATTGGACTCACTGCTGTCAGCACAGATCCTTCAGATCCTCTGTCCCCATTTCTCTCTGCTCCTCCCTCACTTGCGCTCTCCCAAAAAGAAATAAATGTTTTAAAAAAATCATACTGAAATATGATAATAAATACTAGAAAATAGAGAACATAACAGATGGAAAGCAGATACTGGAAACAAGTTGTTGAAAGGCATGGACCCAGCACAACTATCTAGGCTTTCTGAAATGGCCCCTTGAGGAAGAATTTTGAACACAATTTTAAAGAAAGAGTGAGTCAAAACCTGAGAAGAGAGAAGGATGGGGTTCCAGATTCAAGTCACCAAACATCTTGGGGAAGATGGCAAGAACAATAGCTCAAGAATTGAAAGGCCTGAATTTATTACTTACCAATATTATAATCCTGCTGAGTGACTCACTCAAGAGCCTTGGTTTCCACGTGTGTACATCAGGAAAAGAGTTAAGTGAACAGCTTTCTTTTATAGGGTTGGCATGAGTTTTAAATGTGACACATGAAAGAAAATACTTGGGAAAGTGAAAACTATACACATGATAATCTTACACACATATGATTTTTCATGTACTGTCTTCAGTAAATAGAGTATCTGGGTCCTAAACAGAAGCTTGGTCACTAAGAATCATCTATCAGAAAACTGCAATTGCAGTGCTAATCTGTGTGTGCCTCTGATGCAGGAAGAGAGTTGATGATGATTCCACACCATAGATCTCCTCCTCTTCCCATCTGTGAAGACCCTTGATAAACAGTGATTGAGAGGCCAAGCCTTCATCACTCGCAAATTCTTTGGTTTGTCCTCACATGACTTGATTTTGTTAGTCCATAAACATAAGTACATTTACTAATCTCATTCGTTTGTTCACAATGCCTAGCTTGCTGAGGAAAATGAGCAATTCATGAAACAACATCCACAATAGCAAAATCATGGTCCTTTAATAGTTTTAAAGAGTGAATCAAAGAAAGCGTTCTTTTCAAATCACTGAAATTCTCTAAAACATATCCAAGCAAGGTTTTGGTCGTCAACATTCTCTTTCCTTAAGGGCCTTGCTTCCCAAGCTCTAATAGAGCACCAGACAAATATGCTTTATCTGCAGATTCAAATAGTGGTGGGATTTTCCAAATTGACAAAAATAAAATAAGACAAAATTTCTCCTATATATTTTTCTTGAAAATTTGATTCTCACTACCACTTTATTGGAACCTAAGTCAAGATAGTATCTGATTGGTCGTAAAAATGTTGATTTTTAATACCTCACTCCTTTTTATTTAAATATGCCCTTTATTTAAAATTTAAAAGGAGTATAGGGGTCACTGGAAAAGTCTCACTCCTATCCCTGTCTCCCAACACCCAGTTCTCCTCCTCAGAGGCAACCAATGCTGTCAGATTCTTCCATGTGCTTCTTCCAGAGATATAGTATGTTTACGTCCTTAGGATTTAATAAATTCACGTTTTAAGAAGCTCCACCAGAAGCTTCATGATTCATAGGTATTTCATACGGCTCCAGATTTCAGTGAACCTTCTAGCGTTCTTACAGGTTTATGCATATTCATTCATTCATTCATTCATTATTTTATTCATTAATTCATTCGTGTAACAGATATTTATATTTGCACGCTGTGCATTAACAGAATTAGAAAGCCAAAGGAATGCCAATGACTGATCGGTACAGGTTTGGTCAAGCCAGTACCTGACCCTGGGGCAGACCAAGAAGGTCCTTCTCACGTGCCCCCAACTGTTCCAAATTGCAAAGTCCTTTCTAAAATATATCTTTCAGGAGACTTGTGTTTCTATGTCCAATGAGATCTGACTAATAACTTAGTATGCCATTTGTCAAAGCTTATTGAAATTTGGTTTTCATAAATAAAACTCATCACTTCTGTAGATTTTTTCAAGGACTCTAAATCTGTGTTGTCTCTCTGGCCCTTGTGCAAGCACAGTTGCTCCTTGAGGTGATTGGAATGCCTGCAATTTTCAGGAAGGGTCATTTGTTAACAGGGCAGGTTCAGCTGTCATGGTTTTCGATTGCTGCTGCTTTTGCTTTTTAATTACAAATTGCTTTTAGTCAAGTTTATCATGATCAAATCAGTTTGGTATAGTTTATTGTACAGGCTATTGTGTTGGTCAACCAGGAGCATAGACAAGGTCAGTGGCAGTAGAGATGGGTTAGAATGGAGATTTATCTTAGAGGAGCGTGCTGCAGAGGGTATTCTTAATCCCCCAAAACATGCTAGGATACTTACATGTTATGATTATCACAGAATCTCCCTTTCATAGCTGTGAGGGCTTTTGCTTCATCTAAGCAGGCTGTAATCATAAATTTCTGAAAACCCCTGGTGTACTCAATCATTTACCTATATTGATGAGGGACCAGGATATAATTTGAGGAGGCTCAGCTCATGCCATATCCTCTTGTCCTGCAAAGGGGAACTAAAAAGCCTGACGTTGGCAAACTCTCCACACTTTAATTCAACTCTGAAAGCATTTTTCAAGTGCCTGCTAGGTGCCAGGCAATATGCCGGACACTAGGAATGGGAAGATAAATAAAGCATGGACCCTACAATTTAGTGAGGAGGGGCAACATAAACACATGACCAAAGACTACGTCATATATAAACCTTCCTTATGGTGTTGTGTGAAGACAGTGGAAAGAAGATCCAAGGTTGGTTTAGGAGGAGAGAACCAGGGAAAATTTAACAGAAAAAGTAATGCTTGAAATGAATCTTAAAACAGTTTTTATATGGATAAGACAAAAAAGAAAAGAAAAGAATACTTGCCATTCAAGAAGTTTTTCCACATTTCTTTATCACAAAAAAGATTTTCCTATCTCAGTAGATGAATTTGCTTATTTCACACAGTATGTTACCAAGAAAACATTCCATTGCAACAGAATCAAATAGTATGCCCCACCTTGTGTCAGAATTTGACTTGGAGGTGGATAGTTAAAGAGAAAGGAGAGATTAAATTCAACACATGACTGCCCTCTAGACATATTTTGCAAAGCAGTCATTATAAAAATACTGTATGGTTTCTTAATCCTCCATTTATAGGGGGATTTTATATAAATCTATAAGTGGTCTTCCCTTTCTGTTCACCTGGAAGAAGCATCCAGGTTTTGAGGCAGTCCCTGTCTTAAAATATCTAGCTGCTACATGCCAGCAATGTGTTCTCTCTTATTTGCTTGCTATTTGGGCTCACACTTGCAGAAAACAATCAATTTGGAAAAAATCAGCAAATTGATCTTATTTCTTTAATGTCAGGTGGTATCTACGGTTTGAAGAATCAGTATTAGTAGGACTGTGGGGTTTTCAGGTATTATTGGACTGGAAATATTCCAATGTTTTTAGATCCTAAGCTTTGACTTCTATCCTAAACAATATACCTTTAATATATATACATATACATACACACACACACACACACACACACACACACACACACACATATATATATACACACATACACACACACACATATATATATATGCATGTCTGTGGGTGTGTATAAATGTAATCACTACCATAAATTTAGTTATTTTTATGTATATTTATGTTTGAGAGAGACACAAAGTGTGAGCAGGGGAGGGGCAGAGAGAGACACACACACACAGAATCCCAAGCAGGCTCCAGGCTCTGAGCTGTCAGCACAAAGCCTGACACAGGGCTCGAACTCACAAACCATGAGATCAATGACCTAGCCGAAGTCGGACACTTAACAAACTGAGCCACCCTTACCACCATAAATTTAACACCCACCATGTAGTTGGCACCGTTCATATGAAGAATCTGGAAGAAAGAGATCAAATGAGATCCTGTCTGAAATTCTCTGTTATCTGTGTGACACCCCTTTCTGATCCCCTGAGAGTTTGGTCCTAGTGATCCAAGGACATGTTGAGGAGAAACTTTTATATTCTAGCACCTCTGGGGGCTTCTATTCTTCTTTTGTAAAAATCAGTGGAAATTCAGCCTCTTTTTATTCACTCTATACAAAGGCATTCACGCAAAAAAGTGATACTGAATGGATTGGACTATCACTACCATAAAGTGCCTAGCACTTTAACAATTTTGTATATGTGGAATTATGAAGTCCCATTTCCAAGATAGAAAATGAGATTATTAAGAGATATAATGGTGTTGAGTATTTCCTATTCGTTCATTCATTCATTCATTCAAAAATTGCCCATTAACTTCCTATAATGTATCTGTCTCTTCCAGGGGCTTGGAGAATAGCCATGAATGAGACAAAGTTTGCCTGCATGGAGTTTGCCATCAGTGGGGAAAGTTCATATTAATTAAAATTCAACTATAAAAACAAAGGAGGGAATATGCACCAGAGGAAACACCATATCATTCCACACAGCAGGTGTACACAGCTGTGTAGCTAACCAGTGGGGTGACCAGCTGGTCCTGGTTTGCCAGGGACTTTCCAAGTTCGAGTGCTGGAAGTCTCCTGTCCAGGAGCCCCCTAAATCCTGGGTAAACCAGGACAGCTGGTCACCCTGTAAACCAAACAGGCAGTGACATCTACTTATTAGGCCTATTATGGGCAAGGCCTATGGCTAAAGGTTGTGGTCTCAACCCTAAGGAAACATGTGCTCTTAGGGGAAGAGACGAGGCATGTGTCCAGGAAAAGATAACGTCTCATTCACAACAATATTTGATGAGAGCCAAGACAATAAATTTTGAGAAGCCCACAGCTGGTGTTTGTGTTGAGGTGGAGGAGTTGGGGTTTAAGCTAGACTTGGAGGATTGGGCATAATCACCTAAGTAAAGAACCAGGGAAGTGGTAAGGTAGAGCTCTATCCAACTGCTTACTGTGTGTCTCTCAACTCAAAGTGTCCAACTTATTATTCCCACCTCCACCTCCCCTCTCTGTCACTACTTGGTATCACCACCGGTCAGTCCAGAGAAGAATGGTGTGAAGGCATGCAGGGGGAAGCACAGGCAGGTACAGAGGAGGTGGGAAGATGTGTTGGCTAGAGAAGGTGATTTCTAGAAGAAGGGTGAGAACGAAAGCTGGAGAAGCTACATTCATTCACTCACTTGATAAACATTCAGCACTTATTATTGGCTATTTTCTGGTCTAGTTTCTGGGGATAGAAAGGGAAAAAAAACAGATTTTTTTTTTCCCCTCAGAGATTCTGGAAAGGGGAACAAAAACAAAAAAAAAAAAAAAAAAAAAAAAAAAAAAAAAGCACAAATCAGCATAGATAATATAATAAATATTGTGAAAGAGGTAAGCACAGAGGAAATCTGTAGGGTTGGGAGCAAGAAAAGCTTTCTAGAGTACAAGGTTCTATATTTGGGAACTGAAGAACTACAAGGAGTTATCTAGGAAAAGAAACAAAAGGGAACTCATTACAAGAAGTTGTTGTGGGGGGGGGTACCTGGGTGGCTCAGTCAGTTGAGTATCCAACTCTTGATTTCAGCTCAGTCATGGTCCGAGGGTCATGGGATCAAGCCCTGTGTCAGGCTCCACATTCATCATGGAGTCTGCTTAGGATTCCCTCTCTTTCTACCTCTGCTCCCTCCCCTGCTCTCTCTCTCTCTCTCTCTCTCTCTCTCTCTCTCTCTCTCCCTCCCTCTGTCAAATAAAATTAAAAGGGGCACCTGGGTGGCTCAGTCAGTTAAGTGTCTGACTCTTGATTTTGGCTCAGGTCATGAGCTCACCATTTGTGAGTTTGAGCCCCACATCTGGGTCTGTGATGGCAGTGCAGATCCTGCTTGGGATTCTCTCTCTCCCTCTCTCTGCCTCTCTCCTGCTTGCTCTCTCTCCCTCTCTCTCTCAAAATAAACATTTAAAAATAATAATAAAGTAAAAATTAAATTAAATGTCTTAAAAAAGAAGTGGGAATAGAATATGGAAGGTGTGGAGAGCCCTGAGAGGAGATGCACCGTGAAGCTGAAGGGAGCCTTCTACAGCGGGCAGAAGATGAGGGCAAGCCAGGTCATGTGCAGTTACTAGACTTGATTTTCAAGTCAGCCTTTTAAAAGGTGAGTGGTACGATCACATTGACACTCTAGAAAAATTACATTGTTGGCAGTGTGGAGGATGAACTGATTACAGAGGGCAAGACCAGAGACAAGGAGACCAGTAGGCCAGAAAAAGAATGATGAGAGCCTGAAGAAGACTTCTGAGGTCAAATGAGGGAGATCTTGTAAATAAAGAAAAGGACATGGTGATCTATTTGGGGGTGAGGGTGGGGAGGTAAGGCACAGAGAGGAGGAAAGGATGCCTCGTGGTATCTGGATTCAGTGACTGGTGGACAGCAATGCCATAGTGACACAAGGAGAGGAGGAATATAATGGACATAATAAGTTGGACATTGATTTTGAGAGAACATGCAGTGTGCAGTTGGATAGTGCAGTCTGGAAGGAAAGAGATCTGGCTGAACATAGAGGTCTGAGAGTCATCAGTGAAAAGAGAGTAGATGAGGTCTAAGAATACCCTTGTTCTCTTATGCACAGTGTGTAGAACAAGAAAGAAAGAGGATGAAAAAAACCCCAGGGTACCCATATTGGAGAAAGCAACAGAGAAAGAAGGTGGCATCTGATGATGGCATGTTAACAAGATGGGACTTTAACGTGAGATCAGTGGGGAAACTGAAGAATGTTTGAAGAAAAGATGTCATGTTGAAAGTAGTGCTTCTACCCAGAACACTGGGTGGGGGAAGTGGAAGCCAAAGAGATTGGTTGGAGTTGAGAACAAGTGTCCAGGTGATAAGGACCTGCCTGAGTGGTACTAAGCAATCTGTCAGCATCACCTGTGAAACTTATTTAAACTATATGGAATTTTAGGGGCTCCTGGGTGGCTCAATAGGTTAAACATACAAGTTTGGTTCAGGGCATGGTCTCACAGGTCATGAGTTTGAGCCCCACGTTGGGCTCTGTGCTGACGGCTCAGAGCCTGTAGCCTGCTTTGGATTCTGTATCTCTCTCTCTCTCTCTCTCTCTCTCTCTCTCCCCCTTCCCCCCACCTCTCAAAAACAAATACACATTAAAAAATTTTTTTAAATTAACTATATGGAATTTTGAAAAATTCCCAAGTGACAATCCAACACCCACCCCATCCCCTTGAACAACTCTGTTCACACCTTATCCCCTATTCCTTGATGGTCACTGGCTTAAACCAAAAATGGCCTTGGGAATAGAGGCGAGGAACATTACAACAGAAACACTAGAAAGACTTGACTAAAGGGAGTAAGTTGGCAAGTCAAAGGGAAGAATTACAAATGACAGCAATGCTTTGAATTGGGTGACCAGATGAACTGGGGGCCTTAAACAAAAAGTCCAAAGGCTGAGCCAGTTTTCTGTTATGGGAGGGGAAAGAAAAGAGTGCCAGAGGAAGGAAGGGCAGGGGAAGCAAAGATAAATCTGAAGCTACATGTGTTGAATTAACAGAGTTTTTTTAAGGTCATTGAGTCTGGAGAGCTGGATCTTTATTTTCAAAAAGAGGTGATGATATGTTGTATATTAATTTGAGGACAGATGAGGATTAGCCTAGGCTGACAGCCTGGAATAGGCCAGAGCAAAGTAAGAAATTACAAACAACACAAGCTTCTTTTTCCTCTGTAACAAAATAATAATAATAATAATAATAATAATAATAATGACAGAAACAAATGGGTAAGAGATGTGTAACCTGTCAAGTGCCTCAGTAGATTCCAGTGTCAAATGGTCAGTAGGGCTGCACAGGAGAGAACGAGGGCCCAGTACAGCCTCTTGTATCTACTGTGGCAGCGGGCCAAAGATCAGGAACAAGGCATCCCTTACTAGTCACAAATAGGGCTCAGTGACCCCTCTGAACATGCCATAATGTGCAAGTAGGCATGTGTGCGCACACACACACACACACACACTTACTCACCTGTGTCCTTAATCCTAACCATCTCTCACACAAAACTATGACACAATCTCTTTACAATGCCTTTATAGAAGAAGCAAAAATCTATCTTCCTACTCAGGATTTCCTCCCAGTTTCAAGCAAGGCCTATGTAAGATTTCCAGCTTTCCCAGCTTCTTGAATGGCCAAGACCTTTTCTTGCCCTCAATAGCTACGATCCACTCTCTCACACTAAATTATAGTGATTGTATTTCCCAGCTTACTTTGGGTCAAGGATATGGGGTAGGACTGGAGAATGAACATAATCTGTGTAAGATATAATTCTAGTCCATGCACATGTTGGACTCCATATTTCAATATGAATTATTTGAGTACTAGTTTTCAAAAGAGAGAAAGTGCTATATCGGGGCGCCTGGGTGGTTCAGTCAGTTAAGCATCTGACTTTGGCTCAGGTCATGATCTCACAGTTCATGAGTTCAAGCCCTGCATTTGGTTCTGTGCTGACAGCTTGGAGCCTGGAGCCTGCTTCGGATTCTGTGTCTCCCTCTCTCTTTGCCCCTCCCCCACTCATGCTCTGTCTCAAAAATACATAACCATTAAAAAAATAAAAAAATTAAAATACTATATCAATTCAATGATTTATAGTACTGTTTCCTTCTATATGCTAAGCAGTATATGCCACATGCTAGAAAAGTAAAGATGAGGAAGGAAAAGCTTTTCCTCTCTTGGATTTTATACTTTTATGAAGAAGAAAAGTCAAACACACAGAGAGTCACAGCATAAGTTAAGATAAGAAATGTACAGGGCGCCTGGGTGGCTCAGTCAGTTAAGTGTCCTACTTCAGCTCAGGTCATGATCTTGCAGTCTGTAAGTTGTAAGCACACAGAAGTACTAACTTCCAGATAATGGAATTCCAAGAAAGTAGGAAAAAAAGGAGGGGAGGAGATATTTGAAGAAATAAGAATAAAAGATGAGGGGCGCCTGGGTGGCTCAGTCGGTTGAGTGTCCGACTTCAGCTCAGGTCATGATCTCACAGCTTGTGAGTTTGAGCCCCGCGTCGGGCTCTGTGCTGATAGCTCAGGGGTTGGAGCCTGCTTTGGATTCTGTGCCTCCTTCTCTCTCTGCCCCTCCCTTGTTCGTGCTCTGTCTGTCTCTCTCTCTCAAAAATAAATAAACATTAAAAAAGAAGATAAGAAATGTACAAACAAAATGCAATCAGAACTAAAGAAGGAAAGATAATATTCTGATAGGGAATGAAGAACAGGTGAGAAGGAGGAGTAGGTCATTTAAAATTAACCTTGAAGAATGCATAGGATTTCAATAGGTAGATATGTAGAGGAAGGGTGGAGAACATTCTGGTGGGAGACAGCATGAGCAAGATTCCTGAGATGGGAATATATGTGGCACATTTGGAGAACAGAAACTAGATGAATTTGACCGGGGTATAGGAAAGTAATAGTAGATAAAGTGGAACACAGGTTGGGGGGGGCTACCATAGGGGACTTTGAATGCCGGGGTAAGGAGTTTGTACTTAATTCTTTAGGTGGAGAGAAGCTGTTGACAGGTTTTGGAGTAGGGCAGTGATTAATCAGAATGCAATATGTTTAACCCCCTAGCAGTTGGAGAAATAAAGGGAGAAATAAAGGGAGGAGAGGTTGCAAGCAGAGAGAACTTTCAGACTTGTTGGGTTTGACATGACTGTGGACTCTCTAAGTGAAGATGCTCATTAACACTTGGAATGAGGGGCAGGGTTCAGAAGAAAGGTTAGGTTAAGGTCTTTGTAGCCTTAGTTGCTTCATCTAAAAAACAGGGACAAGTATGCTTGCTTTGAGAGAGAATGCTTCGAAAAACACTACAGTGCCTGACTCATCATGGGCATGTGGGACAGATCTGATGATGGTAGTTGTGGTGGTATCATCAGCAGTAGCTGCACAGTTAGTTCTTCCTCAGAACTCTATTTCCTCCCCAGAATTCTGCCCTGAGTTCAGGAAATAGAATCAAGTGCCAAGCCCTTGCTTCAGCCAGAACTGCTCCTTCCCCAAGATGCCCAAGGGTACATGTTTGGTCAAGCAGTTGTATTGGCTCCGTGGTCCCTTAAGACAATTCTAGGAGACCTCTCAATACCTGGTAAGTAGATTTCTATTGAGTGTCTCTTTGTTTTGTCTGCTGTGTCTAGATATAGAAGCTCAGAAAAGTTATAACTCTGGATGAATGAATGAATGAATGAATGAAGCTTAAAACTATGTAAAAACATATTTATTATTTAGAGATATCTGAAGAGTATATTTAAATATGGTTATATATGTACACACGGATGCACACAAAACTTACACGCACACACATTCCATATATATATGGAATTCCATTTTATATATGTAAAAAAAATTCATAGGAGGGGCCCCTGGGTGGCTCAGTCAGTTGAGCATGAGACTGTCGATTTTAGCTCAGGTCATGATCTCATAGTTCATGCATTTGAGGCCCACATTGGGCTCTGTGTGGACAGTGTGAAGATTACTTGGGGTTCTCTCTCTCCTTCTCTCTCTCTGACCCTCCTCCTCTCTCTTTCTCTCTCAAAATAAAAATAAATAAACATTAAAAAAACTTATCTGCATGTAACTGTCCACTCAACCATGTAGCAATACAGTGTCCAACATCCAATCAAAAGTTACTAGACATGCAAATAAGCAGAAAAATGTGGTTCATAAACAATAAAAAAATCAATCAATAGAAACAGACCCAGAAATGCTAGAGATTATGCAATTAGGTGGCAAGAACTATAAAAGAGTTATCATAAATATGCTCAGGAATTTAAAGAAAAACATGAACATAATGAGGAGTGAAATGGAAACTATAAAAAGAAATCTAATGGAACTTCTAGAGCTGAAAAGTACAATATCTAAAATGAAAAATTTATTAAATGGGCTTAAGAGCAACTTAATGCAGAAGAAAATATCAGTGGACTTGAAAATATAGCAACAGAAACTATTCATACTACAGAGAAGAAGAGGGCTGGAAAAAAAAAAAAAAAGAATACACTCTTGGTGACACATTAGAAAGTGGTCAAAAATAGTATAATTGAAATCCCAAAGAAGGGTGGGGAGAGCAAGAAGTAATATTTGAAGAAATAATGGCAGAACATTTTCCAAATTTGGTGAAAACTATAAACCCATCAATTCAAGAGATACAACAAATCCTAACGAGGATAAAAATCAATTTAGATAGAAATTTTACTCTGAATTTTTTCAACAATGGAGTATTTTCTGAATGGACCAATACCTAAAGAGGCTAGTCCAGGGAGGAGAGGGAAAGATCTGTAAATTAGAGGCAACTATACAACTTGTGATGTGAGAAAGTAGAAACCAGCCTAGAAGACACAAACAGAAAGATAATAAAAAAGAAGAGATGAGTCATCTGGAGAAACCAAACACGGAAGGTGCCAACATATTGCAGAGCAAGGAGAAAACCTCATGAGAATAAAAGATGGTGGAGTGGTATCTCTAGGTTTCGTTTCCTTCCTTCCTTCCTTCCTTCCTTCCTTCCTTCCTTCCTTCCTTCCTTCCTTCCTTCCTTCCTTCTTTCTGTCTCCTTGTACTGTACCTTATTGTAGACAACAGTCATCTCCGGATTGGATTTGAAGCTCCATTCTTTTCCCTATCAAGGCTATTCTGTAGCTCACTGCAGCCAGAGTGGACTTCCTAACCTAAAGAATCACATCACTCCTCTGTGCGACATCTTTAGAGAAATTGGTACCTTCAGCAGTTCTTATGTGACTGCCATAGGGATGGACCATGTCTCCCCACAATTAAATAGATACGATTTGAACCTCAGTTTCTCAAAGCTTCTTGTCTTAGGGCTTTATTCCCTACTTTATCTTGCTTTTATTGAGTCCAAGTCTCTATGAGTTTATAGACTATAACCATCAGAAGTGCTTTGTGATTCATTTCCCTCCTTTTGCTTACGTGGACCCACGCCTGTCCTTTTAACCTCCTCCATGCCTGGAGCTGTTCAAGATCTCTGTTGGTGCTCTTAACCCCTATTGATAGACCTTGAACCTGGGAGGCCACCAGGATGTCTCTTTCCAGCCATAGCTCCTGGCAAGGAGAGGTTGAGAAAGGACTTAGAATCAAGGTTTGAATTATAGCTCTGATTCTGCTAAATGACAATCGAGAGCTATCTTGTCCAATATGGTAGTCACTAGCCACATGTGGCTAGTGAACACTTGAAATGTGGCTAGTGTGACTGAGGAACTGAATTTAAAATGTTATTTAATTTTAATTAAATTAAATTAAATTTTATTTTTTAGGTTTATTTATTTATTTTGAGAGAGATAGAGAGAATGGCAGAGGGGCAGAGAAAGAGAGAGAAAATCCCAAGCGGGTTCCATGCTGTCAGCGCAAAGCCCCACTGCATGGAGCTCAAACCCAGGAACCATGAGATCATGACCTGAGCTGAAATAAAGAGTTGGAAGCTTGGGGTGCCTGGGTGGCTCAGTCGGTTAAGTGTCTGACTTCGGCTCAGGTCATAATCTCACGGTCTGTGGGTTCGAGCCCCGCGTTGGGCTCTGTGCTGACAGCTTGAAGCCTGGAGCCCGCTTCTGATTCTGTGTCTCCCTCTCTCTCTGACCCTCCCCCGTTCATGCTCTGTCTCTCTCTGTCTCAAAAATAAATAAACATTAAAAAAAAATTAAAAAAAAAAAAGAGTTGGAAGCTTAACCAACTGAGCCACCCAGTCACCCCTGAATTTAATTTTAATTTAAAACCTGAAGCATTCTAATTCATTTTCCTGTTAAACATACTGTGAAAAATATTGTTATATTGTAATATATGTATTGGGTGCATACATGCATATAGGCACACATCTGATCTAATTGGTATCAATGGATTAACTGGTTTGAATAAATTTTTTTTACGTACCAATGTAATATTATAATACATTTACTTGAATAGTTTATGTAGACAATGTAAATTATGGTGATGCCACTATAAATCATAATTTATAATAAAATCAAAATACTTATTTTAATTTTAATTATGACATAATAAATTATGTTTCTAGTTAAAATAAGTATGGAAAACATTTTAATATTTAAAGTAGAGGCATACTACTGATGCAGAATTGAGTAGAGATTTTGAAGCTACCGTGTACTTTAAATCAATGAAGACAAAAGAGACCAGAAGAAGGCGTGTCACAAATTTCAAAATGATTGGCAATTGCAAGTTTCTGCAAAACAAAATGAAAAGCTGCCAGTAAAAAAATAATTTTAAAGATAATAACGTGGGCAATATTAGGAGATAGTTGCAACAAATACATAGTGAATTTGTTAAAATGTTTCCTCTCAACAGTCAAAAGAGAATCAATATCAGTTGCCTGAAATTAAAATTAAATGTCCAACAAATATTTTAAAAACAATTTTTAGCAGGATCTGAACTTCTAACTTTGGCAGCTTTAAGATGACGTAGATTCTTGCACAAAGAAGGAAATTGTTTTTACGTGGAGAAATAATAAAATAAATTATTATTTCAGTTATGAAGATATTGTTGGGTTAGTATAAGAAAAAAGCTAAAAAAGACATTTTACAAAAAATAAAACTCTTCAGTTAAGCCTCTAAACAATTGCCCATTGGATACAAAGTCTTAATATAAAGTTCAGTTGATTCAAAGTGTGAAAAATGGCAAGGGCTTTTTTGCCATTGGAGAAGTCTGCCATATAAGAGACACTGCCCAATTCATACCTTGGATGTGTTCTGTCTCAAAAGACTTTCAGACTTATTCGAAAAAGAAAAGTCTTCTTTCACAGCCTAAAAACTGAACTCACTGGTATGGATATGGTTGAGTTTCTTACACGTATCAAAGAAAAACTTCATCTGGATGTGAAAACATAGTTTCCATTACAGCCCTAGGTCTCCTAATTACATTAAGTCAAAAGTCTGGAATTATTGAAATTTAAAAAAATTTTTTTAATTTTTATTTATTTTTGAGAGAGAGACAGAGCACGAGTGGGGGAGGGGTAATTTTTTTAATTTTTTTTTATTATCAAAAATAATTTTTATTTATTTTTGAGAGAGAGGGAGACACAGAATCCCAAACAGGCTCCAGGCTCTGAGCTGTCAGCACAGAGCCCGATGCAGGGCTTGAACTTGGGAACAATGAGATCATGACCTGAGCCAAAGCCAGATGCTTAACCGACTGACCCACCCAGGTGCCCGGGGATTCATTGAAATTTTAAAGCAAGAAACTGATCTTTCTTCTAACTGTTTCATTCTTCTTGTCTGATAGGTATTGGAGACATTTGCGTTTAGTTTTCTGAACAGTGTCATGGATACAGTGGTTAAAATTGTTGTATAAATGTGCAAATGCTATGAATTATCAACTTGTGGAACTATAGAAACAGTAAATGAATATAATGATCTCGTTCTTTTCCAATGCTCATCAGTTGAGTAGTGGAGGACCTTTACAAAGATTTATCACACTGTTAATCCATTTCTTGAAATGAAAGGAATACCTGCCAAATACTCAATAATCAAAGGCAAAATGATAGTAGTGTGGTTTACATTTTCTTCAAAAAAAATTTTTTTAATGGTCGTTTATTTTTGACAGAGAGCGAGTGCAAGCTGGGGAGGGGCAGAGAGAGAGGGAGACACAGAATCCAAAGCAGGCTCCAGGCCCTGAGCTGTCAGCACAGAGCCCTATGTGGGGCATGAACTAATGAACCACGAGATTATGACTTGAGCCCAAGTTGGATGCTTAACTGACTGAGCCACCCAGGCGCCCCATACATTTTCTTACTGAATATCACATTGCATATGAATGAGCTAAATTTGAAATTCCAAGGAAGGAAAAATTTATTTGCTAGAAAGTACAAGAATTTATGGTGAAATGGAATTTTTTTACAATAACAATCAATAACAACAATTAACCCATTTTTCTAGCATGAATTAATACACAGAGGATATTCATTGTAAGCAAGATTATGTGAATTAGCTGTAAAAACTAAAAAAATATGAACATTGTGCTAATATTGATGAATTTATAGTTGCTTTAAATTTATGCAATACTCCTTTGATTTCAATGTTAACACTAGTGAGTTGATAGAGTTAGTGAATTATTTAACTTAGTTTTGAAACTTATAGGATTTGCTTCAAAGTCAGATCATTTCTTCTAAACACAGGAAACAGTTTTGACAATACAGATGCAAATATTTAAAAAGCAATTTTTGGAACTTGACCCAATTATTGGAAAACTTTTAAGTTTGTTTGGAAAAACTTGGGTATGTGAATCTACTTTTTCAGCTGCAAATTATATGAAATATAAATATAGATAAAATATTTCTGATGCAAATTTAGCACTTTAATTGAAATGCACTCTAAGTTTAAAAGTTTAGATTTAGAAGATTTCATTCACATTTAAAAATGTGAGGGGCACCTGGGTGGCTCGGTCAGTTAAGCTTCCGACTTGGGCTCAGGTGGTGATCTCATGGTTTGTGAGTTTGAGCCCCACATCGGCTTCTGTGCTGACAGCTCAGAACCTGGAGCCTGTTTTGAATTCTGTCTCCCTCTCTCTCTGCCCCTCCCCTGCTCGTACTCTGTCTCTGTCTCTCAAAAAAATAAAATAAAACGTTAAAAAAATTTTTTTAAATGTGAAACAAAGGGTGTCTGGGTGGCTCAGTTGATTAGGCGACTGACTTAGGCTCAGGTCATGATCTCATGGTTTGTGAATTCAAGCCCTGCATTGGGCTCTGTGCTAATAGCTCAGAGCCTGGAGCCTGCTTGGGATTCTGTGTCTCCCTCTCTCTGCCCCTCCCTAACTCGTGCTCTGTCTCTGTCAAAAAAATTTTTTTTTTAATTAAAAAAATTTTTTTGAAACATAGAATTATTTTTATTGATTACATTGTTGAAATGTTAATATTTTAGAGGTATTTGGTTAGAGTAGGTAACATTAAAATTAATTTTACTTCTTTATTTTGCCTTTTAACGTGGCTACTAGAACATTTGAACTTACGTATGTGGCTCACATTGGTGGTGTGTATTATATTTCTTTTTACTTTCCAGTTTTATTGAGCTGAAATTGACATAGAACATTCTATCATGTTTTTGTTGGCATCTCTGCTTTAGAGCAGAGGCTTCAGAGACTGGGCTCTGAAACTAGACAGCCTGATTTTGAGTCTAGTTGCAGACACTTCTAGCTGTGTACCTTGGGCAAGTTGTTTAACATCTCTGTGCTTCAGTTTTTTCCATCTAGAAATGAGGATAACAATAATTCTCAGGGTGGTTGTAAGAAAACTTAAATTGTGTCTGGCACATAGTAATTACCATGTGTAATAGCTATTGTTATCATTATTATGATTATGCATTAACTCTGTGACCTTGAGAAGTTCCTTAAGCATAATTTACTCATACCTCAAATGGTGATAACAGCATCTACATCCCAAGGTTTCTTCTTGAACTAATGAGATAATATATGCAAAACTGCTTGACAGGAGGTAGGTGACCACCGTGTGCTTGCTGAATCTTCCAGTTCTTAGCTGACATTCAGAAGTCTCTGTAATCTGGTGCAGCTCACCATTCTTAAATTCAATAGTGTAAGAGCAGTTGCAAACTATAAGGTGCTCATGAGTTGTTAAACACTATTTTTATTATTCTCCACCATGAAACTCCTCCTTCGAGTATTTGTTTCCTAAACTTGTCCTACTTGGGGCCTCTCTGATTCTATCCTTTTACCGTCTAGACTAGACTGAAGGCCCATTCTTCTATGAGGACCTCAGTGTGGACTCCAGCCCCAGTATGATCTCTCTCTCTCTCCTCTAAATTCCTGAAATATTCCCCACCCATTGTGTATATTTTGTATTTCCTCATATACTACTTTGTACTGTTATTTAAAGTAATCATGGGTACATCTCTCTGGTCAGGTCAGCGTGAATGCTTTATAATTTGTGAATTCCCCAATAGCACATGAAATATTCAAGAAATATTTGGCCAGTAAGTGGGAACGTTTGGAGTAATGAGGGGGGGAAAGAATTTTGACAGGGGAGAGCCAAGTGTCCTCCCAAAGAACAAAGAACAAAGAGTACACCGAAGAAAGGAAGTTTTAAGCCAAACTTTGAGATAAGCATGAAAGGGCCAGATAGAGCTGATGTGGGAAGTGAGAAGGGCAAAGAGGGTAGGACAGAGCAAAGGTCAGGGAGCAAAGCGGACACCGACCCCGAAGGACAGTTCTAGAAATCCGGGCACAGCTCCTTCTTCCTACAGTCCCTCCAACAGCTATTTCTAACCACATCCAATTTTAGAAAGTGACACAAGGTCTCATCGCAATCAGTTCTCTTGCCGATTTCAGATGGCTCATTCCCAGAGCTGCCTTCCTCTAGAGTGCTCTGGGAGTGTTCCCCACACCCAGGTATTTAAGATGTTTGGAGTCCTTCCCTCTGCATTAGTATTTGCTGCCCACCTGAAGGTGAGTGAGTTCAGGTGCCCTCCTCTCCTGCCTTCTGCACTCACAAATCTCCCTGAGCACTCTCTCAGGAGAAGACACCTTAGTGCGTGAGTCACTGTAGAATCCACACACAGGGCCTGTTCTATGACAGGCACCCCATAACCAGTGGATGAATTAATGTCAGTTGATTTCTGTTTGGGCCACAGTGAAGGAAAAACACAGCTAATGTGGAGAGAAAAAAAAAATACCCCAAACTGTTGTTCAACCATGACTCATGGGCTTAACTCTCAACACAAGGTTCAAGTTTATTTTGCATTTTTGTTGCTCCAAGGTGAGGGTGAATTGGCAAGCAGAAAGGGAGGCAGCAGGGTAGGAGTCAAGAAAGGCATGATTCAGGCCTCATCACCAACTTCAGTGTGAGTTTGGTACCAACTCATTTGCAAGATACAGAGGTGCCGTCCCATGTTAAAATTCTATTATTATAAAGTCGTCATTAGGTATGATGCACCGATGACAGACATACCTGGAAGGAGACTGACCCTTCCCAGGGAAAGGGTCATTAATCACTGGACTTGGGGAAGTAGGACATCTCAGCTCTGGTTACTTTAGCTACCAGGCTTGGGGGCCTGTGTCTCACAGAGTCCAGCTTCCATGGGAAGGCCACCCAGCTGTCTTCATCACTTGTCCATGCTCTTTCCATCCACCCAGGTACAACCAGTCTCTTTCTCTCTCTTTCTTTCTAACTTTATTCCCAGCCCCCAAGCCGAAATCTGATTACATAATTAAGCACTCAGTAAGTGTTCTCCAATGCTGATTTTTAATGAAGTTGGCCAATGCTGCTTCCTGTTTTGAAAGACACAAACCCATTTAAAAAACTAGTCTGTGCCCCAATATCTACTGCTTCTTAGAAATCAAATGGGCATTTTAACCAGTTTAAAGGAAGAATAATCATATGCAAATAGGTTAAAGTTCTCACAGAAGAGACGGTAGCTGTTAAAAAGAGAGGCACTGGTAGCAGGGTATGATTGTGATACAAAAGCTAGTACTGGTCTCTCTCTCTCTCTCTCTCTCTCTCTCTCTCTCTCTCTCTCTCTCTCTCTCTGCATCTATTTAGTCTATCCTACCAATTTTCAGATTGTTCTGGACTAATATAAAAAAGATCATGAATAAAGCGACTCCTATGGGATTTTGGAATAGCAGGTAAGAGATACCTGTAAGACTGCAAATCACTTCTCAGTCTCCTGAGTACCTTTGGGGAACACCTTGGGATGAATTCTAGAAATTCACGTAGAGGCCTTTACGCTCTGTACCAGGCCTGCTTGTGTTCCTTAGTGGAACTAGAATCAGTTTGCCCTTCCCAATCTTCTCGGTGTTCACCCTGAATAGTACAAGAGGAAAAGGGAGAGAGAAAGGTTGGAAGGGTGAGGGTATTGTGAGGAATGGTTGGCATTCGGGAGAGGAGTTGTAGTTATTCTCCATAAGCTATTCTGTCTTCTCACCCTGGATCCCTGACTAACTACCGACCGCTGAAGGATTAAACTCCAACGCTATTATTTCCCTACTTAAAATTTTTCATCCCAAGGTTGTTTGCCACTGCATCCTTGGTTTACCATTCAAATTTGGTCCTATCTACGTCTTTGAATTTATTTCTCAACACTCCCTGCCCCACATCACGTGCTCTCTCCTTTCAATGTTTCTGCCATGCTGAACTCCCCCTCAGAATGCTCTTCTCCACCTTTTCCGCCTTCCGTTTTCTGCTTGTTCTTTAAGACAAGTCAGGTGCCGCCATCCCTGATATCCCCTTGACCTTGGTCTTCCTCCTCTGTTAGCTCTGAGCACCCAGGTAGATCTCTATCATAGTCTTTATCACAGGATCCTGTAATCACCTCTTTGCTTTACCATGTCCCTGACTAGACTGGACCGTAAACTCTTTGGAGGTAAGACTATGTATTAACCATCATTGTATTTCTGGTGCTGTGCACAATGCCAGTGATTTATAGAAGCTCAATAAATGTTCAACTAATTGATTTGGTATAGATGAGGGGTAGAACTATCCCAACCAACTAGCCTTGGTGTGGTGCTGAAGAATTCACCTGGCTTTGTCTGCACTTCTCTCCTGGGCACAGACTTAAGCCCCTGGGGCACTCTGACCTGGGCCTTGTGTCCACACAGACTCAAGATTATTCTCTCCATCTCTCCCTCTGTTTTCTGTTTAAACCCACTTGGTTCTTTTCCCTTCGTGTCTTTGCCCCGCCCCCCCATCATTATATGTGTTGCATTTGGGGTGCATGTTTCTGAGTCTATTTCTGTATTACATGAGTATGTTTCCTGTCTCCTCCACTGAGGTCAAAGGTTAACAGATAGCCGTGGCTCTCCACCAAGTCCGCGGCAGCACAGCATGCCGAGTGGAAGTTGCCTCCTTAACTGGTTCTAAGCCCGTTTGGGACAATTCACAAACCGGGCATTCTTAGCCGTCAGCGGAAGAGGCCAGTTTGTACAGCCTTCCCTGTAGCTATTCATTTCCACTGTATACCGAGCCCTGTACTGGATTTACGCTGAGCTACTGAACACTGAGAGATTTCACTTCTGCCTCCAGGATGTTTGATGAGATGGTATGTCACGACCGCAACAAGTTTAGAACGATTAAACAAAACATGATATTTCAACTGGGTTGGCATACCTCTAACTATTACCTGGTATACCTTTTGGGGGAGAAGGAGTAAATGTTGACGTTTGGCCTTTCAGGGATTAGGATTCACTAAAACGCTAAGTCTCTATTGCATATAGAAAACTCTCTTTATATGAGGCTCTAACTCTTGCTCATCATCTGTAGGGTATATGTTTTCACGGCTTACTTATTCTTTTTTTTTTTTTTTTTTTTAAATAGAGGGCTATGTTAAAATTTTTTTTTTTTCCAACGTTTATTTATTTTTGGGACAGAGAGAGACAGAGCATGAACGGGGGAGGGGCAGAGAGAGAGGGAGACACAGAATCGGAAACAGGCTCCAGGCTCCGAGCCATTAGCCCAGAGCCTGACGCGGGGCTCGAACTCACGGACGGCGAGATGGTGACCTGGCTGAAGTCAGACGCTTAACCGACTGCGCCACCCAGGCGCATAGAGGGCTATGTTAAACCACTTTTGTTCTCACGCAGTGGTCTGCACTTGAGAAATGCTGGCCAAAATTAGGACTACCATCTGTGACCACAGAATGGAATGGAAGTGAACTGGTCCACCAAGGAATCAGAAATGTGACCTTGGTCCTATTACCACCCACCCAAGTAGGAAATGGGCCCAGAGGCCTGGCGAAGCTGGAGCTTGGTGACCCCAAACTTGAGAAAGAGCAGACTACCCTGGAAATGGTCAGTTCCAGGTCCCAATGGCTTCTGGGGCAGTCTGACCCCGGATCCCTGGTGACCAGCTTCCTCCCAAGAACAGTCTCCTATTTGAAATGGTCTTCCCCGCTTCAGCAGGTGGGAATAAGTCGGGCTAAATGCCTTTCAAGCAGGGTGACATGATGGTGAAGGGCAGGGGACCGAGAATTAGGCGTACCCAGCCTGCATCCCAGCACAGCCACCTGGTTGCTATCTGGTCTTGGGCAGGTTGCCTAACATCTCTAAACCTTATTTCCTCACGTTTACAAAGGGGATGGTGATAGCACCCACTTCGCGTGTGGGGAGGGGGATTAAATGAGAAAAGACATGTAGGCGCTTAGCCCTGTGCCTGGCGTAGAGCTGAGTACTCACTGAACGGCAGCTCTTCTTTCTATGTTAACGATATTAACAACAGTCGCGATAAGAAGTCATATTTAAAATGATTAAGGCAAGACAGAGCCCAGGTCAGCTGCGCTCTCAGTGCCTGCCTTCTTCCAAGGTGACCCAGCTTGGTGTGCCAGCTCTGTCCGGGGCTGCTGAGTGAGGTAAGAAATTCGGCCAGGATCAGGCTGCCTGGGCATGACCCCTGAGCTGCAGCTGTGGGAGGAGGAGCACAAGGGCAGGGAAGACATGGGGTGTTAGCGGGCTGGCTAGGACTCTGGCGAGGAAGTGGGTTTGTGGTGGGGGGAGGGCGGGGGGAGGGAGAGGGGAGGGGCAGAGCTTGAGAGGGTTTAGCAGGAAGGAAGGCAGTTGAGAAAAAAAATAATCTACCTTGTGTCTCATTGGCTTCTTGGTATCATTTTCTGGAAAGGAGAATCAGAAAGAAACCAACACAAGGCATCTGGGGTGTCGCAGAGTATCAGACCTTTCTCTCCGACTTTTGGGGCGAGGGTAGCAAGGGGGTGTCTCACTAGTGTCCTATCTGCTGCTCCAAAGAGGGAGAGATGGGCTGTGTTTTAAAAAGTGGTCTGTCAGACCAAGATCTAATGTGCCTCTTTTACCCTAAAAGCCTTGTTGCACAACCCAGCGTTATTTCCACAGGCGGCTGAAGTAATTCTGCTCTTGAAATCCTGCCTCATGTGACTTTTTTTTCTTGTTTGTTAGCTCAGTGATTAAATAATCATGACAGAACGGTTCCCCAGTTTTGTGGGGCATGGACCCGGGTGGTCATCAGCGGCTACCACACATTTCCAGAAAGGTCTCGCTGTGTCCCAGTACTTGGGGCTGGAGTAACAGAGCTGGTCCCCACCCGCAGGGAGGACCTGATCTAATGTCCTTCCCCAGCCGTCAGTTATCCAACCAGGCCGCAGCTCGGTGCACACTGAATGACCCGCTGGAACCGTGCCCCATGGAACCCCGAGAAGGTTCTCCTATCACAACAGGAAGCAAAAGTCAAGGGAGGGCAGGATTTCAAAAGCAAGGTTTCTTCAGCACCCTGAAAACACCCACCTGCCCCCCACCCTCCCCTCCATTTCACCTCTTATCTCTGCTCAACCACTCACTGTTTCAGATCCTTTTTGGACTTCAGTCTCCAAACTCGATTCAGGCTTTATTTTGGGGAGGGGACGCAGAAGTGAAAGATTTAACCAGTCAATGTATTGGACTCTAAATCTCTTCACCTCCCCCTGAAATGACCTTGAAACAGTTTATTCCTTGAGATGCTGGAGCTCGGTTGTTCTGTCTTCATCTCAGAATTTGCACATGCAAAATCAACACTTCGTCTACATGTTCAAAATCAGCCTGGTCTCCTCACTCTGTTAAAGAGAACCATCGTCTGCCCAGATGTTCAAGTTAATCTCTGACTCATGGCACCTGGGTGGCTCAGTCAGTTAAACCTCCGACTCTTGATTTCGGCTCAGGTCATGATCTCACGGTTTATGAGTTCGAGCCCTGTGTCGGCCTCTGCCCTGATCGCACAGAGCCTGCTTGGGATTCTCTCTCTCCCTCTCTCTCTGCCCCCTGCCCCCCCAAAAAAATACATAAATAAACTTAAAAAAAAAAGTCAATCTCTGACTCACAGCTGCTAGCTTCATAAACGGGCACCAACACATTCAGCTGATTCTTGATTCGTCTGAAATGTCACTCTACGGAGGGCCCTCGTCACAGTCACCCCACGCCGTCCCAGCCTTTATCACTTCCTCATGCCTCCATAACAACCCCCTACCAGACTTCTCAACTAACTCCATCCTGCCCAGCATGTCAAAATTAATTCACCTAGAGCTCAGATTTCATCACTCTTTTCTACACAGAAGCCCCATCACGGCTTATAGCGCAGAGCTCAGCCAGACACCCAGCAGGCCATTCTCCACATTCCTCTGTGGTCTGGTTGCCAACTTCCCCCGGCAGCCTCCCCACTCCCCCAAAGACACCCGCTGCTCCCACCAGGCTTTAATTTTTTTTTTCTTTATGTTGATTCATTTTTGAAAGAGAGAGGACAGAGCACAAGCAGGAGTGGGGCAGAGAGAGAGGGGGACACAGAATCTGAAGCAGGCTCCAGGCTCTGAGCTGTCAGCACAGGGCCCGACGCGGGGCTCGAACTCACGAACAGTGAGATCGTGACCTGAGCCGAAGCCGGACGCTTAATCGACTGAGCCACCCAGGCGCCCCTTAAAAAAAATTTTTTTTAACGTTTATTCATTTTTGAGAGACACAGAGACAGTATGTGAATGGGAGAAGGGCAGAGAGAGAGGGAGACACAGAATCCGAAGCAGGATCCAGGCTCCGAGCTGTCAGCACAGAGCCCGATGTGGGGCTCGAACCCACAAACTGTGAGATCATGAACTGAGCCGAAGCCGGACACTCAACCGACTGAGCCACCCAGATGCCCCAGGCTGCTTTTAATACCGTGCTCTGCTTGGTGTGTGGCTGAGGCTAGCTTTTGGGGGGGGGGGGAGAAGGAAGTACTCAGCTTCATCTCCTTCACCAACCGTTCTGGTCCTTACCACCAACACCCTCCTGGGAGCCGTCCTATCTGTGTCTACACCACTTCTTCCAAAACAAGCAAGCAAACCCAAAAACTTTTATCATGAAAGTTTCTAAACTTATATAAAAAAAAACCCTCATGAACCCTTTTGTCAGCTTTCAACAGCCATCAAGTTCTGCCATATTTTATTTCATATTTCATCTATTCTCCCTCCAAATTATTTGGGGGGGGGCAGTGGGGGAGAGAACCATTTTAAAGCAAATTCCAGATGTTATGTCAATTTATTCCCAAACATCTCAGCATGCACCTCAAAAAAGAACATTTCTTTTTACACAGCCACAATGCCATTCTCACACCTAATACAATTGCTAATTCCTTCCTATCATGTATTTCTCAGTCTATATTCAAGCTTTTCAAATTGCCTAAAAAATCATTTTTAGAGCTGAGTATATTTTAATTGGGATTCAAACAACATGCTTTCTCATAGCATTTGGTTATGTCTGTGAGTTCTCTTTCAACACCTTTTATTTTTTTTAATTTTTAATGTTTAATTTTAAGAGAATGAGAGAGACAGAGTGTGAGCTGGGGAAGGACAGAGAGAGAGGGAGACACAGAATCTGGAGCAGGCTCCAGGTTCCGAGCTGTCAGCACAGAGCCGGACGCAGGGCTCAAACTCATGAGCCATGAGATCATGACCTGAGCCGAAGTCAGAAGGTTAACCGACTGAGCCACCCAGCCAACCAAATAAACAAACCAGGTTAACTGTCCTGTACAATGCCTAACATTCTAGATTTGGCTGATTACTTCCTTGTGGTATCATTTACAGACCACTCATTTCAACCCTTTATACCTTGCCTTACATTGTCTCTGACCTAACTTGTATGTGAGTGTGTGTGTGTGTGTGTGTGTGTGTGTGTGTGTGTATCTGTGTGTTTGGTTTCAGTGTTATAAAGAGTTTTTCACATACCAGATCCTCAATAAATACTTGCTAAATAGCATTTATTAAGCACTACTGTCTGCAGAATTGTGGACTAGAGAGAGACATACAGAAAGAAAGAGACGGATTCCTAACCTTCATGTTTCCAGTGCTGTTAATTATACCGGATAGTGGTTCTCCAACTTGAACATGCATCGGAATCAACTGGATTCCAACTGGATTGGGGGGCTCCATTCCCAGAGTTCCTGATTCATTAGGTCTGGGATGGGCCCTGGAAATTTGTGTTTCTAACAAGCTCCCAGGTGATGCTGCTGGGCCAGGGACCAAACTTTGAGAACCGCTAATATCAGATGTGAGCCTCAGAAAGTCTTCCACAGTCCCTGGTGCCCAGGCCTTTTATGCAGTTTTGATTCCCAAGGCTGCCCATTTCTGAGGCTCAGGGTGTGACCTGAGTTGTCTAAAACTTTCAGTGGTGAGGAGGTACTTTGAAGACGTGTTTTGTGGTGGAGATGAGAGAGCCTGACTGCAGGGTAGAGGAGTGGCTTCCTCCCATGGAGGAAGGGGTCAGCTAGGTTCTGTGAGTCACAGGAAGTTGGAGAGGAGTGACAGGCAGCGGGGGCCTGCCCCCCGTAGCCTGGATCTTAAAAGCGTCAAGCCAGGGTCTCCGAATATAAAGTGTATGCCTGCAGCTCTTCCCGGTCTGGGGGTTCATAGCAGCCCCAGGACAGGATTGCCACAGGACGGACGTGGCTGAAGTTTTTGCTATGGCTCTTGCTACAGTGTTGCATCCAGAAATGGAAGGAAATGTACCCTTTGGAAGGAGTGGGAAAAATGGGAAAATGGGAAATTCTTTTAAGAGCATCCTAGACTCAGAGTGACTAAATAAAAAACATTATTATCTTGCTCAATACACTCAACTAGACTTTTCCCTATCCCAGGCTTATGTCTTTCCCTACAGATAGTAGCCAGCTATTTCTTAGTGTTTTCCTTCTGATAATTCCTGTCACTTCAGCTTCCTATCCCCTACCTCATTCTTGGGGGGACAGACTCCCTTATCTACCTCTTCAGTGTAGACGTTCACCCTGTTCTAGACTTGGCCCGCATTCCTTCTCACTATATATACCCTCCCAGAGAAACACTAGCTGCTTCTTTTTTTTTTTTTTAATTTTTTATGTTTATTTAGTTTTGAGAGAGAGAGAGAGAGAGAGAGAGAAAGGGAGAAAGCATGAGCATGGGAGGGTCAGAGAGAGAGGGAGACACAGAATCCGAAGCAGGCTCCAGGCTCTGAGCTGTCAGCACAGAGCCCAACGCGGGGCTCGAGCCCATGGACTGCGAGATCATGACCTGAGCCAAAGTCGGATGCTTAACTGACTGAGCCACCCAGGCGCCCCACTAGCTACTTCTTTAGATTCAACTTTCCACCCATATGTGCGTGGCTCCCCCCAAAATATCTGCAGCCCAGACCACTCTCTTGAGCTCCAGACCATAACTCCAGCTTCCTGCTAGATGCCTCCATAGGTAGCATGCTCAATATATCTAACCTATTTTCCCCATCTCAACATTTATCCCTTCCTCTGGCCTTGGACCCCATCATCCAAGATGGGGTTACCATCTTCTGAGTTGTGCAAGCTTGAAATTGGGGAGTTCTCTTCAATTCTTCTCTTTTCCTCACCCTCCCTCTATCTAATTGTTCATCAAGCCCCATATTTTCACCGCTGAAATATCTTTATAATTCATATCCTCCTTGCAACCCCCCCTGCCTTTGACTTAGTTTCGATCCTCACAATCACTTCACTGAATCATTGCTAATGAGGCACTACATGTTTACTATGTGCCGGGAACAGTGCTCAAACATTTCAATACCTTCTCTAAGTACAAGCTAATACCTTCAATACCTTCTCTAAGTACAAGCTAATACCATCTCTGTTTCACAGACAAGAAAATCAAAGGCTTAAAGATATTAAGAAACTTGTCCAAGGTCCCCTGCTCGCTGGAACATGCCCTGTACCATGTTGGGTACATATTAGAATCAACTGGGGAGGGCGCCTGGGAAGCTCAGTCGGTTGGGTGGCTGACTTCAGCTCAGGTCATGATCTCACATGTCGTGGGTTCGAGTCCCGTGTTGGGCTCTGTGCTGACAGCTCAGAGCCTAGAGCCTGCTTCAGATTCTGTGTCTCACTCTCTCTCAGTAACACCCCCACCAACTTGTGCTCTTTCTCTCTCAAAAATAGATAAATATTAAAAAAAAAACAAAACAGAATCAACTGGGGAGATCTTAAAGCCGACCATGTATCCCATCTGTGCCCCAGACCAATTGAATCAAAACACTATCTGTTTCTATAGCTTCAACTTTCTACCCAGGTGTTCATGGCTCTCCCCAGAATATCTCCAGCTCAGGCCTGTTTCTTGAGCTCCAGGCTCTTTCCTCGGGTGATACTCCTGGGCAGTCAGAGTTGAGAATCGCTGTCTTTACTGTCCCTATGCATAACTATGTTCTCTGCTCCCCATTCTGCCCCACTCAAACCTTCCTCCAGAATGCTGTCTCCTGTCCTTTTAAGCCATCACCATGATCGCACTACTCCAGCAGCCCCCCCGTGATGATACAAGGAAGCAAATACTTCTCAACAGAGCATCCATGCCTCCATGGTCTGAATTCTCTCTCATCTGCCAGCTCCCTTCCCTTACTCTCTACCTGCAGCCATGCCACACACTTGAGATTTCTGGTACTTTGCACATGCTATTTACTCAGCCCGAAGTGGCCTTTCCTGCTTTTCTCTTCCCCAGCTTAACTCTCTAGCAAATAGCTTCTCTTTTTCCTTTTTTTTTTTTTTTTTTGGAGACACAGTTAAAATGTCACCTCGACAACCTCCTTGGGTAGTATTAATGGCTTACTCCTTGTTCTCTTTGTAATTTGCCTCATGACTCTGAGCTGCAATGATTTCTTTACACCCTGTCTCCTTCAAAAGACTTTGACTCTCAAGAAGATCTGTGTCTTGTTCGTAATTTTGCCCCATGATCTAGCCCGTGTGAGGCACTCAGTAAATGTTGAATGAATGAAAGAATGAATGAATGAACTTCAAGACTTTTGCCAGCTTTTGCTGACTTCTGTTGCTGAACTGTAGGGTCAAGAGCAGAGTCCTTGAGTCAGATGAGTCCAAATCCAGGTTCTGCCCCCTTACCAGCCGTGTGGCCACTCCCCAGACGCTAACTTTATTTACTCTGTCTATGATTTAGTCTCCTCATTTGTGAAATGGGGATATTGATGGTGCCCACAACTTAGAATGGTTATGAGGGTTAAATGAGATTAGTCCATAGCACTCAGTAATGCCCATTATCATTATGTGCTTAGAAAACAGCTTTCTAGTATATTGTGACCAGTTATGAAAAAAATCACATCTATATGTGTGCATTTGTGTATGTAAATGTACATGTGTGTGTGTGTGTACATATATATAGAGAGAATACATATAGATATCTTCATCTATATCTATATATAAAGAGAGAGACATGGAAGAATGTTCATGAAGGTGATACTGAGTGGGTTTTTTTCACTTATATTTTTATTTACTATTAGACTGTCTTACAATAAATATTGATTTCTGTATACACTTAGCCACTTCAACTCCCCAAATACAGCCACACACACACACATACATACAAACACTCTAACCTATAATAGGCGTATACAAACCCCACAAATGCACACATAAAATACACAAACACACATACTCCCTCAGGGGGCAGAAACTCTGAGTCCAGATGTGACCCAGCCTTGGGGACATTGAGAACGTGCCGGTGCAGAGAACATGTGGACCTCGGGCCATCTGTGGCTCTCCGCCAGGAGGGAGGGGCAGGCACGCTGCCAGCTCTGGAGCCAGGAAGTGACATTCCTATTCATCCAAGCCTTCGAGTAAACACCCAACCTGGGTGTCTGGAGACAGACCGCCCCCCCCCCCTGGCCCCCGCCTCCCTGACCATGAAACATGGGCCCTTGTAGGCACAGGCTGGCTGCACAAGCCTGTTTCTCAGGGTGGAGGAGTGGGGTCAGGAGTAGAGGCCTCCAACCCACAGCACAGCACACAAAGGACAGTTGGGAAGTTTCTAGAATAGAAAGGAACTAACTAACCGCCGTCAGAAAAATGATTTATTTTTATTCTTGGAAGTTTAGGAAAGGCAAGCGGAACGGGATGGAAGGAGCTCCATTCTACACTTTAATTGGAAGTTCTTTATTTTTCCCCTGGAAGAGAAAACTTGTGATGACTTTTGAACCGGCTTCAATGCTTAGGCCTCAAGCTTGCTGGAGTTTACAATAGCAAATGTATGATCATAATCAGCCTGCCTGCCGCACGTTGGCATGTATTGTGACCGAGAATAAGCGGGTGCCACATGGCCTCCAGAAATCAAACTTGCTTTCCTGTTGAAGGGAGCAAACGATGCCGAGTATTAGGACAGAAATGAGGGGAATTTCTGGACCTGTGAGCCATCCCTGACCTTTGGAGAAGGACCTGGAGAGAGAAGCAGCAAGTAGAACAGAGCCTTGTCCAGAGTTGGAGACTCACACGGGTGGGCCCAGCTGCCAGGCCCCAGGCTTCCATTAAGTTTAGAGTCAGCATGGGGAGGTCACAGGGTCAAGGAGCTCCTGTGGAAAAGAAGAGGGAATCCCTAATTCCCTCAAGAGACATGATCTTTACCCTCCGAAGTTTACATTGTAATTGGGGAAATGAGATGGGCACTCATGAAATAATTAGAAAAAAAGTCTCCTTATACCACCTTCACCCCTCTATCTTGGGCAGTAGAGACCCTACGTACTAAAGAAGTTTACCAAAATATATAGCTGACCAGGGCCACCAGGTACAGCCACAGAGGTCCTACCATGTACAATCTACATAGCCAGATCTCCTTCAACACTTGCATAACACTAATGATCCGAATCATCACCCAAAAGAGGAAGGGGCATAACATTAATATCCAAAATTTTACTAACTTGCAGCTCTGGTGAATGAGGACCCCAGCGCCTCCTTCCACTGCCCCCAAGTTTCCCATTCTTTTGTTCATTCGCTCACTCCTCCCTTCCTGCCTTCTTTCCTTCCTTTTTTCCTTTCCTTCTTTCCTTCATTCCCTCCCTCTCTCCCTTTCAGGTTTAGCATTTTAAAGTGCACAGTTTTGGGGGTAGCTGGGTGGCTCAGTCAGTTAAGCAACTGGCTCTTGATCTCGGCTCAGGTCATGATCTCACGGTTCATGGGTTTGAGCTCCTGGAGCTTGGGATTCTCTCTCTCCCTCTTTCTCTGCTCCTTTCCTGAGTGTGCTCTTTCTTTCTCTCTGAAAATAAATAAACTTAAAAAAAGCGCACAGTTTAGTGGATTTTGGTATATTCACAAGGTTTTGCAAACATCATCACTCATTCCAGAACCTTGTCATCACTGAAAAAGAAACCCTATCCATTAAGCAGTCACTCTTGTTCCCCTCTTGCTCCAGCCCCTGGCAACCACTAATCCACTTTCGGTCTGAATGGATTTGCCTGTTCTGGACATTTCCTGTAAATGGAATCATACGCTATGTAGGCTTTTGCGTCCGGCTTCTTTCATTTAGCATGTTTACAGAGCCCATCCATGTTATTGCATGTATCAATACTTCATTACTTTTCTCAGGTTTTTCTGGGCATCCAAGATGGTGATTCCCACGTGCTCAGGCACAAGTCTGCTCATGGACGTCTGCTCCCCAGAAGCCACTTGGGAGAAGTGCCTCACAGCTGCTGCCTCTGCCCAGTTTGCAGATGCTGTTCTCCCATCTCGGTTTCGTCATCTAGTATTCTTCAAAGTGGAAAACCCTAAGGTGTCAAATGATATTCAGTTCCTATCAAGTCCTTCCCCCTACATACACCAGAGCTATGTCCTGTGCAGACTTGGGGACATGGCCTCCCTCCCTGCCTGAGCGCTGCCCCTGCTCCCCCAGGCCTTTCAGAAGATCCCACTTTCAGCTTGTAATGACAGGCTTCTCGGGTGCCTGAAGGAGGGTCTGGACTTCCTCTCCTTCCTCTCTCTCATTCACTCTGATACTCCAGACCAAGGTAGGAAGGAGCCCAAGACAAAACAAACACACCCTAAAACAAGGATTGATGTGAGAGTGATTTTTAAGGCTGTGTTTCCACGAAAAACCAGTAGGAGTGTGGGAAAGTAGCGTGGGGAGTACGTGGAAGCCCAGAAGGAACTGATATCAAGTGAAGTCCCATGGAGAGTAACCTGAGCCCAGTCTCCCCAGGGACCAACAGTGCACGTCAGCCCTTGGAGTCAGATGTTTGTACTCTGCACCTGTCAGTCACTGGCTGAGGGCTCCTCCTTTGGTGTGTTCAGTCCAGACCCTTTAGCTTGCAGGGTCCCCTGGAAAAGGACATCCTGACAGGCTGAGGACAGCCCTTTGACATAGAGACGCAGGTGTTGGCCGTGGAGAAGTGAAAGCAGACGGGCTCGGCTACATTCGCTCTTTTTTTTTATGTTTTATTTTATTTTACGTTTATTTGAGAGAGAGAGAGAGACAGAGAATCCCAAGCAGGCCCCACTCTCAGTGTGGAGCCCAACATGGGACTCGATCGCACAAACTGTGAGATCGTGACCTGAGCTGGAATCGAGTCAGATGCTCAACAGACTGAGCCACCCAGGTGCCCTAAATGGCTTTTTTTTTAAACGTTTTATTTATTTTTGGGAAAGACAGAGAAGGTGAGTGGGGGAGGGGCCACAGAGAGAGGGAGACAGAGGATTCTAAGTAGGCCCCATGCTGACAGCAGTGAGCCTGAATCGGGTGCTTGAACTCACAAACCGTGAGATCATGACCTGAGCAGAAATCAGCAGTTGGATGCTTAATCAACTGAGCCACCCGGGCGCCCCTGGCTTTGGCTTTTTAAAAGGAATCTTGGGCAACTGAGGAGAAGAGTTTCAGAGTGAGGCCGAGAAGGTTCCCCTGAATTCTCATTGAGTTCTGAGTCTCAGTGGGAAGTCACAATGACCCCAGACCTAGTCTGTGCCTGGTTAGCCCCGCCACCAGGAGCCTGAGCAGACCTTTCAGGCTACAGCACGACTACTCAGTAAAGGTCCACTGGGGGCCCCAGAAGAATTAAGAGGAAAGGAGACAATGCAAAGAGGGGATATAAGAAAGGGCGAGGGGAAAATGGAGGAGAGTAGACAGGAGAAGATGGGGGGCGTAGGTAACACATAAAGAAGTCAGGGGTAAAGGACAGAGAGGAGACAGAGGCAGCCATGCTGGAGGGTGACAGGCACCACTGGCAGCTTCTCCTATGTTGTTTGCAACCTAGGCTTCCGGACACTGGATCTATGATGGAAGCCACATTCGCCACATCCTTGTCAGAGCCCTGCTCTCAACCCTCCAGCTACCTTCCCAAATTATATGAGGGGGAAAAAGTCCAGGAGGGTCTCCATGGCAGTCTGACCTTGACCCCCACAGACCTCCCACAGACTTTAGGCTGAAGGTGGCCAGGAGAACCAGGAAGCAGAAGTCCTGATCCGGCCGGCAAACAGAGGGCCCTCAGTGAGTGTGCCAGCCTGTAAATTGTCCTTTTGTTTCGCGGGCTTTACCGAACACGGTTTTATTTCATGTGACTGTGCTATTTCAGGAGGAGTAAATATTGCCGGCGGTCTGTTTAAAAAGGCCAATGACCTGAAATGGTTTTTTTTTTTTCCTTTTCTTTTCCATTTGAATTATCTCCAAAAGACAGCTCTGCCCAAGCATCGTGCCATTTTAATTCATGGGCTTTTACTTCTAACTTTCCCTTTCTGCCTTGTGTTTTGTTGAGCCGGAAAACAAAGGGCGAAAAGAGAAGGGGATAAAGATACAGGCGCTGACCTAGGCCCGAGCAAAGAGGGGTAGATGTCCAGGGTGCAACCTGGAAGAGGGCAGGGAGCCATAGGCTCTCTGCTGCCTTAGCTGCTTCCGGAACTTGTGTTTGACCTATAATTATAGCCTCTTTCCTCTGATTTCCTCTGTGAAAATAGCAACATTCAGACTAAGCACAGAATAGAAAAAAGCCCTACATAAAGGATCAGGGATTTATAAATACAGTTAAAATTACAGGATTGTTACCCCCATAGTTCAGTTGTCTAAGAGTGGGTTGGGAAAGGGGGAGCACAGCTCTTGAAACTTGTCTCATGCCCTAAAATACCCAGGTGTGCCTCTTTAGGGGCCCTGTCAAAAATAGATTTGCTACAGGTTTTTTGCTTTTTTTTTTCCACTAGGTGTCAATCATTGTAAGAATGGATGTCCCCGGCCAGGCACCTCCCACTCAGGAGTTCTATTTTGACTTCTTAAGGATTCTCACTCATCATCTGATTGTTCAGGTTCTTCTCAACTCATTATCTCTAAGGAGGTGGAACAGGATATCCTTGTCTCAGCAAATACCTCCTAGTTTTCTGCACTTTTCCCCCTAGACAAACAAACACCATGTTCATGTTGGAATTGTCATGTTCTTATATGACTCAGCACCCTGCCCATAGCTTACCCACACTGGCCCTCCCATTGGGATCTCTTAACTTGGAACAAGTGAGAGATCACCAGGAAAGCTCATCTCTGGTGACAGACTGTCAGATGGAAATATGGCCCTGGAAAGTGGAGTAGCCTGTTGCCGTGAAAGAGGGTGAAGCAACCGTGAATGAGAAACAGAGGCCACAGGCAAAGACAAAGGCCTGCCTGGTACTGAAGTCTTTGATTCTCATGGTTTCCGAGGCCTAGCTCCATGTATCCCTGATCTTTGCAAAGCTTAGATACTCAACCTTTCCTTGAATTCCACGAGCTGATACATTCCCTCTTTCCCCTAAACTAGTTCAAGCGGGTTTTTTTTGATTGTGTGCAACCAAAAGCCTTGACTAATAAGATAGTGCCAATGCTGAGAATTCTCTAGGGAAGTTGACGAAGCAATATTATCAGTGCAGCTTCTCAAAACCAGTTTCACAAAGGGCTAAGAACAATGTTTATAGGATGCTGACTTTGAATTACTGTCACTGCTCTACTTTCCAGAAAGATGAGCCTTGGGAAGAAGAGTGAAAATATTCCAGGCAGCATGCATGACCCAGCTACCGAAGAAGAGGAAGGAATCTGGGGACAAGACTTGTGGCCAGGCCTCTGCCTTCATGTGGAATCACACATGAGCTTTCCAGATAGGAGATTACCAGAAGAGAGCGCCAGAATTATCTTCCTAGCACTCACTACAATGTCTTAACTCTCACTATGGGATCTACAGTACGTTAACCCATGTGGCCAGGCCTCTGCCTTCATGTGGAATCACACATGAGCTTTCCAGATAGGAGATTACCAGAAGAGAGCACCAGAATTATCTTCCTAGCACTCACTACAATGTCTTAACTCTCACTATGGGATCTACAGTACGTTAACCCAATGTCCCACATCTGCCTCTTAGTAGAGCCAAAGAATAGGGACTGATCTTGGTCAGTGTTAATAGCTAACTCTGTGCTCAGAGTTGTCACCTGCACACTAAATGACTACAGTCCCCTCTCTGTGTCTAGAGGGTAAATATAATGGTCTGACATGATGGTGTAGAATATGCCCTAGTCTGGGCATCTGAAGACCTGGATTCCAGCTGAGGTTTTGCTGTCAGGCACTTAGAAGCCCAGCTAAGCCTATGGGTCCAGTTTATTCATTGGCTAAATAGGGGGTCGGGCTAGATAATCTCTTAACTCCCTTCTTGCTCTCATGAACCATTACTCAAAGGTAAGTTCCTGGCCTAGAATCATTCTCCACAATGCATACTCTTTGCTTTCCACCAAAACCAGGAGGGACAAAAAGGAAAGAGAACAAGAAATTCAGACATGTTTTCTCATGTTTAAGGTGAGATGAATCTTTTTACAAATTAAGGTTATTTAACATTTGATTTGATTTTTGATATACGTTTATTAGACGAGAAATACATGTTTACTATAGAAAATTTAGATATAAATAAGTAAACAGGAAAGAGTTTCATCTGTAATCCTTCCTATCAAAGATAGCATCGATATTTTGTGTGTATAAATGAAATTTTTTTTTCTGCACACAAATACACATTTTTTAAAGTGAAAATGGGATCAGAGTATCCATTTTCCTTTTCAAGTTGACCTCGACATACTGAAAACATCTTTCTATGTTAATAAATATACTTATATAGCAGTGATTTTAATAGCTGTACGGTAATCTGTTGTTTGGGCATACCTTAATTTATTCAACCAATCCCCTATACTTTGTGCATATATATACATACATACTTTCTGTGTGTGTGTGTGTGTGTGTGTGTGTGTGTGTGTGTGTGTATTTTTTAAGACTTCTGTGTTAGCAGACAGTACAATTCAACATGATAAAGGATGCAGAGCCTCCACACCCTTCCCTGCGGGTTCCTGTGTTAGTCAAGCTCTTTTGCGCTGCAGGGAACCATTTGATTTCTCTGTACCACATGACCTCCTGCCACCCTGGTCACAACTGACTGGACTGGCATTCTCTCCTCCGCAAAGGCAGCCATCTGGAGGCTGGCCAAAAGCCTATGAGGGGCCTGGCAGGAGTCCTGTGCCCTGAGAGGGATTCCTTTCCTGGGTGGTGCTGAACAAAGCGAGCAGATTCTCCCTCAGGGTATCGAATGCGAGACCTATGAGCAACCTCCGTGGGGGGAGAGAGGGGCAGGCACGGGGATGAATCTGCGGGGTAAACCTCATGCACTGAAATAACCACCAGGTTATGTGATTCCTGGGGTTCACCCTCCCTGGCTCCAGGTAGCTTAACAAGGAGGGTGAGGCCGTGGTGTCTGGAGCCCGAGAGCCTGGGTTTGGATCCTGGCTCTGTACTTCTTACCTGTGTAATCTCAGGCTAGTCCCTTAGCCTCCCTGTTCCTGAGTTTCCCCGTGCGGAAAATAAAGACAATAAGGCCTACTACAAAAGGCTGCTGTGAAAATGAAGTGAATTAATATACGTAAAAGGCTTTAGAAGAGTGCCGAGTACACAGGAGATGTATTTGTATCCTGCCTCTGCTGGTACTGTCTGCTCTACCTAGAATCTCGGGAATTTTAGGACTCTTACAGGTCACTCTTATCTTCAAGGACATGCTGATGACTTCAAATATCCTGCTTTTATTAGTTTACTCTCAAAACAATTTTTTTAATGTTTATTTTTTGAGAGAGAGAGAGAGAGGGAGACAGAGCACGAGCAGGGGAGGGACAGAGAGAGAGGGAGACACAGAATTCAAAGCAGGCTCCAGGCTCTGAGCTGTCAGCGCAGAGCCCGACGTGGCGCTCAAACTCATGGACTGTGAGATCATGACCTGAGCCAAAGTCGGACGCTTAACTGACTGAGCCACCCAGGCACCCCTGGTTTGCTCTTGCAGTACTTCTGTTCTTTCCACCAGATTCCTCACTTCCTTAAGGGCTTGGGTTACGCCTTAGTTTCCACTGTGCCCTCCACAGTGCCTTGTGCAGAGTAAGCGCCCAATACATGATTGATTCTGCCATTTGGTGAGAGAGTATTTTCCATGCAGCCCCAGCACAGCCAGCTTGGACCGGCGTAGTGGTCAGCTGGGCCGGCAGCCCGGCTCCCCCTCCCCCACGGCAGCCTCCCCCAAGCCAGTCTCCTTGGATGGCAGGGCACCAGCAGCCCCGCTGGCAAGAGAAAGCCTAGCGCTCCGTGCAGAGCCGAATTCTTGAGACTGGAAGTCGTAGCCTACTTCAGGTTGCAGACTTAGAAAAACATCCCTGCCAAAGTGAACCCAGAGCCTCCTTGACATGTGCCAGAGCTGACAAAATACAGGGCTACAGGGGCGCCTGGGTGCCTCAGTCGGTTAAGCATCCGACTCTTGGTTTCGGCTCGGGTCATGATCTCATGGTTTCTGGGTTCAAGCCCCGCATCGGGCTCCACACTGTTATCGCAGCGCCTGCTTGGGATTCTCTCGTTCCCTCTCTCTTCCCCTTCCCCACTAATTTTCTCTCTCTCTCTCTGAAAAGAAATGAATAAACTTTATATATATATATATATATATATATATATATACTATATATATAAACTATATATACTATATAAACTATATATACTATATATACTATATACTATATATACTATAAACTGTATATACTATAAACTATACTGTATACTATATACTATAGTATATACTATAGTATATACTATATACTGGGTCCAGTTTATTCATTGGCTAAATATAATACTATATACTATACACTATATATACTATAAACTATATACTATAAACTGTATATACTATATATACTATATATAGTATACTATATATACTATATACTATATACTATATACTATATACTATATAGGATATATATATATCCTTATAGGGTTATAGTATATATATATCCTATATATACTATATATAGTATACTGTATATACTATATACTATATAGGATATATATATATCCCTATAGGGTTACAATCTGTTTTGGGGACTCCTCTCTTCAGGGAAGCAGCAAGCCTGCGTGCTTCCTGGGAGGGCCCCCAGGTCACACACTCTAGTTTCCCTCTTGGGGGTGTCCCTGAGGCTAGAGCCCTGGACAAAGAATGGAATGAAGGCAGTGAAGGTTGCTGGTCCTTCTCAGGGCTTTGGTCTCCTCTGGACCCATGTGCTCACCTACCTGGACCACCAAACGTGGGCCTTCAACGTCTGATTGCTGAACAGCCCCTGAAGCCCCAGTTTCCTATTAGCTGGAGAGAGGCTCAGCTGAGCAGGACAACTAGAAAGGGAGGCACTCCAGAGGACAGACAGCAAGTTCAGTACCAAAGGTATCAGGGCTTACCGAGCATTATGCTTTGTGCGTTGTGTCGTGTTAATAATAATAGTAACAGCTGACACATACAATTGCCACCTGCCAATGACTATTCCAAGCATCTTCTACTTCTTAGCTCACTTAATCACTACCCCAAGGCATTGGAGTAGATGGTATTATTATCTCCATTTTACAGATGAGGAAACTGAGGCACAGAGAAGTCAAGTAACTTGCTTGAGTTCCCACAGCTACTCGGACTGTGTACCTAATCCCTACACAAAAGCTTTTCGATTAATGTTTAAGTATGATCACGTATGCATGCACACATTTCATTCTCATGGGAACTCTGTAATGGCTAATAGGTTAATATGGACCCATTTCATGGAGGGGAAAATCGAAGCCCAGAGAGGTGAAACATGTTCGGGTCACATAAGTAAACTGTGGTGGATTTCACACCAGGCTCGTCTGGCTCTGTGACACCTCGACACAGAGAAGACCACGTAAAAGGACAGGAGAATGCTTAGTGGCCTTGGGAAAGGAGGCCATCGAAGACCACAAAGAATTAGGGATGTGCAGATCAGGTCTGCTGGAAATAGCAGCAGGCACAGCAAGGAGCCAGACCTGACTACCTGGTTCTTTGCTGGTTTCAAGCCATACCAGCTAGCTAGATGGGTGAGCTGATTAAAGTCCCACGGTGGCATGCCTTTTAGAACGGTGAACCCAGCAGAGCCGAAAACCAGCTCTAAATGCAGCCAAATCTCCAAACGGAAAAATCTCAAAGCTTTTCTCGCACTCTATACTCACTTTCTAAGCCATCTAATTTTTTTTTCTTTTTTCTTCTCCCTGCTGAGTTTGTTCGCCCCCCGCCCCCCTTCAAACTATCTCTGGCTCAAGAAAGTTGAGATTCTAGAACTCCAGAACTGGAGAGAAACTTAGCAATGATCTAAAGCACCTTGTCAAGGCTGCTTAGAGCAAACTACTGCTTCTCATTGTGTGTTTAAACTGTTTCTCCCTGAGGAAGATTTGCCCCTTGTTAATGAGACTGAGAAACTGGCTGGTGGCAGAAGTATTTCAGGCTCTTGCCTGGAATCATACAAAGGAGGCTGATGGGTGGCTCAGTCTGTCAAACGGCTCGGGTCATGATCTCACACTCCGTGAGTTCGAGCCCCGCGTCGGGCTCTGTGCTGACAACTCGGAGCCCGGAGCCTGCTTCGGATTCTGTGTCTCTCTCTCTCTCTCTGCCCCTCCCCCTCTCATGTGCGCGCGCGCGCGCGCGCGCGCCGCGCGCGCGCGCGCTCTCTCTCTCTCTCCCTGTCTCAAAAATAAACACATTTAAAAAAAGAAGAGTACAGTTAAACAAAATAAATAAAATTAAACAAAGAAATTCACAAATGCGTAATGATAATACCATGAGACTGTGTTAACAGATACTTGTAAGCGGTTTTAGGCAAGCACTCAAACCAGAAACTATCAGTGCCTGCAGGCATCCAGAGACCTCGCCAAGGAAGAGACCCAGAAGAAGAACTGAGGTTTAGAGAAATTGCAGGCCTGAAGGCAGCAGGGTTTCTCAGCTGAAGTTAGGTAGCCCTGGTTTGGCAATCCACCTTTGCCCTTTCTGGCTGCGGGACCGCAACCAGTGACACACCTTGGCATTCTCAGACCTTTTTTCATTGTGCAACTGTCTGATTGGGTGGTTCCCTGCACTGAAGAGGAAATGAATGGTGACTAGAACATTGAATCCATAAAATGAATGACTATAAAATTGAGTTACACTTTACAGATACTTTTTTTTTTAATGTTTATTTATTATTGAGAGACAGAGAGACACAGAGCATGAGCAGGGGAGGGGCAGAGAGGGGGGAGACACAGGATCTGAAGCAGGCTCCAGGCTCCGAGCTGTCAGCACAGAGCCCAACACGGGGCTCGAACTCACAAACTGTGAGATCATGATCTGAGCCGAAGTCAGATGCTTCACCCATTGAGCCACCCAGGCACCCCATTTTACAGATACTTTTTAAACATTTTTTTTTAAGTTTATTTAGTTATTTTGAGAGAGAGAGAGAGAGAGAGAGAGAGAGTATGAACAGGGGAGGGGCAGAGAATCCCAAGCAGGCTCTGCACTGCCAGCATGGAGCTCAACGTGAGGCATGAACCCACAAACCATGAGATCATGACCCAAGCAGAAACCAAGACTTGGACGTTTACCAAATGAGTCACCCAGGCTCCCCTATACTTTGCTGATTCTTATCATCGTCACCACCATTATCTGCACCAAGCAGTCACTGATTACCCAGCCAGCTCCTTTTAGAGAGTGAGGAGGTTTTTCTAATGCAGTGGAGGCTTATATTGAGCTCAGCATCTCTGGTACTATCCACAGTGGGGCTAAGTTCCCAGCTACAGCTTTGCTGAGGCCCTGGGCTCCCAGTGGGGAGACTGGACTATGGCACCAACGGGCACATCAGGACAGTGGTGATTTTTTAAAAAAATTTTTTATGTTTATTTATTTTTGAGAGAGACAGAGCATGAGTGGGGGAGGGGCTGAGAGAGGGGGAGACACAGAATCCGAAGCAGGCTCCAGGCTCTGAGCCTGACATGGGGCTCAAACCCACAAACCACGAGATCATGACCCGAGCCGAAGTCCAACGCTTAACCGACTGAGCCACCCAGGTGCCCCCAGGACACCGATGATCTTAATCACACGTCAGTTGTTCCTCAACAGAAGCTGGCAGCTAACATTAGGTAAATGTCTGCTGAGGCCAGGCACCCTGATGACTGTTTTACACACCTTATCCAATGAAGCAGTACAGTATTATCCCCATTTGGTAGATGAGGAAACTATAAGAGATGAAATCATTCTCCCACGGTTTCCCCACTGTATTGTGATTTCCATGAGAGAAAGGACTCCTTTATTATTGCTGCCTCCCTCACACCCAGAACAGTGCTAGGCATTGGGAATCTTCCAGTAAAAACTTTTTGAATGGGTGGATGAGTAGGGTAGTAAATGGTGAAGCAGAGAAGACTATATTCTCTAGAAAGATTTTCCAGGCTAACTGAGAAAACTATAATAATCCACAGCTCCTTTAACCTTCTCTTTCTCCATGTATTTCCCCACTGGTTGAGTGTTTTCAATGGGAAGCATCTTACTACTCTGTGGGCGTACAAGGTTGGTTGCTAACTTTGGAACACTTGTGAATCCTGGGCTCAGAGTCATGACCGAGGCTAGTGAGTCATATTCCCCACACAAAGCTCCCTACACACTGGCTGTCAGAATAAACCAGAAGTTGCCATCTCGTCCCCCGCTCTGGCTGTCTCGTTTTACCTTCTTAAAATGACGAAGGATGTTCTTCAGAGGGTGGGGTTGGGGTGACGGTAGACTTCTGGATACTCTTGCTCTCTGGAAACCTGCAACTTGCACAGGCTCTGCTGGAAGCCTCACATTCTACTGGAAGAGTCTGTCCCTCCTCTAGGATATCAGCGTGAACCCGTAGACCATGGCATCTTTAGTGTAGGCAATGGCTGCAGGAATCCCACGAGGCCATTCGAGGGGGTACATAACATAACCTGTCACCAGGAGACCATTAGCCTCTGTGACAAAGGATACATTTTCTCATTCCTTACTCAGAGAGAAGAGTTTAAATATACAAGCGCCCCTCGCCTGGGTGGCTCAGTCGGTTAAGCATCTGACTCTTGATCTCGGCTCAGATTTCACAGTTTGTGAGACTGAGCCCCGCGTCGGGCTCTGCGCTGACAGAGAGGAGCCTGCTTGAGATTCTCTCTCTCCCTCTCTCTCTCTCTCTGTCTCTCCCCTGTTCACATTCTCTCTCTCTGTCTCTCTCTCTCTCTTTTAAAATAAATAAATAAATAAATAAATAAATAAATAAATAAATAAATAAATAAATGTAGTACTAATAAATGTACTAAATCAATGTAGTCACACAAAGGTGCAAACAGCTGATGGCAGACAGGAAACAGAGTTCAGGGGAATTAAAACAGGGGCAGAAGAGACTTCGCAAATTACTGGATACTGAAAATGCAATCTACTGTCTCTCCTTCACATTGTGGGTTATTCGGGGTCCTTTGTGTGGCTGTGGCAAATGACTGAATCCTTGCTTCCAAGTCTGCCAGTGGGAGAAATAAAAAGCCAGGGAGAAAAGAGAAAATGTCTTTTGTTAGACTAGGTCACTTGTTACCTGCGAACAACACCGTGACCACGTCCTGATAAGTGGTGAGGCTAAAAGTTAGGGATTTTCATCTTCTCGTCAGATTTTAATTTGCATAAATTCTGCCATCCCCTTTATTAAAAAGAACGGAGCGTGGATAGTATCTGGCTGCGTGAGGACCCTCTGACTGGGCGAGCAGCCCCCCATGACGCTTCCAAATGCCGGTTCCTCTGCCAAACATGCCCCAGTAGTTTCACTCCTCCTGACCAAAGTGGATAATGCAGGTGTAAGGACAGAGGGAGAAGCGGTGCTCTTAAAAATAGATCTGACTTAGTAGTCTTTAAATAACCGAGGATTGTGATATGAGAGAGGGCTACTTACTTTGAATCTGTATCTCTACGGAGAGCAGAATCTGACAAAATGGCCTCAACTGACTTGCGTAAAGCGATTTGGCCTTGCTGAGTAAGAACTTCTACAAGGTAAGAGAGCTGCTAGACAAGAGAATTTCCTTCACTGCAGCAGAATGGATTCTTATTTGACCGAGATGGTCACTGAAATTCAGCCTACCTTGACACAGAGGGATAGAGTAAATCCTTGTCATTCAAAGTGTGATCCCCAGAAGCAGCATCGGCCTCACTGGGGAGCTTGTTAAAGATGCTGACTCTCTGGCCCCATCCTTGACCTACTCAATACGAATCCTTCCACCCCCACAAAATTCCCAGGTGAAACACATGTACCCCACAGACCGAGAAGCCCTCGACTAAATGACCTTTGCAGATTCCTTCCACCTGAGGATTTCATGGGCCAACTCCAGTTGAGAAGGTGAGGCCCCTCTGCAGAGGGGGACCTGGTTGCTAAGGAAGTTGGAGGCGTGATGTTCCCCCTCCCAAGTCACAGCTCTCCACTCGTCTGTTTTTACAGGATATGTTTCTCCACAACCTCAAGGGTACTATAGCTGAAGTCCCTCCCAACACACACCAGACTCCCTGTAGCAAATTCCTGGGAGACCACACAGCTTGAGAGTCTGGTTTGTGTTCAAAGGGACTGCAGCTGCCATACTCTTGAGGTATGTCTCCCTCAGGCCCATCAGAGACACCCAGAGCAAGGAGTGAGGCAGGTAGTCCAGTGGTTTGTATAGACCCTAGCTTTCCTCCCTCGGCCAGAACCACCTACATACCTCCCTGTTCATTCATCTGGGGGCTACAGATGGTGGTAGCACCCAACACCGCATCTGTTGAAGAATCCAAAGGCAACTCATAGATTTTCCCTAGAAGGATTTGTTAAAGTCATTATGCATAAATTATTCATAAATATAAATAAGAAAAAGAACACCCAAATCTCAGGTGGGGAGTGAGGGGTCTCAAGATAAGGTAAGCAACCCTCAAAGAGGATTTACTGCATGGACACACACATGCGGAGGAACGTGTCCGCCCTGATGCTGATATCAACTATTGATTTGATCCATTTGGGCTGCTATAACAAAATACTATAGCCTGGGAGGCTTACACAACAGACATCTATCTTCTCACAGTTCTAGAGGCTGGGAAGTCCAAGATCAAGGTGCTGGCACATTCAGTTCTTGGTGACGTCATTCTTCCTGTCTTATAGATAGCCACTTTTTCATTATGTCCTTACGTGGCCACTCATCAGCGTGTGCACATCAAGAAAGAGCTTTGGTGTCTCTTTCTTCTTCTTATAAAGGCATTAATCCCATCATGGGACCCTACCATCGTGGCCACATCTAAACCTAGTGACCTCCCTAAGGCCCCATCTCCAAATACCATCACATTGGGGATAAGGACTTCAAAGTATGAATTTGGTGGAGGACACAGATGTTCAGTCCATAACAACTACCAATGTAATAGACTTCAGAGAGGCTGTTTTCAAATCTGTATTTTTTCCCCCTGAAACGATATGTTCTTGGCTAATACTAATATTTTTTAAGTATACTAAGACTATACTAGAGAAATAAAAAATTAAAAGTTATGCATCTTCATAACAACTAGTAGTGCAGTAGAAATGTAGTTCATCAGTCCCTAGGGTGTCTGCACTCCACCATTTCAGGTCAAAGATGAGCTGCACTACTTATTCACAGTAAGGAAAGCAGTTTGGATCAGGGGCTCTAGAGTTAGAATGATATGGGTTCAAATGAGACTTTAGGGCTTGCTACCTATGACCTCTCCAAACTCTGATTTCCCCATCTATAAAATGGAGGCAATTGTAAGAACTTCTATCATCACATATCATTTTAAGTCATGTGATGGTTAAAATAAATAATATATGAAGTGCCCTGCTACAGAGTAGACATGAAATATACGATGGCTATTACTATCACTGCAGTTGCTATTATTGGACATGATATTTAAGTCTTTCTGGCTCATATATACTCTTTCTACCAAGAAACAGGAATTAAATTTCCTCAGTAGATGCCTTATTACCTTCTTGAGTTTATAAAAGGTCTCCTGCTTCCTGTATCTCATGGAACAGCCCAGATAGGGCTCTGCCCTTGGAGACCCTAAGAACAAATGTGGCCACTTATCTGACTACTGGCTGGAAGAACTCCTCCTGAATCCTGAGCTCCTGGTAAAATTTGTAGCACAAGGTAGGAGTTGTTTGTCAGGAGGCCAGGAGATCTCCTCCACCTCTCTGACTCCCACTGTTCCACCCTGGTGAGCACTGATCTTCATCCATACCTCTTGACCCCTACCTGCCTGCTTCCCCTTATATGACACTTCACCCCTGAGCACATATCATGCACTGGCCTTCAAGGGTCATCTCTCCTTCATGTTAGCTTTCATTTCTTCCAGGATTCCCTGGGGTCAGCCATCTGAGCAGGCCCCTTGGAACATACCCAGTACTTCATGGATGGGTCACCTGTACGTTACCAGAGTAGAAGAAGGTATCATTTCTACCCTACCCTAACCATACCCCATGACATCAAAATCGGTTGTCATCCATCCATGAAAGACCCACATCCCCAAATTCTTTCATCCCAATTCCTTTGTCCAATGCTCTTAAAGCATATGAATGGCTTGGCCTTGGGCCCTGCTCCTCTCCTAGTCAATCACCCAATTATCTCTTTCAGGAAGTTTCCTGCCTTCCTTCCCAAGCCAAGGGCCCCTCCACTAAATTTACCCCTATTATTACCCATTACACTGGAATGACTTGTGTCTCTGTCTGCCTCCCCCAGTAAACCAAGTTCCAGGAGGGCTAGGGCCATGTGTAATTCATCTCTGTATCCCCAGTATTTAGCACTGTGTTTAATACATAGTAAGAATGCAATAAATGTTGTAGAAAGAAAGAAGAAGGAAGGAAGGGGAAGATAGGAAGCAAGAAAGATGAAGAAAGGAAGAAAGGAAGGAAGAATAAGACAGGATGAGAGGTATGGGAAGAAAAAAATAATGCGAATAGGATGGACTTAAATCTATAGAATTCCCAATAGCCCTGAGCAATGAAGCTAAAACCCATCCTCCTCTATATTTAATCTTCCAATGTTTCCCTCCCTGTTATTAACATAAAAATGGAGTGAGTTTATAGAGACTCATTAAAATAGTTGGCTAAATAATCATTATGTTTCCCAGAGCCCTTGGCCATCAGCAAGCCCTATAAAGTACTCTCTACTGACATCAGGGCATAAAACCATCATCAAACACAAACACTGCACTTTTTCCTGGTCACAGACACAAAGTCCATTCAAAGGTCAAGGTCAGTCACTTCTTGTGTAGATGAATCCCCCACAGCTGACAAACATTTCCACACACATCCAAGGAGAGGGGAAGAAGGACCAACAAATTCTTAGGAGTTCCTTGTTGGTCATAACAACCTTATTGATCTCTCCACAAATGGAGAGAAGAAGGGGCCCAGAGAGGTAAACAGCAAAACAAAAAAGTCAGATAATCAAGAAAGTATCCGCAAGTGTACACATACAGACACACTCAACAGATTAACTTTCCTAATACTGTTTTGCTCAGATTAATAATTAAATGGCCTTGTGTACTTTGAATAGAAGCCAACTGCTCAGCAAAGAGAGGTGACAGAGAAGCATATCAACGAGATCAGCCTGGAATGAAGATTAGTCAGTACGCCATGCAGATAATCTTGAGTTTCTTGAATTCATTATCTATATCTTCTCTGCCTGTGTCTACCTTGGAATTTTAGAGATGGATTAGATATGAGGTCTGGAGAAAGCTTGCTCTACAAACTTTGGTTTATTCCAGTCATTTCGGTCACTGTTCTCTCTCCACCAACTAGAAGTAATAGTTTGACCGTGAAGCCTAAGCTAAACTTTGTTGGTTCTGTTTGGAGGACAACTCCTCTTGGCTTTGGGAACTAATCCATCTGGGTCCTCTCGTTTCATCAGAGCATGCCTCCTTATTAACACCATGAAATCTCTCTGAACAAAGAGTGTGTATTCCCCATGATTCACTTTGTGGTCAGGAATTTCATTACTGAAGGTGGAAATCATGTGGGAGGGGAGTATTGGAAAAAGTGAGTGTGGTTGTAGGAGAAGATACATTAAGATAAAAGATAAATAGATTACTTTTTAAACACTGTCGAGTGCTAATCTAGTCCCTGGAAATAGAGGGAGAGATTAAACTAGAGTTAGCAGGAAGTCTGACATGAGCCCACCTAGTGTTCAGGTGAGGAAGGTGGGAGATGCGGAAAAGGAGCACAAGAGGGAGGAAGGCACATGCCACAGCAGAGGATTGTCCTCCCCAAATCAAAGGAGAATGGGTGCTTCCGGGAGATCAGATTGTCCTCCCCTGGGCACCTACCAGGCATGGATGCAGATGCCTCCCTGGGCCAGCCTTCTTCCTACCCTCTTTTTCCCTGCTTCCCTCTCTGCCTCTTTTCCCTCCATCCACTTTTATTGACCATCTGTTGTGTCGGGTACAGTGCAGGTGATGGGAATATGAAGGAAATATTAAAAGTCCCTAACCTCAAGTTATTGTTCGACAAACCACCAATGTGGTCATATCACAGAGCCTGTGTCAGTATGCAAAGTGCCAGGGCCAGGGGGGTTCGGTGGAAGCTGTGGACGTTCCTATCTGGCAGCCAACCCTTTCATGTAGCTGATTTCAGTAACGATGTGGTTTTTAAGTTTCCACACACCTACTGCTCTAGATCAAAAGAGAACAAAGAGACATTTTGACCAAACTCAAAAGAATTTTGATTGGATCTTGTTTGAAAAAAAACCTACTAGAGGATATATAACATTTTGGAAAATGGTACATGGACTGGAATGAGGTGATTAAGGTGATTATCATTAATTTTCCTAAGTGTGGTAAAGATGATTGTGAATACCCTTATTCATTAATATCCTTATTTTTTCAAGAGATATGTGTTGAAGTATTTAGAGGTCCTGTGTACCCCTTACTATGAAATGGTTAAGAAAAATATATATGGACAGCAAAATGTAAACAATTGTGGAATAAATAATTGTAGAATTAAGGAGAAGGGTTTGCGCGTCAATTGCACTATTCTTTCAACTTTTCTACACGTTCGAAGCTTCTCATTGTAAAAAACCTGAGAAGATTCTCACTACTTGCTCACTGTTATACTAAGGACTTCAGTAGAATAAAGCCATTTGTGTGTCAATTAGCCAATAAATAATCGTAGCTAATATTTATCACGTGCCAGGGAATTCCGAGCTAAAGCATGTTTTCTCCTTGAGTCCTTACAGCAACACTGCATTCCGGATTTTTCTTTACAGAGAGGGGAACCGAGGCTTGGCAAGGTGAAGTACTTATCTCACGTCACATAGCTGGTAAGTGTCAGCACCAGATCCCAGCCTGGCTGTGATCTGGTTTCAGACTACCCACTTTTAACCATCACTCTCTATCCACGGCCTCTCAGGAAATACTTTGAAATGCAATGTCTAGTTGAAGTCATGGTTACAGAAATCATTGCCATGAAGGGCAATCTGTCAACCTGTGAGTACAAACAACCATTGTAAGAGCCTTTCCTGCTTTGATGGAGAAAAGGGTCTTCAGGGGGGCTCCCAGGGAAGGAGAGGCCATTGGTGGAGCAAAGGGCAGAGAAAGAGAAAATGGGGAATGGAAGCATGGCCCAACCCTATGCACCCTCAACTGTTTGGGGGCAAATTAAAGACGTTAGGCAGGTATTTCTGTCTGGAGCATCAAAGTATTTTCTGTTTAGTAGAAAAGGTGCAACAATTAATGCCACCCCATATCACTACAGAAGCCTGAAAAAAAATCAGAGCTGAGACAGAAAATGGTCGTTTCTTCCCAATGGTTTCTTTCTTTTTTTTTTTTAATTTTTTTTTTAACGTTTATTTATTTTTGAGACAGAGAGAGACAGAGCATGAACGGGGGAGGGTCAGAGAGACGGAGACACAGAATCGGAAACAGGCTCCAGGCTCCGAGCTGTCAGCACAGAGCTCGATGCGGGGCTCGAACTCACGGACTGCGAGATCGTGACCTGAGCCGAAGTCGGCCGCTCAACCAACTGAGCCACCCGGGCGCCCCACCCAATGGTTTCTTAATCAAGGTCTCCTTATGTCTGAAGTTCCTATTACTGACCCACCATTGAGGACATGCAAGGCAATTTAAGAGAGTGAGACTGGGCTCTGTTGAGTCATTGTTACCCCTTACTACCCCCTTAGGACCGGAGCCAGAGAGTGGAGGCCAGGATGTACCCAGCCAATAGGCTTCTGTAGGAGTTTCAACCATGACCTCGACCTTACTTGCTCTCTGCTCCAGTCTCCTGACTAACGAGCCCATTGCATGGCCAGCCTGGCAGACTCACCATGTAGTAAGCCAGGGTCAAGTTCTATTTTGCTCTTGGTGTATGAAATGTAAGAGTTAGAGAAATCATGTAAAAAGTCAAAAGGATGTAAACTTTGCAAACACCAGTCTCCCAGGGATTTGGCATTAGAACAAAAGTCACTTCCTTCAGTGCCCTTTTCTTACAGCCCAGCTTTTCCTGTGAGGACAGATCTACCTCAGAAAACATCTGTCTAGTTCTAAGTATTTCTACAGTTCTAACCATTTATACAGCGAGGCAAAAGGTCGCCTTATACAGAATTTGGGGACTGCCCCTGGGAAATTTATTTTTTTTAAATAAACACAATTGTGCCAACTGATTTCAGTACATATTTCTAGAAACTTCACAGCATTGTGACAATCACAGACTTTCCCTCAGTCCCGAACAAGGGACTCTGAAGCAGCCCTCAGAAGACAAAAAGTTGAAGTCAACTCTGATGATTCCTGTGAAGCAGAATCCATTTCAACTGAGAGAAAAAGGAAATCATTACCCAAACCTCGGAAAGCTACAGAAATGATAGCTATTTAAAAAATTCCAAAATGAAAGGTGCTCCTCCGGGAAGAAATGGAACAATGGAAAAGTATTTGTTAAAATAAATGGCTTTCGGGGTGCCTGGGTGGCTCAGTTGGTTATGCGTCCGACTCTTGGTTTCAGTTCAGGACATGATCTCACGATTTCGTGAGTTGGAGCCCCGTGACGGGCTCTGTGTTAGCAGTGTGGAGCCTGCTTAGGATTCTCTGTCTCTCCCTCTCTCTCTGCCCCTTCCCCACTCATGCTATCTCTGTATCTCTCAGGATAAATAAATAAACTTAAAAAATTTTTTTAAATAAATGACTTTCATGGGGCATTTCCCCTAACGGTCTTCCTCAACCCAGATAGTTCTCTTGCCTTAAACCCATCTTGCACACCACCCAGCTGTGAGCATCCCATGAGATGCTGCCATTTCCTTGCTTATACGCCTCAGTGCCTCCCGCCCAACCCACTAACCCCCAGAACTGGTCCCCTTCCTCCTGCTTCTCTGAGCTCCAAGACTCCATTCTCTCCATGATATTTCTAAAGGTAAACATGAACCCACCCCTCTCCTACTTAAAAATATGGCTGGCCCCAGATCCCCCACATGATAAAATCACACACTCTTTGGCACTCAAGGCCTTCAGCATCTTTCTCCTGCCTCCTTTTCCCAGACTCAACTGCTATCACAGCCCACACGCATCCTTTGTTCCAGTTACGCAGACTTCTCTAAATTCTCACCCTGTCTTTACTAAGTGGCCTCTGTCCATGCCTTCTCATTCACTGTTCCCCCTGTCTAGAATGCCATTCCTCTGAGTCCATAGAGTACACAGAAGCTTCAAGACTCAACTCAAATGTTACAACCTCAATGGAGCCCATCCAGAACTACCTTTCTCTATCTCTCTTTCTCTCTCTCCATACATCAGATGCCACACACACACACACACACACACACACACACACACTCCATGCCCCCAGCTTACTTCCCTAGCCACCTTCCAATATCACACCTTTTCCAGGGCTCTGCTTCATCCTCTGTTCCCACACCTGCTGCCCACATAGACAGTAAGTCTTTCCTTGAGGACAGAGCCTACACAGTGCTCATCATTGTGTTCCAATTCTTAGCACAGTGCCTGACACCCAGTAGGTGCTTTATCACGTGGAAGAAATCTAGATCCTCCCCAACCAGCAAGGCCAGGCTCAAATTCTGCCTTTCCCAAGTCTTCCCAGATACCTGAGGAGAAACATTCCTGCCACCTCAGAACTTTATATCCTATATTGTCTGTAAATTGTTACTTCTTTCTTCCTAAATATATATATATTTTTGTATTTTCTAGGGTTGAAAAAATTTATCCTTCTACACTATAATATGGTTTCAGGAAGTCACACTTCTTACTCCCTCCCTTCCCCAACCAGCCTTTGGTTTTGTTTAGGAAGTATTGTTGAATTAATTTGTCAACCGGTCCTTTAAGACATCAACATCAATTGTGTTAAAGCTTAAAATTGTTTAAAAACATCAATTGTTACAAGGTCTTAGTTTATAGAGAAAATGTAGCCAAAAGACTGACTTCATTTATCCCCTTTTAAGAAGCCCAGCATTTCTGTAAGATGAATGCTTCTGTTCAGAAGTTGCTGGGAAGCCATGGGCTAATAGGATAAAAAATCCTGGCCCTGCGCCGTGGCCACCTTCTCCATCGTCTGTTCTGCTTGGCTTCTTCCCAGGCTGGGCTGCTTCCCTTCCCAGGGCCAAAGGATTCAGGTTTACACGTTGAAGTCCTCTCTGATTTTCTGGAGGTAATCCCTTCAGTGTCTGGTTCTCTGCTGTTCCAATAACACTTCATCAACAGGACCAGTAGCTCTGTGGCCCTAAGGGCGAAATTTATATACATTGCTTCTTTCAAAGTGACCTTGGAGAAACTTTTTTTGTTTTTTTTTGTTTTTAGCCTCACCATTTCATAAGTTCTGAAATGCAGATCTGGGGAAGGAGAAGGATATGTAGAAAAACTCTCACTTAGCTTCTAAACCTGCCACTTCTTTGTATCACCGACTACCTGAAGAGCCCAGTTGCCTGGAGGCCTTTAGCTAGGACAGTGGTGTGCTAGACAGGGTTCCTGGGCTGCTGGCTGGAAGAGCATCAAAGTGACCTCAGGGTTGGATCAGGCCAACAGGAAAGCAGCTGGTGTCTCTATCACCATTCTCCCTCTACCTCCATGACCCTGTCTTACCCTCCATAGCCATCCCAACACAAACTGCCCCTCAAAGTCCTTGGTAGCCAAATATTTGTTAGTTGATGGAAAGGACTCTGGTGTCAGTGTCAGTCTGACATTGGTAAAGGCTCCCTCTGACAGCCTGTCTTGCCTATATTCTTCATATCCTGGAATTGAACACTGGTGATATGGGAATCCAAAGCCATACACCTGTTCAGATTCAAGGAGTAGCCAGGAGTTGAGAACAAAAGGGCAAGGTGTAAGACTATTTACTGGATAGGTGGACACACAGTAGGTCCAGGCCAGCCTGGGAAGGCCAATGTGACATAATTATGCTTAACCAAAGGTGGGCTCAACCTAGTCTAAGAACCTGGGAGCTTCTCCTAGGCAAACAGCCAGGAGGCTAACAGCATCTTGGGGCTTAACAGGTAGGGGACCTCAAGCTGGGAATCTAGGTCCTGGGGCAGGGAATAAACTATTGGATCTTACAAGAGGAATGCTGAATTGTCAGGCAGGGACTTAGTAAAAACAGAATATCACATAGCAGATTAATAATAAGGAATCAGGATACTGAAGTCAAATCTTGCTCACTAGCTTCTGAACTGCCTTGGTGGTGGGCTACAGGTGGAGGATCTAGAGCCAGGCCTGGTGCCAGACCCAGGCAGGACTTGACTTTGCATGTGGAGCCCTCCCTATTCTAGACGACTAGCACCAGAAGGACAAGGACCACGTGTGGCTCGCTCTCCGCTCAGTAAGTGCCTGGCACATAGTAGGTGCCGAATAAATACTTACTGAGTGGATGACCATTACGTAAATTGTTGGGAAGAACAATGAGGATGCCAGGCACAGCTTTCTTCTTTAAGAAGATCACAGTCCGTCTTTGTCCTGCAGGTAGCACGGCTACCAGAGCTCTGTCTGGACCCTTCCAACTCTAGCCCCTGGATTTATTTTAACAAACACACATAATGCTTGCCACAGTCCAGCAAATATCAACTAACTTAATTCTCAACTCTATGAGGTAGGTACTTTTATTAGCCCCATTTTATAGATGAGGAAACTAAAGCACAGAGAGGTCAAGCAACTTGACCAAGGTTTCACAGTGACCAATAAATGATAGAGTCTGGCTATGTAGCCAGGCACTCTGACTCTAGAGCCTGTGCTCACGTAGACCAGCATCTAAGGATCCAGATCCGTCACTATCCACGATTTGAGAGCTATGTAGTGCTGATCTCTGTGACCTTCCAGAAGCCATTCACCACCCGTAAGCATCCTGCTAAGTCTGAGATGCTGGCAGTGGCTACCAAATGTGGAAATGTTTCCCACTGCCTTTGGATGTCTCTGAAATGCAAATGAGACACAGCTCGGTAAAGCATTGCCTTGTAGAACCCCTCCCTGGGCCTGGACTATGTCAGGGCCAGCTTCACGGGGGCATGTGACTATGTACTCACACAAGTCCCTGTGCTCAGAAGGACCCGTGCTTGGTTTAATGTTCTTCTGCTCCTCTGCTGCCATCTTGGAATTCCTAATACTTTTTTTTTTTTTTTTTTTCCCAAGAGAGGGAACACACAGGAGAGGCAGAGAGAATGAATCCCAGCAGGCTCCCCACTATCAGTGCAGGGCCCAATGCAGGGTTTGAACTCACAAACTATGAGATTATGACCTGAGATGAAACCAAGAGTTGGATGCTTAACTGACTGAATGACCCAGCCCCCGCCCCCGCATTCCTAATACTTTTGAATAAGGGGACTGGGACCTCTACTTTGCACAGAGCCCTGCAAATGATGTAGCTGGTCCTGCCTGTGTTTCTATGTTGTTCCTCAGATTCAACCAGATTTCCTTTCACTTACCCTCCCTTTCTTGCCCTTAGGAATCAGACTCTTAGTATATGTGCTGCCGAAGCGAGCACAGGAATCAGACTCTTACATCTCCATAAATTCCTCTCATTCATAAATGTTAAGAGAGCATGCAGGCCAGCTCCAGTTTTTTAAGAGTCTCTTATTTTAATCTGCTCCCTCCAAAGCCAATTAGAATTTTTTTTTTCATAAGATTAAGGATGCTGATACTCACTCCATCCCTCCCACCCTCTCCTCATATGGGAATCTTAATCTTTCAGCTCCCTGCCCATCCAGGAGAGAGACAAAGGCGGCAAGGCTAAGGTGGGTTGTCAGCAAAGAGATGCCCATTCAAAGAGAACATCCATAGTGTTACAAGATAAACTGAGGCATATTAAAATTTTGAGGAGTTTATCTAAGCAAAGATCAAGTCAGATTATGTAGCACCGAACCAGAAGTGGTTAGGAGTGCTCCACCAACAGGAGTCAGAGGAAAGATTTATGTACAGAAAGTACAAAAACAGAGAGAGAAAATTATTTGATTGACTGTAGCTTAAAGCCTAGTTGACTGTAACTGGTTGTCCTTAGCATTTTGATTTCATAACCTTGAGGCATTTACAGGCTTAGATTTGGGCTTGCTTTCGTAGGCTGCCAGGGAGTTAGAGCCACATCAGTCTAATGGCCTTCTTGTTTAATTAATTTAACAGTAGTCTAGATTAAAAGAGATTTAAGAGGCATGTTGACCAAATTAATGTGTGGACTTTGTTTAGATCCTGATTCAAATAAACTAACGGTAAAAAGATATGTCTTAGATGATCAAGAAACATTAAATATGGACTGGGTATTAAATGATACTGAGGAATTATGCCTTATTTTGCTGTGCATGTGAAAGGTATTGTGGTTATGTAAAAAAAAATGCCCTTATTTATTTTAGAGATGCATACTGAATTATTTAGGAGTGTTATGACACTGTATCTGGGATTTGCTTTAAAATGCTTCAGGGGGAAAAAAAAAGGGTTGGAGAGGGAGAGAGATGAAAGAAATATGGCAAAGTATGGATGCATTTTGAAGTTGGGGATGGGGTTTCTTGTACCCTTCTTCTTTGTTTATGTTCAGAAGTTGTCATAATAAATAGTTAAACATGAAAGAGAGGAAGAAAAAAAGAGAGAGCATCTAGACCACAGTGTTTCCAGAAGAGCAGAAGCAGATGTTTACTGTTGTTCCCTTTTACTGGCTCAGAGGAGTCTGAGTTCTGAATGGGCTGTTTTTTATGTGTGTGGACAACTCTCAACTTTGCAATGTCCTTTGAAACATAATCTTCTAGGGACGTTTCAGTGACAGTGGGATTGGCTCTGCCCAACCATCCTCACTCATTCTCCTTGTGAGTAATAGCTTATGAAGATACCAGTATAACTGGAGCCAAAGAGGCTCAAACTCATGACCTTGACTTATTAGCCTCCTTCCCTAATTTCATTACATCCAAATCCTGTTCCTTCCCTGGGCCTAGTTCCCATGTGAAGCCTTCTATAACCACCCATCCTGTCCTGATATCTTCTTCCTCATCTCCCACAGCAATTACAGTCTAGCAGCTGGCATTTAAATCTTTATTTGGCCCTGAGTTGTTCTTGGATGACTTTGTGCAACCCATTCTCATCTCCCCAACCGACTGCAGTTTCCCATGACTTCCACCCTGACAGAGTTCAGGGTGCTCTGAACAGGTCTCTTCTACACTGAGCAAACTGTAGGCCATTTGTTTGTATATTCAGTCATTTACTCTCCTGATACTGAGCACCTAGTATATGCTAGGCATGGTGCTAGATGTTGGGGATTCAACAGTGAACAAGATAGATCCGGTCTCTGCACAAGACCTCTTTCTTTTGAGAGGGACAGATGACATTAGGTAAGTACCCAACACGGTAATTGATGACGATGGTGGGGAGCCCCGTAAAAGCAGCGCCCACGGTGCTCTGAGGGTGCAGAACAGGAGACCTGGACTGGTCTGAAGAGTCAGGGGAGGCTCCCCATAAGGAAGTGACTTCAGGAAAGGACTTGAAGGAAATGTAGTAATTAGCCTGACAAGGAGGTGAAGAGGAGCATTCTGGGCAGAGAAAGCAGCATAGGAAAGGCCCCTGGGGGAAGGAGTTTGGCATTCCAGAAGTCCAGTTTTACCGATATGCAGAGACCAAGATTGAACGGAAGCATGCTTCTTTAAATGAGATGAATTTCTTTTTTTTTTTTTTTAATGTTTATTTATTTCTGAGACAGAGAGAGACAGAGCATGAGTAGGGGAGGGGCAGAAAGAGAGGGAGACACAGAACCAGAAGCAGGCTCCAGGCTCTGAGCTGTCAGCACAGAGCCCGACGCGGGGCTCGAACTCACAGACCGTGAGATCATGACCCGGGCTGAAGTCGGACGCTTAACCGACTGAACCACCCAGACGCCCCGAGATGAATTTCTTTAAAGAAAAATTGTTTCAATGTTTATTTATTTTTGAGAGGGAGAAAGAGAGACAGAGCACAAGCGGGGGAGAGGCAGAGAGAGAGGGAGACACAGAATCCAAAACAGGCTCCAGGCTCTGAGCTGTTAGCACAGAGCCTGATGTGGGGCTCGAATCACAAACTGTAAGATCATGACCTGAGCCGAAGTTGGACGCTTAACTCACTGAGCCACCCAGGTGCCCCAAAATGAATTTCTAAGCACTTTGTAAGCTGGGTTCTTATTATCATCTGATTGTTTTTATTGTCATTATCATTGTTTATTTATGGTTATTTTATTGTTATTATCATTGTTGCAATAATAGCCTCCCATTTGTTCTTGCCCCCTGCATGCATTCTCTGCAGTGTGATTCTATCCCTCTTCCCACTAGCAGCAGAGTCTGTTTCTCTGAGTCTATTTCTCTATCTATTGAATCCAGGCCTGGCTAAATGACCTTATTTGACGAATGGGACAATTGCAAAATTGACACAGCAGAGGCTCTTGCTGGTGGGATCTCTTTACCACCATGTGAACAAGCCTAGCCCCTTCTCATTGAGGATGAGAAGCACCACATGGAAAGAGGCTCCAGCCACATCCTTGGTCCAGCATTCCACTTGAGGCCCTAGACGTAGGAGTGTGGCTGTCCCAGACATCTAGCCTCAACCAAACTAGCCCAGCCCAGAAGAACCACCCAACCAACCCACAGAATCATGAACTAGATTAAATGTTTGTTATTTTAAATCACTAAGTTTTGGAGTAATTTGTTATGAAAAGCTCATTAATACATTATCCGTACATCTTACATCTTATATTCTCCTATCAACCAACCAACAAAGCATTTGTTAGGCACTAGGGGTACAATAATAAGTAAAAACGTAACGGTTATAATCTACTTGGGGAGATGTCTTGCCTGTGAAAAAGTAAGTAACACTGCAGTTCAAAGTGATAAATGCTAAGTGAGTTCTAATAGTGCTGTGGCATAAGGAGGAAGAAGCGATCTCTAAGGCAGAGAAAATTCCTATAGGAGCCTGAACTTCAACTTGATCATAAAGAGCACCGATTTAATCTTAGGTGACTGGAGACAAACAGGGGTGGGATCTCCAAGTCAGAAGAAGATTGCAAACAACATGTTCAGGAAACTGGTGAGCAGTCTGGTTTGGCCAGAGCATAAAGAAAATCAGTAAGAGATAAAGTTGGAATGGGGGAGGCCAGGCTACCAAGAGCTGGAAACCTGGGGTTAGAGTCGATAGATTTAGCAAATAAAAATACAGGGAGTTTAGCAATATTTGGGACATACTTACGCTAAAAAAAAAAGTATTTGTTGTTTATTTGAAGTTCCAATTTAACTGGAAGTTCTGGTTTTTATCTGGCAACTCTAGCTAGGGTGGCAAACTCAAAAGCCTACAGAAGTCCAGGAGATAAAATACATGAGTAATATGGGCAGGTGTAAGGCAATAGAGGTGACTGAGGACTGTGGCAAAACGAGAGAACACTTATTTCACTCGGGGAATCAGCTCGACTTTGCTCCTGACAATTGTTGCCATGTGAAAATGCAGGCCCGATATTTCCAACTCTTCCAATTTTTCAAGAGAAGTTGCAATTTTGGATAGTTATACGAAATACCCTATTGTTTAGTATAAGTGAATATTTCAATATTTTAAAAAACCTGTGTGGGTCAAGCAAAACATGTCTGCCAGCTGTATCTAGTCTAAGGACCTCTGGTTTTCAACCTCTGTTTTAAGTCCTAAATACATAGGTTTTTTTTTTTTTTTTATCACTATAGTAATATATGCCTGTAAAAAATTCAAACATCAAAACATTAAGGTGAATGTGAAGGTTTTCCTCCCCATTCTTTCCTCAAATCCTATTCCCTTCCCCAGAGAGCCCCTGTCAATAGTCTGGGCACATATGCTAATAACTTTAAAATCTGAGGCCGGGTTAAAGACAGAATCACAAATTCTAGACACATATTCTAGTAGACCTTTGGCATATGTGTACAAGGGGGTATGTGTGTAAGGAAATATGCACAAGGAAGTTTATTGCTGTGAAAAATAAAAAAATATCCTAATTCCCATTTTAGAGAACTACATAAATAAACTGTGATATATTCATTACAAAATACTAAATAGCAGTTGAACTGGATGAACTAAATGTTTACGTATCAAATGCATAGGTTCTCAAAAACATTGAGTATAGAAAAAACCTAAAACAAAATTACTTTCTCTATTATCTATCAATCAATCAATCATCTATCTAATCCAAGTACAAAAACATGGACCAGATGGAAACCTGTCTAACTCACTGTAATAGTTTTCTATTGTTGCTCTAATTGGCCTAAACTTAATAACTTTCAAAAACACCACTATATCATCTTACAGTTCCCAAGGTCAGAAGTCTACAATGGGTCAGCAAGGCTGTGTTCCTTCTGGAGGCTCTGGGAGAGAATCCTTGCCTGTTCCAGCTTCTACAGGCTGCCCATATTCCTTGGCTCTTGGTCACATCCCACCAACCTCTGTTTCCATTATCACGTCTTCTCTCTGATCCTCTGGTGATTACACTGGGCTCTAATAAAGACACGGGTGATTACATTGGGCTCAGGGGGGTAATCCAGAACAATCTCTCCATCTCAAAATCCTTAATGTAATTATATCTGCAAATTCCCATTTGCCATGTAAGGTAACATACCCACAGTTTGGCACATGGATACCTTTGGAGGGCCATTATTTAGTTATGATAGTGTTTACCTGAGGAGAGAACGAAGAAAACAGGATTGGGAAGACAAAGAAAACCTCAACTTTGTCTGCCAGGTTTTATTTCTTGGCTTTAAAAAAGTCTTTATGTCAAATTACAGTTTTCTGATTATGGATGGTAAGTGTTAGTTATATTATTCCATATCATTTATATATATATTTCATATATATTTATGGTATATATATATGTATTTTTATATTACAAATATATATATATATATATATATATATATATATATATATAAAATCATATATATATCCCTCTATCAATTTTTGTTCAAAGTTACCAGAGAGAGAGAAATGAGGTTAGGAAGGGAATAGTACATTTTAACCTGCTTTATATCTATGAAAGGTGTGCTGTGCTATTGTGTGATCTATAAGGGAATAATCAGACTTTTTAAGAAAGAAAGAAAGAAAGAAAGAAAGAAAGAAAGAAAGGGAGGAAGAAGGAAAGGAAGGAAGGAAGGAAGGAAGGAAGGAAGGAAGGAAGGAAGGAAGGAGGGAGGGAGGGAAGGAAGGAAGGAGGGAGGGAAGGAAGGAAGGAAGGAAGGAAGGAGGGAGGGAAGAAGGGAAGGAAGGAGGGAGGAAAGGAAGGAAGAAAGGCAGGCGGGAGGGAAGGAAGGAAGGAAGGAGGGAGGGAAGGAAGGAAGGAGGGAGGGAAGGAAGGAAGGAGGGAGGGAGGGAGGGAAGAAAGAGAGGGAGGGAGGATTTTAGATCAGAAGGGACCATAGAGAAAAAACAGCTAGGCCAGAGGTTGTCTAATAGCCCCAGGAAGGTCTCACCTGGGGCCGTACTTCAAGGGGATGCCAGGCCCAAGGGTGGGACCTCTAAGGACCCCCTTCTTCTCCTCTTCCACCCTTATCCCTTCCACCCTCCCTTCAACAAAAGCACATATGTTTTTATCTGTTTTTTATGATGGCGTTTCACACAAGATGTCATCATCCAAAAAGATGTTCTGTTATGTCAATATGTACCTCCACACACATGCATGCATGCATTCACAGTTACATACATGCACATGTATACAGTTTGGAAAACACTAACCCATTCTACCTTTCATCACTGTGTGACTGAGGAATCTGAATCTGGGAGAGATGAAGTGACTTGAGACTACATAAAAGGTGTTACTATCTCAGTAAATCTCTTTTATTTGTGAGTCAGAGACCAGGCCATTATAAACCCATAGAGGAAAGCCTTAAGATTTTCCAGTAACCGGAATTGTCTTATCTGAAAACGTTTCCTGGAATCATGGATTCCTAGGACAGGGGTGTGGAGACAAGGAAGGAGGGGGTGTTTCTTGAGGAGGAAAGATCCTTTGTTCATCCTCCCTGCTTCCAGATGAATAAAGAAACTGCTGAAAAGAGGGCTATTAGGAAGGGAAGGAGTAGTAATAAATCCTTAAATCTAAAAAAATAGTTTAAAAAATCTGGTTTTCCCAGAGCTCAAGTGGACACAGAGAGATGTTTTTCCCTCTGCCTCCTTTTCTTCTCTCTTGCTTTTGTGAAAGTACGTTTTCCTTATTCTGTCTTTCCAAGCCTGCTTTTTGTCTGTCTCTCTTGTGTTTTACTTTCTTACATACTTATTTGGAGTGAAAGGGACGCAGCTGGAAGTCACTTCTCCCAGGCACGGGGGTGTGTGCGGCGGGGCCTCCATCCCAGAGGAGACTTTCTTTGCCAGTTGTGGCATGAAGGCTGTCCAGAAGTTCAGGGGGTCCACCAACACAGAGGACAGCAGGAGCAGCAACGAATCAGCACAAGAACACCTGCCTGGCGATGTGCTGTGCAGCGCGGAGCAAGGTGTGAAGAGCTGGCATCCACCATGGGAGGCGGTCAGGCTCGAGCTTTTGAAAAAATTTTCATTGGCACCTGTCAGATGGCTTGATTTCTAGGTGAATAGTTGTATTAAGGGGTTGACGTCAAGCCAGTTTGTATAGATTAGTTTTGGTTGTAGTTGAGAGAACTAGTAACTAACATTTTTGGACATAGAACTGCTGGCTGGTTGCCATTGTCCTGGGCATTCGCGGACTGTAGTGGAAACTTCATTTCTCTTTCATCCTTGCTAACAGATCCTCAGTTTTGTTCATCAATTCTTTCCTTTTGAGGGTCAGAGGAAAGTGACCCGTCTTCAATTCCAAAGGTAGGTATTAATTGGTCTAAGCCAATTATGATATTTCTATTTCCCTTGACAGTGGCTGGTTTAGGAAAAGCCATGTGATATATTTTCGTCAGAAATCATCCTAACTGATGTTTGTAGGTTAAGTTCACCTAGTCTTCAGCATTGCCCATGAGGTAGCTATCTCCTTTATTTTTTTTTAAATATTTTTTAATGTTTATTTATTTTGGAGAGAGAGAGACAGAGTGTAAGCGGGGGAGGGGCAGAGAGAGCAGGAGACACAGAAGCCGAAGCAGGCTCCAGGCTCTGAGCTGTCAGCACAGAGCCCCACGCGGGGCCCGAACTCACGGACCACGAGATCATGACCTGAGCCGAAGTCGGATGCTCACCAGACCAAGCCAACCAGGCACCCCTATCTCCTTTTTATAGGTTAAGAAATGCATTTAAGTTAATACAGTTGATAATCAGCTTAGCCCAAATTCAATCTAGTTGTGACTTCATGAAGAAGATGGGACCAGGCAGGACCCTGAAGGCAAGGTCAGAACTTTGTTCACTGGTCTCTAGTGCAGTGTCTGGCACGTGGGAGCCATTTTGAATAAATTAGCCCAGATCCCAGGTTCATTACCCCATGCCACTACTTTAGAAATAACGGGTAACTTCTACTTCCTGCAGTATGGTAGGCCAGCTATTCTTAAAAATCCCATCACTACCAAATACCTGAAATATCTAAAAATACTAAAAACATTTTTTAAACTATTAAAACATACTGCCGAGCTGACATTCCTGTGTGTGCTTGCGTGGGTGTGTGCACACACAGAAAAGGAAAAACTAAAAGGCAAAAAAAAAATCAAAGCAATAGCAAGTTTAGAGAGGTAAGCGAGTACTAAAGGCAAAAGCACTCTGAGAGAAATCTCTCAGTTTCTGGAAACCACAGAGCCCACACAAGCTGAAGGATCAGATCAGAGACTGCAGCTCAAAGCTGGGCTTCTGAAGGGCAGAGCCACAGTGTGAGTGGGGTACCCTCCAAAGGGACAGACCAAAGAATCACTTGTCTTGACTTTTGCTCTCAGTTTGAAAGAAAAAATGTTTCCTTGAGCTGTGAGTCATCACAAACCAGCCCTCAACTCAGGTTTTGGGTCCAAATTCACTCTACTTGCATATTCTGAAGACCTCCAATTGAGAATTACATTTAAATTGATCCTGGGTAGGCCGTGATTCTGAGTGCTTAGAAGAAGCAAATATAGATCCTCTCTGGAGGAAGATACCACCCTTGGCCAGGCCTTGAAAAATTCCATCAGATAAAGATCCAATAAATATAAGCCCATGGTTTTCAAAAACAAATTATGAAACACACAAGGAAACAAAGTGCCATGAGTGAGAGTCAACAGAAACAACAAACAGAAGAATCGGGTCACAAAGACTTCAGATACTGGAATTATCGAAACAGAACATAAATTAAATACATTTAGTATCAGAGGAATGAGGAAAAGAAAGAAGTATTGGGGGTAGAAAAAAGGTAAGAGAATGAAGAGGGTGTTAGGCTTGTATTCTTTTTTTAAAAAGCGGGGCACCTGGGTGGCTCAGTCGGTTAAGTGTCCGACTTCGGCTCAGGTCATGATCTCGCGGTCTGTGAGTTCGAGCCCTGCGTCGGGCTTTGTGCTGGCGGCTCGGAGCCTGGAGCCTGCATCAGATTCTGTGTCTCCTCTCTCTCTGCCCCTCCCCGACTTGTGCTCTGTCTCTCTCTATCAAAAATAAATTTAAAAAAGCAGAGTTAACATATACTAATTACTCAAATAATACAGTGACATATACATGTTGTAAAGATCCTAGCAATGCAGAATGTAAGGAAATTAGGAATAAGAAAAAAAATTATTAAATGTCTCCAATAGAAAGCCATGCTCTGCTTAGAGCCTACCCTTTAGGATGATCTGATTCTAGCCTTTCATTGCCTTTGATTTATTTTACAATTCTGCAAAGCAAAATAATGTTTGTCCATAGACACAGAAGTGAATTCCGTCCAGTGGAGGGACGACGTCCCCCTCTCTCCACCCTAGAAAAGCCAGTTTTGCATCCATTTACAAATTCTTTTCAATATTCCTGATCTATAAATCTGCTGTCCTTTGGATTCCTTGGAACCAATTGTAACATCTGCCTAGTCCTCTCATTAATAATAAGTTTAAACAATCTTAAAAAAATTTTTTTTAATGTTTATTTTTGAGAGAGAGTGAGTGAGTGAGAGAGAGAGTGTGTGGGGCAGGGTCAGAGAGAGAGGGAGACACAGAACTTGAAGCAGGCTCCAGGCTCTGAGCTGTCAGTGCGGAGCCCGAGACGCAGAGCTCGAACTCACAAACTGTGAGATCATGACCCGGCCTGAAGTCAGACGCTTAACTGACCAAGCCACCCAGGCACCCCTTAAACAACCTCGAACATGTGTTTGTTTTATATCTCATCATGATTTTCACCTTTTTTTAAAAGTTGTCCTTATAACAAAATAGAATAAAAAATAGAAAGTCTCCTTCTTCCTGAACCCTTGGAAAAACCACTAATGACCTGGTAATCCTGGAGAGCAAGTTGGAGAAGAGGCGGTGACCAGTGAAAGGTCACTCGGCATGCTGCCCCTCTTTCTGGGCAGAGTCCATCCTGGTCCTAGAGGCTGTCCCCAGGGTTAGTGGCTTGCCCAGGTCGCTTCGGTGCAGGACTCCCTGGGTTCAGCTCACAGCTCACCTTCTTGTGCTCAAACTTCCTGTGCTTTGGTGTCCCCTTACGGAAAATGAGGCTAGTCATAAACCTATCTGGTGGGGCTCTTGTAAAGATTAAATGAGTTCATATTTGCAAATCACTTGAAATCATGCCTGGCCCATTGGCAAAACCAAGTCCTAGCTAACACCATTATTATCTGCATGACTGAATGGTCTATTTTTGGGCAAACTTCCATCTAAAACAGTACCAGTGCTCCCCAATAAAGTGGTATTTTCTTAATTTCTCTCTTTGCTATTCCTTTTCACCCGCTCACTGTTTCTGATGAACCCTTGGAAGTGAAACTCGTTGGTGGGGAGACAGAGCAAAGGAGGAGGAGGTGAACGCCAGGAACCATTGGGTCTGACGACGAGCAGAGGAGCTGGAACATCTTCGACATCTAACTTGGGGTAGGAGAGAAAGGAAATGTTGAAAATTTTGTTTGTTTCAAAATATCCTATCAACCTCAGCCCTGTGGTTAGTGAGTTATTCCCACTAGGAAAACACTACAGGCTGAGCAGATTTGTTTTCCCAAGACAGGAGGGGTAACAAACCAGCCACAATTGTCCCCTGGCAATGGTGCACCAGAATATTAAGTTGTTATCTGTATGGTGCCCAGAATACCAAGGGGCAAGCGATATGGTGGGAAAGGTATGGGCTTTGAAGCCAGACAGGTCAGTGAGGAAACTCAGGCCCAGTCACTTGCTGGCTGTGCGACTTTGTGGAAAACACTTCTTCTCTCTGAGCCTCAGTTTCCCCATCTCTGTAGTAGAGATCATTATAGCTTTCTTTAAGCTTCTGGTGAGGATTAATTTAGGCCCAGCTGTGCCTGGTGGTCAGGCAATGTCAGCATCACTTGTCTTGTCAGGAGGGAGGCCTGGCTTCTTTCAACACCAATGCCCTCTGGGAAGATGGAAAACCAAACTTTTGCAAGCATCCCTGGCAGCAACTGTTCAGTCATGCAGCTGACCTTCAGGAGTTGAAGGAAACGGAATTTTCCACAGGAAGAACAGCTGCCAGGTTGTTGGTCAGGGTTCCTGGAGGGTGGGTCACTGAGGATTGGTATCCACTCAGAGGTGGTGGTAGCAGGGAAGCTGGGTGGGGGCAGCGACAGGCAGTGGGGAGAGGTTCATTGGCTTCTTCCCTGTTAAAAAATAAACTCCAGGGGGCACCTGGGTGGCTCACTCAGTTATGCGTCCGACTCTTGATTTCAGCTCATATAATGATCTCACAGTTCATGAGTTCGAGCCCCACATTGGGCTCTGCACTGGCAGTGCAGAGTCTACTTGGGATTCTCTGTCTCTCCCTCTCTTTCCGCTCCTCCTGCCCTCTCTCTCAAAATAAAAATTAAAAAAAAAAAACAAAAACAAAAACAACTCCTGTCCATTTTCAGAGGCAGATCCCACCTCAACACCCCGGCAGGAATCCCCTACCTGTCCAGGTGAGGAGGAAGCCCTCAAAGGGGAAATCTCCCCCGTTGCTCTTGGGGCCAACCAGCACAAGATACGGCCAATCTTTACCAAGAGCTTTCTACCCACAAGACATTCTAACAGGGGATATTGGGGACAGGGGTGGGGAGAGGGGCAGCTCAGAAAGAAGTCAGTTTCAGTTCCTTTGCTGTCGTCTCTTTGTTATTCACATTATGACTTTTCTTGCTTTGGGGCTCTTGTTGACATTTTGCCTTTATTCTGATCATTGATGCCTCTTTCCCTGTTTCCAAGATCACACCCACTTCCCCCATCTCCGTGTCAGATGTGCAGCAGAGAATCCAGGAACCCCTACTGCCAGGTGGGCTCCTCACCTGCCTTATTACTCTTTACATCCCCAGCACTTAGCACAGCACCTGGCACCAAGATGGTCCTCAGTCATGGGTGCTGAACTAGTGGAGTGGCTTGTTACTGGGCTGGAAGAGAGATTCACCTAGAGAGGGGTAGCTCTGTTAAGGTATCTCTAAAAGGCAGCTCTGTCCATCTCTGGCTTGACTGGGCAGGTGGCAAACAAGAGGTGGTTTCCAGCTTTCCAGCTTCTCCCCCAGGCAATACATAACACTTGAGATTTGGAACCTGAAACCTGAATTCAAGAGACAGACCTTCCACTTAATAACTGCACGAACCTTGGGCCATTTACTTAAGCCCTTTGAACTTCAGTTTGTTTATTTACTTTTTTTCCAGAAAAATATAAGATCTTCCTTTCCTGCTTCATAATCAGAGAATTTGTGACAATTACACAAATAAGGTTTATGAAAATGTTCTATAAAGAAATATATGAGTGACAGCTATTATTTTTTTATAAAATGATTCCACTAGTGGGCTCTAAGTGTTGTGGTTCAAAGGTATTGGAAACCAACCACATGCCAGGGGTTTCAATAAGTACATAACCGAGAGGTGAAGAGAACACTATGAAGGCGCCCAAAGAAATGAGCCATTCACGGACCGCACCCAATCTGGGGGTGTCCTGGGTGTTTCTGTTGCTAACTTGCCATGTAGTCTTTCATCCTGTGGAGTCTGAAGCTGTAAATAACACCCAAGCCATTCTCATTTTGCTTCAGGACACCCCCAGGCTGAGTCTGTGAATGGCTTCTTTCTTTGTACTAGTTCTGGCCACCATCTTGGAGAATAAAAATCTTCCTTGACTTAGGATGGGGTTACACCTCAATAAACCCATTGTAAGTTGAAAAAATTGTAAGTTGAAAATGCATTTAATGTACCTAACCTATTGGACATCATCACTTAGCCTAGCCTACCTTAAACATGCCCAGAAGGCTTCCATTAGCCTACAATTGGGCAACATGATCTAACACAAAGCCTATTTTATAATAAAGTGTTTAATGTTTCATGTAACTGATTGAATAGTGTACTGAAAGTGAAGAACAGCATGGTTGTGTGGGTACAGAATGGTTGTAAGTGTATCGGTTGTTTACTTCCGTGATTATGGCTGATGTTAGCATCACAAGAGAGTATCATACTGAATATCGCTAGACTGGGGAAAAGATCAAAATTCAAAGTATGATTTCTACTGAATGCTTATCACTTTCTCATTATCATAGAGTAGAAAAATCCTAAGGTGAACCATCTTTTTTTTCTTTTTACAGTTTATTTGAGAGAAAGAGCATGCACACAAGAGAGCATGAGTGAGGAGGGGCAGAGAGAGAGAGAGGGAGAGAGAGAATCCCAAGCAGGCTCTACTCTGTCAACACAGAGCCCGATGCAGGGCTCAGGCTCATGATCTGTGAGATCATGACCTGAGCCGAAACCAAGAGTCAAACACACAACCACCTGAGCCTCCCAGATGCCCCCTAAGTTGAACCATCTTAAGTCGAGGACCATCTGTATTGAGAAATAACCAAGTATAATCTCAGTTGAAGCCACCTGTGGATCGTAGACACTGCATGATTTCAAGTATCAGTGTCCATTCTAACAGTAGGTATCACAGGAGGAAAAATTAATAGACAAACAAGAATTTTGATATTTCCCTCCTCTCCCACCTCAAACCAGATGCTACAGATAAGCCAGCTCCTTGGCTGATAGCCAGCCCTGCTGATTTCTGGCATTCACCTCCTTCTTCTTAGCTCTGTTTCGCCCCCTCATACAGTTCTGCTCCCAGGAGTCCGCCAGAAACAGTGGGTGAGGGAAAAGGATTAGCAAAGAGAAAAATGAAGAAACTACCACTTTTATTAGGAAGTAGTACCCTGTTTTAGACTGGCATTTGCCTGAAAATAGACCATTCAGTCGTGCAGACAATAATAAATTATACGTAAACACCAAACACCCACGCACATTTTTCGAACATGTAAATATTCGTGTGACCCATGTGGATTTGGAGATGGTGTGACAACACCCTAAGTACAGCTTAATGGTTAAGAACTAGGGATTGAGCACAAGCTCTACTGATTACTAGCTACCCGACCTCAGGCAAGCTACATGACCTTTTCTATGATTCAGTTTCCTCCTCTATAAAATGGGAATAACATAGTATTCACCTCACGGACCAGTGGTGAGGATTGAGTGAAACACTATAGACTCTCCTTTACAGCAGCCTGGAAGGAAACAGTGACCCTAATAAGACCCTTTTTCTTCTCTGCTTTCCTCTCTCCTTGTCAAAGACTTATCTTCCCCTCTCCCACAGGAGCACCTGATTCAATGCAGACTTCCTCCTTCAAGGCATCTGGCCCAAAGGACTTGCCCTCCCCTCCTTGTACGGGGGGAGCTATGTTCTTGGCTTTGAGACAGATTCTTAAATTGTCTTCTGCAGTTGCAAGTGACTCAGCGTTGCTTAGAGATTTAATTAACCAGCAATAGGAGGCTTGAAAGAAGCAAACCTCTGGGGACTTTTGCTCTTCTTTGGTTGGCTGTGAGCAGAGGGAGAATGGAACAAAAAGGAACCTTCCAGAACTTCACTGTCCAATATGGTAGCCACAGTAGCTATTAGGCACTTGAAATGTGATTGTCCAAATCAAGATGTGCTGTAAGCATAAAATACGTACCAGATTTTGAAGATTTGTATGAAACAAGAAGGCAAATTTCTCAATAATTTTTATATGTATTACAAATTTTTATGTATCTGCTTTACTTATGTTAACGTGGCTACTAGACAATTTAAAATGATCTATGTGGCTCCTGAATGGTGCTGTTCGTGATTTAATAATGGCTAATAGCATGCCTGCATTTTTAAAAAGTGACTTTAATGTAGATCTCCTTTTACCTTTATGAAGTAGGTATTATTATAACAAATTTTCAGATAAGGGCAGCAAGACCACAATCCATTTTGTGTTTGGACAATCAGTAGACTTGCTTGGCTGGAGCAGATCCAAGCTAGGGGAGAATCAGGCGGAAGAACATTGACTTGGGAATCAAACCTGGCTTCCCATCCTTGTTGTAGCATTAAACAGCGTGTGACTTCCAGCAAATTACTGCCCCTCTCTTGGCCTCACGTTTTACTTAAAAAATAAAGAGGGGTGCCTGGGTGGCTCAGTCGGTTGAGCGTCCAACTTCGGCTCAGGTCATGATCTCGCAGTTCGTGAGTTCCAGCCCCATGTCGGGCTCTTTGCTGATAGCTCAGAGCCTGGAGGCTGCTTCCGCTTCTGTGTCTCTCTCTCTCTGCCCCTAGCCCACTCGCATTCTGTCTCTGTCTCTCTCAAAAATAAATTTAAAAATTAAAAAATAAATAAAGAGATTGGCTAAATTAGAATTTAAGAGTGGGAGGCTAGTGGCTTATGGGCCAGATAGAGCCACAGATTCGTTTGTGTGCTTTGACCAACAAAGCCTTATAGGATTTATTTATTTATTTACATACTCTTAGGTAGAGGCCAGGGCTCTGACCGTTCACCTTGGACTCACACTCCACCACTTCACACACTTTCATTACCTGCCTCAAAACCTAGGAGGCATTTGAGTTTGCAACCCTTGGCTGCAAATGCTAAACTTCAGGTGGAAGGACTCCGTGGAAGGGCTGCTGACTCTTCCTTTGGTCCATGCTAATGCCAACCATTCTTAGAACTGGGTGGTCTCAAGTAGTGGGCACCAATCTACTCCAGGCCAAATTTTGGTCTCTCCTAGTTTTTGTTTTTGTTTTTGTCTTTTTAATGATGTTACCATCTTGAATCTCTAACAAAAACAACATTATATCTTCTTGTAGAATCATAAATATTAACCTAGAAGGAAACTTAAAAATAATCTATTCAGGGCAAACCTTTCATTCTGTAGAGGAGGAAATCAAAAGAAATCGAAGGCATATTGTGCTTTGATACTTGCATGTGTCAATGACTTCATCATCTGTCTTGGCAAATACGATAAAAAGTATGATGAAATATAATTATTTTTAATTCAAATATTATGCAATTCCTTTACATGAAATCAAGGTAGAATTTTCTTCTTCTTCTTCTTCCCTTTCCCCTTCTTTTTAAAATAAAAATTCAATGGGATGGCTGGCTAGCAAAAGAAATAGTCTAGAACTGTTTCCCTTCCCTTGTGATTATGCTATACAAAACTTGCAACAACAACAACAAAATAGGTAAATGTAACCCATGCAACGCAAGTAAATAGCTAAAGGATTTTAAAGCACTGAAAGAAGCCTTTTTACAGGAATAATAGCAATTTGGATGTGAGCTACTGCTTTTGCATATTAAACACGAGTCTTTGTCTCTTTCACCTCAGTAGTGTGAGAAAGCAAAATCTGATTTGATGGGGGATTAGGAAAAGACCATAAATAAAAGGGTGTGTTGTTTCCTGAGGGACAACCTTCCTAATGGCATTCTGCCCAGAAGCCCTTTCTTTTTGGCTGACCCACGTGACCAGGATACGTTGACTAACCAGACTGAGACCCAAAAGGGTCAAGGAGAGACCACAAAGTTGATCAATGCCTCCAGGGTCCGGACTTGAGCCAGTCCTGACTCTGAGACCAGACTGGTCAGTGTTGCTGTTGAATAAACACAGTCATGAAAACTCTACACGTGATCTCTGTTTGGAGAAGCTCGAAGTCAGTGATGGAGGAGACCTTCCCCAAGGTTAGCTAGTCATAGGCAACACAGGAGTATCTGAAAGTACGATCACTCCTCGATACTACTCACAGGCATCTCTTGCCAGGAAAGAAGTCTAATCTTGGGTACATGGTGGGTACATGGCTGGGTTCAGGCAAAGAGTATCTTCTCGTATTCCTCTACCCTCAGGAAGCCAACATTCAAAAGGGGAAAAGACAAATCTGTTTTTCATCCACAGAAATATAAAAAGGTAAATGCTGGAGGTTGGCTTAGGGATTCAAGGAGAGGTGGAAAGAAAAAACAGCCTTTGCAAATGGCAAAAGCCAATCCAACCAACTTAAGTTGAGGAAAATATGGAAATCAATAGTAAATGGTTTGGGGAGATAAAGGTCTTCTCAATACTCCATGTTCTTTTCTCCTTTGTTTATATACTTTCCTCTAGCAACAGGACCTTAATTCACCTGTTTCTCCAACAAACTACCCATCTTTCAAGGTAACTCAGGAATCCCACTTCTCCTAAGAAGCTTCCTCTAACCCTCCAATCCACAGATTTTCTGCATTTACTATCTGTACCATTCAATTGCCTCTTAAAGATGGCCTTGAGCTGCCTTTTTACTACATTTATATACATGCACCTCACCTTCCTGACTTGACTGTAGACCCTTCACAGGCAGGGTGAAGTGTGAATAACAATGTCTAGCTGAGCCGAGCATAGAACTCTTGAGAGGAGACCAGGGCAACAGGCTCTCTATCAGCCATGGTCCAGGGCCTCCCTGCTTCTGCTTCCCAGCATGCCCTGGGACACTGCACTTCACTGACTCCATACCTGGTTCCCTTTTTTGTGGCCAGACAGGAACCACATTCATCTGTCCTGTTTTTTCCCTTACCAGAAGGCCAAAAAAGTGATGTTTATCTTTTTATTCAAGAGATAAGGTATCAGGGAAACAGAAAGTACTATCAGCTGTTTAGAGAGGTTTATGAGAGCAATTACCATTATCCAGATTACTAAGATTTTCTTAGAAAACCAAACCTTTTCCTGTTGAATAGAGGTGGACCATTAAAAAAAAAAGGAAGCAAAGAAAAACTCTCCACAGCTTCCTTCTGGAGGTGTTACCAGGCATCTGAGGACTTAAAAAGCAAAAACATGCAATCCAGGCTGAACCATGCATTTACATGCTTAAGATGATAAGTTTTATGTTATGTGCATTTTTACCACAATTAAAAACTTTTTTAAAAAAGTGCAGTCTGATGGGGCACCTTGTTGGCTCTGTCAGTGAAGCATCCGACTTTGGCTCAGGTCATGATCTCATGGTTTGTGAGTTTGAGCCCCGCGTTAGGCTTTGCACTGACAGTGCAGAGCCTGCTTGGGATTCTCTCTTCTCTGCCTTTCCTCCACTCTGTTTCTCAAAATAAATAAACTTAAAAAAAAAAAAAAGCACAGTCTGGGGCCACCTGAATGGCTCAGTCAGTTGAGTGTCTGGACTCTTGATTCCAGCTCAGGTCATGATTCCAGGGTCGTGGGATCGAGCCCTGCATTGGCCTCCATGTTACGTGTGGAGACTGCCTGGGACTCTCTCTCTCTCTCTCTCTCTCTCTCTCTCTCTCTCTCTCTCTCTCTCCCCCTTGCTCCCCACCCCACAAACACCCATGCACACTCTCTCTCTCCTTCTCTCTCTCTAAAATAAAATAAATAAACTTTAAAGTTCAGTCTGTATACAATACCAAGCATTAAAATAAGAGTAGCAAGTTGAAAATGGAAAATGGGGGGCGCCTGGGTGGCGCAGTCGGTTAAGCGTCCGACTTCAGCCAGGTCACGATCTCGCGGTCCGTGAGTTCGAGCCCCGCGTCAGGCTCCGGGCTGATGGCTCGGAGCCTGGAGCCTGTTTCCGATTCTGTGTCTCCCTCTCACTCTGCCCCTCCCCCGTTCATGCTCTGTCTCTCTCTGTCCCAAAAATAAATAAACATTGAAAAAAATTTTAAAAAAAAGAAAATGGAAAATGGGAGAGTACAAACTTAGGGTGGAAGATGGGTTAAGCTATTTTAGCCTAATGGAAGGATGAGGGCAGTCAATAACTCTGCTATACCACAAGTTAGGTGAGGAGGAAAATAACCAGTAATATTAACTATGATATAGAGTTAGGCATTTGTTAAGAAATCAAAATTGAACTTGGAATTCAAATGGGATTGAATGCATAACTAAGTGCTAGATTCATTAGATGTCTGTTTTTATTTATAATTTTCTGCCTTTGAAAAGAATCTGAGGTGGAGCTGAGAACGTTAATAATATTACACAGTTGAACACGTGACTTCATTCTTTTCCCTCTAAGTTAAAAGTCAGAACGTGCCAAGAACATTAAATTCCAGCCGTCCAAGTGAGGTAAGGAACAAAGGAAGGAAATGGCCACTTGGGCCGGGTGTCTTTGATGGGCGCATCTGCAGGGAAAGTTGAACACTGGAGACAGACCCTCCCGCCCAAAATATTTTTTCAAAAGCCTCCCCATTGTTGCAGTCTCCCTCAAACATATCTGACTTCAGAACATTTTTTATATATAAGATATTGAGAAAAATACCAGTAGGAGCTCATCAATTACATCATAATAATGATAGTAGCTAGCATTTGCTGATACTTAACATGCCAACACCGCCATTTTATATTGACATTTACCCTCAAAGCAACCTACAAGGTAGGTATTGTTAATATCTCCCATTTTACAGATGAGGAAACAGAGGCACAGCCAGGCATGGAGTGAATTGTTCAAGGTCACAGAGCTAGTAAGGGGTAATGTCAGGGTTTGAGTCAAGGTAGTTTGTTGGACTCTATAAAGCCAACATGGGCCTCACCCACCGTTGAGGACTAAAAGGCTGTGTCTACCCCCATTCCCAAAATGTCTATGTTGAAGCTCTAACTCCAATGATGTTATTTGGAGATGGGGTCTTTGGGAGGCAAAGGTTTAGATGAAGTCATAAGGGTGGGGTCCTCATGATGGCATTAGTGCCCTTCCCCATGATGGGATTAGCACACGAGAACTCTTCTGTCTCTGTCTGCCTTTCTCTGTCTGTCTCTCTCCTCTTTGTGTGTACCGGGAAGAGGTCATGTAAGCACACACTAAGATGGAGGTAAACTACAAACCAAGAAAAGAGGCCTCAGATTGAAACCTACCCTGTCAGCACTTTGATCTTGGACTTCAGCCTCTGGAACCACGAGAAATGAATTTCTGATGTTTAAGGCACTGGTTTATGGTGTTTGTTATGGTGGCTCAAACAGACTAAGACAAACACTATACCACATCCTCCTGCTCAGCACAGAATTGTAGGGAATGGGTGTGTAAATGTCTAGGCCACGATAAACACTAAACACTACAATGAATGCTGAAATAATACACAAGATGCCTAATGAGAGATGATTGTTGATTGATCAGTGTTGTTACCTCCTCTCAGCTCCCACTGAACACAGGTGCACAGTGTCTTGCCTGCCCATGGGGCTCACTTGGACACAACATTTCTAAAGGGCACTTGCCTTTAGAAACCATGCAAGTATGTTCAATATGTTAAAAAAAAATAAAACTTTCTTTTGGAATACCTTTAGATTGACATAAAAATTGCAAAACTACTACAGAGAGTTCCTGTGTACCCCATACGCTGGTATGGTACATTTGTTACAATTAATGAACCAATATTGATACATTATTATTAACCAATGTCCATTCTTACTTCGGATTTCCTTAGTTTTTATCAAGTGTCCTTTTTGTATACCAGGATCTCCTCTAGGATGCCACATTCCATTTAGTTGTCACATCCTTAGGCTCCTCTTGGCTATGACAGCTTCCTAGACTTTCCTTGTTTTTGATGACCTTGACAGTTTTGAGGCACAGGAGTTAGGCGTTCTGTAGAATGTTCCTCTGTTTTTCTCATGATTAGGAGGATTATGGGTATTTAGGAAAAAAGACCACAGAGGTAAAGTATCATTTTCACCACATTATATAAAAGGTACATATTATCAACATGACTTAATCTTTTTTGATGTTGACCTTGATCGCCTGGCTGAGGTCATGTTTGTCAGATTTCTCATCACAAAGTGACTCCTTCCACCCCTTTCCATGCTGTACTCATTAGAAGGAAGTCACTGCATAGCCCACACTGAAGGAGTAAGGAGTTACACTCGACCTTCCTGAGGGTGGGGTGCCTATGCAATTATTTGGAATTCTTCAGCACAGGAGACTTGTCTTTTCTCCCCCACTGATTTATTCACATCATTCATCTTCCTCTTCTTCTTCCTTCTCCTCCTTCTCTATTTCTCCTTCTCCTCCTGACTTTATTTTTTAGAGGAATTTCAGATTCATAGCAAAATTGAGCAGAAAGTACAGAGAGTTTCCATAAACCCCATGGCCCGCACACACACACAGTCTCCCCCACTATCAACATCCTGCAGTAGAGTGGTACATTTGCTACAATAAGTAAATTTATATTGTCACATCATCATCACCCAAATTCCCAAGTTTATAGTGGGGTTCACTCTTGGTGTTGGACATTCTATGGGTTTTGACGAATGTATAATGATGTACCCGCCACTGTAGAACTGTACAGAATATTTTCACTGCCCTGAAAATCCTCTTGCTCCGCCTCTTTATCCCTTTTCCCCCTAACAGTGGTTCCCCTGGCAACCACTAATCTTTCTACTGTCTCCATAGTCTTGCCTTTTCCAGAATGCCATGTAATTGGAATCATACAGTATATACGTAGCCTTTTCAGATGGGTTCCTTTCACTTAGTAATATGCATTGAAGATTTTTTCATATCTTTTCATGGTTTGATAGCTCATTTCTTTTCAGTGCTGAACGATACTCCATTGTCTGATGTACCACAGTTTATCTATCTCTTCACCTATCAAAGGACATCTTGGCTGCTTCCAAGTTTTGGAAATTATGAATAAAGTTGCTATGAGCATCTGTGTGCAGGTTTTTGTGTGGACATAAGTTTTCAATTCATTTGGATAAATGCCAAGGAGGGCAACGGCTGGATCACATGGTAAGAGTATGTTCAGTTTTTTCAGAAACCGCCAAACTATCTCCAAAGTGACTGTACCATTTTTGCATTCCCACTGGCAATGAATGAGAGTTCTTGTTTCTCCACATCCTTCCCAGCATTTGGTGTTATCATTGTTCTGCATTTTGGCCATTCTAACAGGGACATAGTGGTATCTCATTGCAGTTTAATTTGTAATTCTCTAATGACACATAATGCCTAACATCTTTACATATGCTTACTTGCCATCTGTATATCTTCTTTGGTGAAGTGTTTGTTTACATTTTTGCCCACTTTTAAAACGGGGTTGTTTCTTTTCTTAATGTTGAGTTTTAAGAGTTCTTTGTATATTGTGGATAATAGCCCTTTATCAGACGTGTCTTTTTTGCAAATATTTCCTCCCAGTCTGTGTCTTGGCTTATTTTCCTGACATTGTCTTTTGCAAAACAGAAATTTTTAATTGTGATGAAGTCCAGCTCATCAGTCATTTCTTTCATATATTGTGCCTTTGGTGTTGTATTTAAAAAGCCATTGCCACACCCAAGGTCATCCAGGTTTTCTCTTATGTTGTCTTCTAGGAGTTTTACAATTTTGTGCTTTACTTTTAGTTCTATGATATTTTTGTGGAGAGCATAAGGTCTTGTGTCTAAATTAATTTATTTCACATGTAGATTCACAGTATATATCACATGTATATATCTTTTTAATACATGTATTTAAATAAATTTTATAAGAAAAATATTGGTAACATCCTAGTGACCTCTCAAGGCATAAGGGCGGCTTCAGAGCACTTTGGGAGATGTTGGTCTTCTAAACAAAGACCCTCCGTAGCCCGGTCCTTCCCACTTCTGCACACTTGGCCCTTGGGACTTTTTGGATACATTCAGTCCTCCAGCAAGACTGAGCTGCCCACTGCCCCTTTCCACCTTGTTGCTGCCAAAATTGCCACTTCTAAAAACACCCTTCATCCCAGAAGTTCCAGCTTTCACACTGGAAACTTCCCTGGCTGAAGTAATCTCTTTCTCCTCTGGGCTCAGAAGATATACTACTTATATTTCTGTTGGAGGCCGATTCTTGGTCTGTTTTTGCTCCACCTTCAAGAATCCGTGTTTTGTCCTCATTTGGGGACAGTCCTATCCTGCTTGGGGACAAACTGATGTGATGATGGTCATCTGGCTCTTCCCAGATTTGTGTATTTTAGGTACAACAAAAACATTTGTGGGGCCCAGACAAAAACACACATGGCGTCCCATATACACAGATCTAAATATATAAAAGTTATGAATCGAGAGAATAAACCATTGAGTACGTTTTATTCTCCTACCTTGACAAATATACCTTCAGGTTGACCTGGAAGGACCATTTCAAATTCAGAATGCTTGAACTCCTTGGGGTTCTGCACTGGAGTGGGGCAGCACAGGTAATGATGATTCCTGCCTCCCGCCCACTCCCTGCTCCTCTTCCTGTTCCTGGCTCTCTCTTAGGTACCTCATGTGCAAACTCCATCCTGCAGTCCGACCTCTGTCCACACCCCCTGCAAACAGCTGCCCCAAGACAACTTGATCTCACACTGGCAGGGAGGTTGACCCTAGGAGGATGGGCCTGGGGAAAGTCACATACACCCTGAAGGCAGGATGAGGCAGGGCTATTTGTGCAAAGGATTCCGGCATCCCAGCTACCTGAAGCATGGTCTGAAAGAGGAGGTGGGCTCTGAATGGCCATATCTCCTTGGCCCTGAGGACTCCTCTTCCAGCGAGGAGAGATGCGGCTGGAGGAAGCACGTTTCTCAGACACTAATGCGCATGTGAATCTCCTGGGATCTTATTTAGTAGGTCTGGGTAAGGCCTGAGAGTCTGCATTTCTAAAAACTCGGGGGTGATGCCAGTCCTGGCGGTACAGGACCATATTTTGAATAGGAAAAGTCTAAAGCATAGACCCAAGGCAGGGGTCCCTCTTGCCGGGGCACACCAGTACCTTTAGCACAACAGGATGTATTGTATAATAACTTACTCACCGCCATGGATAAACTACCAACAGAACTTAAGACACACTAGACTACGCAAAAAGCAATGTGTACACAACACAAAGTTGAATGCGGCATCAAGCCCACACCTGGGGAGCCCTTCACTCTAGCATGACCAGTGTCATGACAGGTGAGTGTCACAGCTTGCAGCCCTACTAGTTATTGTTTTCTTCCCTTTCTTGCACACTGGAGCTCCTCCCTTGTGTGGCTCACCCTGTGTCACTCACTGACCCCTTACTGACCCATGACTGACATGTCTGTTAGGTCTTTGCTGTGTCCTCTGAGACCCTTTCTTACAAATGCATTTTCTTACTCTTCCTCGTCTTTTACTCTTTCTTCTCATGTGCTTCCCCACACTCTCAGCACATTTCTTCTGGCAGTTTCTTCAGCAGACTGGCTCCTTTTCCAGGTCCTTCTGCCCTTTCCCTTTAGCCCTCAAGGCCCCCCCCCCCAACCCCCCGGCCAAGCCCCTGGAGCTCGTCCCGCAGCTCCTGATGCCCCTTCCCTGCTGCTGGAAAGCACCCTCCCTGAGACCTGCCTTCTGTAGCATGGAGGCATCTTCAGCCAATTCCATGTGGCAAGAGAAGCTATTTATGCCTTTCGGAAATCTCATCACTGGGGCAGGAAGTGACAGACTTCCTGGCAAAGAATTCCCAAGAACATCTTCCCGAAGGAAAAAGAGAAAACATATCTCTGACGTACGTGGATGGTTTCCTTACTCGTAACTGGCCCTGCCCCAACCCAGTGATATGGCTCAAGGCAAAGGCTCCTGCTGGTGACAGAAGCCCACTCTGTGTGACCCACTCAGGCTCGGGACCTTGGATGTGGCAGGTGTGCGACCTCGACTGAATGAAGTTGAACTTCCTGGGGCTGGAACTCTGTTTCCTATTTACTCTCTCTGCTCCTGCAGATCTTCTCATATGGAGCTGCTGAATGTTGGTTAACGTGCAAAGTTAATTTTTTGCTACAGCTGAGGGTTCGCCATACGTCAGAATGAATGCTGAGTCAAGCAGATCATGTACAGGGTACACAGAGGGATGTGAACTTTCTTTTAGAAAGAGGGATATTGGACCATGGAGCCAGAAACTACCCTCCCACCCTTCCCCAAGAAAATTCATGAAAAACCAAAAACCAAAAAACTCTACTCTCTGACTGGAACATATGAGACCTTCGTCTCAGGATTATGTAAGAGAATGGCAATAAACAGGATCTTTTCAAACAGCGACATGGTGATGTAAAGGGACCAAAGGGCCAAAAGTGAATGTTCTGTCTGTGGTTGGTGGAGACGCTGTGAGGGCTTGTTATACTCTAGCAATGACTGAAGGCAAAAATCACTGCTGGCTGTGATGTCTTATTGAGCCTTATGATAATTTTTCCCCAAATATTCTGTTCCAAATTCTAGTGGTCAAAGATGTGTCTCTGGCTGAAAAGGACTAAGAACCACCACTCTCTACCATAAAGACTCAACAGGACTAGCCCAAGGGCAAATTGAAACAGGAGTGTTGGTCTTCAGGGTATGATTTCCTCTTCCTGCTGCAACCTTCTTGCCCACAATTGCTGGCTTCCTGGTGACACATAAAACTTACTGGTAAAAGAGTTCTTTCTCCTAGAGTTGGTAGTTTCAAGGTATACTCTAGTTAATCTAATTAATTGATGATAACATGCAAATGACATGGAATCCCCCCCTCCATTCACTATTCATTTTCATGGCGGTCTCAGAAGACCCTACCTCTCCAGTGCCTGTGAAGGTAGAAGATGGACACAGGAAGAAACCTTGGTTGAGAGATACTCCTGCACAGGTGTGGTCTTGGGACCCTCTCGGTCTATCCTGACACACCTGCTATTCTCTTTATACAAGTGGTGTTCATTGTTACTATTTGTCTGATGGGCTGGCTGATTGACGGACTTTTCTGAATGACAAATGAAGGTCCAAGGGTGTTTTCCTTAGTGGTGTCCTTTAGGATGGTGTTCAGGAAGGTTGTCTTGGGGAGGTGTCTGGTATAGCCATGATTCATACCATGATTTACACCATAACTCCCTTTCCACTTGGGAGGCTGAGGTGTGACCCTAGCTGAACCGAGTGGCTTTCCTTCCCTCAAATCAGGAGGTTGGGAGACGTGTTATTCATGTGCACTGGTTGAAATGTTCAAGCTATTGTTTCCTTTTTTTTAAATGTTTATTTATTTTTGAGAGAGAGGGACAGAGACAGAGTGCTAGTGGGGAGGGGATGAGAGAGAGGGAGACACAGAATCTGAAGCAGGCTCCAGGCTCTGAGCTGTCAGCACAGAGCCCGACGTGGGGCTTGAACTCACAAACCACAAGATCATGACCCGAGCCGGAGTCCAACACTTAACCGACTGAGCCACCCAGGGGCCCCTGAGCTATTGTTTTCTACATGTCTCATTTGTTCTTTGTTTCTTTTTTCCTCTTTGTCTTTCTTTGGATTGATTTTTTTTTATGATTCCATTTTATTTCCACTATTGGCTTATTAACTGTATCTCTTAAAAATTTTTCTTTGGTGCTTGCTCTCTATGGTTTATAGCACACACCTTATCCCAGTCTGCCTTCGAACAATGTTTTAGTTTTATGTCACTTCATGTATAGTAAGAGCAACTTACAACAGTTTAATTTCATTTCTTCCCTCCTATCTTTTGTGCTATTGTCATATGTTTTACTCCAACAGAGGCTGTGAACCCCAAGATACACTGTAATGATTTTTATATTAATCAATTATCTTTTAAAGAAATTTAAAAGCAAGATAATTTTCTTTTATATTTGCCCTACAATTTGACATTTCTGGTGCTCTTTATTCCTTGGTGTAGATCCAAATTTCCATCACCTTCCACCTGACGAACCCCCTTTAACATTACTTCCAGTGCAAGTCTTCCGGGCAACCAATTATTATTGCCTTTTCTTTGTCCGAGAGAGTTTTTGCTTTTTTTTCCTGAAAAGATATTTTCATAAGGTATATACTTCTAGGTTGATAGTTTTTACTTTCAGCATTGTAAAGATGCCCCACTGTTGCTAAGTTGCAAAGTTTCTGACAAAAGAATGCTATCATTCTTGTCTTTTACTCCTCTGTATATTCCTTCTTTTCCCCTTACTTTTATGGTTTTAACTTTTATCACTAGCTTTTAGCAATTTGATTATGGTGCGCCTTGATGCAGTTTTCTTTATGTTTATTCTGCTTGGAGTTTCTTGAGCTTATTGTATCTGTAAGTTTATAGTTTTCATCAACTTTGGGAACATTTCAGCCATTATTTTCTTCAAAATTTTTTTCTGTTCTCCCTCCTCTCCTGGAACTCAAATTTCAAGTATGCTATACTACTTGATACTGACTCACAGGTAACTGAAGGGCTTTTTTTTCTTAGTCTTTTTTTCCTTTGGACAGTTTCTACTGCTATGTCTTTAATGCACTGATCTTTTATTTTATATTATCTGAACTGTTTTTAATCCCATTCAGCATACTTCTCATTTAGATATTGTAGTTTTCATCTCTAGAAATTTTTAGATCTTTTTTTGCATCTTCCATTTTTCCCTTCATTGTGTTTATGTTTCCCTCTGTCTTCCTCAGCACATGAAGCATGTTTACAATAGCTGTGTTAACGCTCTTGTCTGCTGAATCCATATTCTCTGTCCTTTCTGGGTCTGTTTCTACTAATTGATCTTTCTCCCAGTTATGGATAATATTATCCTACGTTGATGCATGCTTGGCAAATTTTGCTTGGTTGTGGGACATGGTGAATTTTACATTGTTGGTTACTGCATTTTGTTGTAATCCCTGAAGTGAGGCGCTACGTGTTCTGGCATGCAGATAAGTTGCCTAAAGTCAGTTTGGTTCCTGCAAGGCTTGCTTTAAGCTTTGTTAGGGTGGATCCTGAACAACAGTGAGTTCAGAACAAATTAGCTCCACTGCTAGGGCAATGCCTTTCTGAGGACTCTCCCAGACGCCGTGTGTATTATGAGGTCTTTCCACTCTGGCTAAGGGGAACAGAATTCTGTGAGCTCCAGGAATATGGGGGCTCTTGCTTTCCATTGTTGTGCTCCCTCTCTAACTGACCCCTCCCACCAGCTTCATGTATTATTGTCTCACACGTGCCTGAATCAGTACTCAGCCAAAGACTTGATCTACAGACCTTCAGAGCTCTCCCCCTGGGTGCGTCTATCCTCTCTAATATGCTGCCTCTCCAACTCTAGCCATCTTGGCTTCCCTGAATTCCAATCTGTCAAGCCAGTGAGACCACCAGGCTGCTTGGGTTCTGTCTCCCCATGCTGCAGCCTGGAGACTTCCTCCAGCTGGTAAGCTGAAGCAACTGTGGAATTGACCTTGGGTTTGTTTTTTTTTTTTCCCTTCTCTAAGTGACACAGCCCTGTGGTCACTATGGCCCAAAACCTGAAACCATTGTGTCATAGTTTATCCAGATTTTTAGCTTTAGTTTAAGTTAAGAAAATAAATTCCTGGGGTGCCTGGGTGGCTCAGTCAGTTAAGCATCAGACTCTTGGTTTTGGCTTAGGTCATGATCTCATGGTTTGTGAGTTTAAGCCCCACACTGGGCTCCATGCTGACAGTGTGGAGCCTGCTTGGGATTCTCCCTCTCTCTCTCTCTCTCTCTCTCTCTCTCTCTCTCTGCCCCTCCCCAACTCACTCTCTGTCTCTCAAAAAAAAAAAAAAAAAAAAAAAAAAAGAGAGAGATGGAATGCCTGAGTGGCTCAGTTGGTTAAGCATCTGACTTCAGCTTAGGTCATGATCTTACAGCTTGTGAGTTCGAGCCCCACATCGGGCTCTGTGCTGACAGCTCAGGGCCTGGAGCCTGCTTTGGATTCTGTGTGTGTGTCTCTCCTTCTGCCCCTCACCCACCCATATTCATATTCTCTCTCTCTCTCTCTCTCTCTCTCTCTCTCTCTCTCTCGTTACTCCATTATGGCCAAAAGCAGAAGTTTTCTCCATGCAGATATAATGATATAACATAGACATTTTACATCATGATGTTTTCATTTAACAGTAGATTTTGGTCATTTTTCCATTTCACTGTATAATTTTTGTAGACATTGTTTTAAACTGTGTTTACAATCATTTACTTATCAAAAAGCTATCAGTTGAGTAACTCTTATGCTCCAGGCTCTGAATAAAGCAGTGAACCGAACAGGTAAGATTGCCATTTTCACAGAGGTTTTGCTCTAGTGGAGGGAAGACAGGTAAAAGATAAGAAATAAATGAGCAAACCACAGAGTGATAAGAGCTATAAAACAGGGCAATATGTTAGAGAGTGACAAGGACAGCTATTGAAGATGGGTATTTAGAGAAGTCCTCTCTGAGATATGGAGTCTACTCCCTGAGTTAAGAGCAGCCATGTGCAAAGCATTCTGGGCAGAGGGAACATTAGTGCAGGAGCCCCAGGAAAGTAGGGAGCCTGGGGTACTGGAGGAACAGAGAGGAGACCAGTTTGGGTAGAGTATAGCGAGCAAGGGGGAAGAGTCATGCCAGATAAAATCAGGGAAGAGACAAGGGGGCCAAGGCTTTGTGGGGCAAAGAATACCATGCAAGTGTGTAATTTATTTACTTAACTGTACCATTATATAATTAACTTACTTATTCCTGTCCTGTTGAAACTTAGGTTCTTGCATTTTGAAATGTTTTATCATAAATGACACTGCAGTAAACATCTTTGATTTTTCTTTTTCTTTTCTGTACTTAGAATTCTTTCAATATGGCAGAATTCCAGGACTGGCATTAAAGAGACAGAGGGTATGTAGCAGAGACTGTTGCTACCGCCAGGGTCCCTTTTACCGTCAGCAGTGTCCTTCCTCTAGCCCCTGCAGGCACTGCTGACAACGCACACCTTTGCCCAATGGAGCCACCTCCCCACATGCCTGGGAATGACACTCCTCCCTCCACAGCCTACAGTCAATGGCTGACGGGTGTGGGGAGACAAAAGCACCTACCTCCTTGATTCAATGCAGGACAAACTGCGGTGCCATTTATATTCCAGAGCTGCCAGAAGGACCAGGTGGAGGCCACATTTCTCCTGAAACCACATTCCTGCCTAGCTTCTTCCCCTCCTTATCCTGCTCCCTGTCCTCCTTTGATGATTCTTCTAGAACACTCTCCCCGAAAGTCACCTGCACAAGAATCTCCACATTAGGCTTTCCTCCTAGGGAACTCAGCCTACATACAACAGGATAGGAACCTTCTGAAAATTTGATTTACTAAATCCTAATGAAGAATCTGTCTGTAGACTCACTATGCTCATTGAAGACAGTTTGACATTTGCCAAGTTACCATGAAGGGTAGGAAGCACTGGGAGGTGGTGGATACGTGATTGAAGGACTAATAGGTGATGACAAGAACGTGTAGAAAAAAGGATTAAGACTCCATCAAATTTGGACAGGTAGGGAACACAGGTCTGTGAAGACATAGGAACAGCCAGGCTTAATCTAAATGAGAACAACCCGTTTGACAACATCCAGGTGAACCTGTTGTCCCTGTTCTCAGCAATAATGAGAGCCTGCAGGTCCCAGAGCACATAGCTTATTTTCCTCTGAAGGAGTCTGCCATTTGATTCCAGAGGCCCTGTGGCTTTAAGATAAGAGGACAAGAGAGCAGAAACACTAAAGCCAGGGGTGGGATCCATGGTCAGAACAAAGAAAGGGGCACAATGAGAGATGGGAATGAGGGTTCAGATCAGGGAAGGAAAACTCAGGGTGTCCCAATGCTTCGGTCATGATTTTCTTTTCCCTCTCCTCTGTGGGAAAAGACAATAGTCCATGGGAAAGCCTGAGATCAGCAGTGGCTATCACCCCCCTCCCCCAAGCCCCTTGTCACCCCCTGCCACTCTTGCCCACTCCACCACCTCGCCATCCACCGAAGAAAGGATCTTGGACAAAGGACCCCACACAGAGTGTTTGGAAGTACCCTCTTACTGAGAGTCTGGGCAGATTCCAACCTGGCTTCCAGAGTAGATGGTAACTCTACTGCCAAGCATTTATGAAGACGCCGAGATCTAGAATCATTAGCAAATTCATCCAAATGTCAGGAATCTGAGAAAGGACCATGTGCAGGAAGGCCATCTCTACCTACGTCAGAATGAGAACGGCAGTGACTGAGTAGCCCCCCCTTAACCGTGGTTTTGCCTTCTGCAGTCGCGGTCACCTCTTGCCAACTGTGGTCTGGAAGCAGAGGATCCTCCTTCTGACCTGTCATCAGAGAGTCAATAGTAGCCTAACGCTATGTTGCAATGTCTGTGTCATTCGCCTCACTTCATCTCATCATAAAGGCATGTCTCTCATCTCACATCCTCACAAGAAGGGCGAGCACAGTACAGTGAGAGATTTTGAGAGAGATCACATCCATGTAACTTTCATTACAACATATCGTTATAATTGTTCTGGCTCATTACTAGCTTTTGTTGTTAATCTCTTACTGTGACTAGTTTATAAACTTTATCGTAGACATGTACGCACAGGAAAAAAACACAGTGTATATAGGGTTTGGTACTATCCATGGTTGCAGGCATCCCCTGCGGGTCTGTGAATGTATCCCCCATGAGTACGGGAGGCCTGCTGTACACACCTGAAAATACCCCTTATGTACTGAACACACAGTCCTTCAAACATGAATGTGACATGTGCCTTGAGTTGCCTATCCAGGTCTGTGGCTGGGTCTCAGTGAGCCACTCGGAGGTATGGTAATAACTGAAATTTTCACAGGACCTTACAGCTTCCAAAATACTTTCATAAACATTATTATTTAGCTGCCACTCATCTGTAAGCTAGATACTCTTATTATTGTTACTGTTTTCATTTTTTCAGAAGAGTACCTAGAAAGCCAGAGAAGTTAATAACTTGCCTAAGATCCCAGAGCCATCAAGAGGCAACCCTTTTCTTCTCAGTCTGAATCTTGTACAGTTCTCACGCTATCTGCCTGCCTTGTCCCCTTCCTGCTCACTGGAATCTTTTTATGTCCTGAAGTTCAAGGCTAAGAGTTCTGAGATCCTAGAAAAGGCAAGAGGGAGTTGGTCATCCATGAGCTCCAGAGCCTGCTCTCTCCCTCAAGGGTATCTTCTCATACTTACTACAGGAGGAGCATTCTATCCTACCCTTTTTTGCTTTGGGATACAGCTCCCACATCCTGGACGTAAGAAGTACTTCTTTCCCTCCCTGATTCACTCCTCTGTGGCTCCCAAGATGGCAGGCCTCTCCACACCAATGGGAAGATGGCAAGATGTGCCAACCTACCCCTGGGAGCAATGACAGTGAGCCCGTGTAACAGCCTGGGTAGGAAGTGAGTAGGGGGTTCCTCTGGCTGCAGTGAATGCTGAGCACATTGTTTCTGCCCCCCGGGATCCCCTTTCTCCTGCACCTCCAGGCCTGTCTATCTAACCTGGGATGATGGAATGCCATTTCTTTCTCTCATTACTCTAAATTAAGTATCATTAGGAAGGTAAATGCTCTCCCTAAAACAAATAAATCACCCAACACACTCCAGAGAGAGATTTAATTATTTAAATTATTTCTAGATAATCTGTCTCTTTGGATTATCCAAACCACTGTTGAAAACTAACATAAAAAACAGACTCACCTAAAGCCCAGAGCCTTAGGGCTTACGCTGACTTGCAGACTGGGCACGAAGCCTGTCATGGAAGGAAGTCCGTAGTGATAGCATTTGGGAGGATTTGTCATCCCGAGGAACATGGTGGTAGTATTTTCAGCATTTGCAGGCTCTGAGTCATAGCAAAGCATGCCGCGCTGTGGGGAAAGACCCAGCTCTGGATTGGACGGCTTCCCAAGGCAGAGTCAACCGACAGGCCCGGGAAGCTCGTTAATCCTCTTCAGGGCGTCAGCACCATAGCCAACCGAAGCCATCAGTGGGCACAGATTGCTGAGATTCCCGGGCTGGGACGTGTGGGGGCCAAGACTTGTCCAGAAGATGCTACAGAAGAGACTCTAGAGTGGAGGCCCACTCCCCTGCCCCCAGGAACAAGGGCAGCTTATTCTGGGGAGGAAGGGGCTAGGGCTGTTATGGTGGCAGAGGAGCGGGGACCGGAGGAGGCTTGTACCCTCAGAGGAGTCATGCCCGCCATGCCTTGGCACAGCCAAAGCGAGCCCAACAGCCATGCCTGTGCCTGCAGTTCTGTTGGCTAACCTGGGAGGTCCCTCTAGGGTGAGAAGAGCCAGAAGATTCTGCTTCTCTGGTCGGCAACACGGAGCACTGAATTTGGCGCAAGAGCAAAGATTTGGAGGGAAAGATATGAGGCAAAAAAAAAAGAGGTTTCCCCTGGGAACTGCTGTGGTGATGGGAGGGAGTTCTGGATCAAGTGCCAAAAACCCAGGAGGTATCTAGGAATAGGCTGTGGAGGTGCTTTGTGACCTAAAGTTCCTCCCATCCCTAACATTCTGCTATTCTGGTTTATTGGAGGAGACCGGATAAACATACATCGAAAGTGCAGAAATGCTAAGCAGCAGGAAATGTAGCGATGGAGTCAAGCCTCCACTTTCTGCCTTTTAAAAATTTTTTTTCATGTTTTTATTTATTTTTGAGAGAGAAAAAGAGAGAGCGCATGAGCAGGGGAGGGGCAGAGAGGCAGGGGGAGAGAGAGAGAGAGAGAGAGAGAGAGAGAGAGAGAGGAGAGAGAGAGAGAGAGAGATGGAATCAGGCTCCAGGCTCTGAGCTATCAGCACAGGGCCCGACGCAGGGCTCAAACTGACAAGCAGTGAGATGGTGACCAGAGCCGAAGTCAAACGCTTAACTGACTGAGCCACCCAGGTGCCCCTCCACTTTTTGCCTTAATCGTGATCTTTGTAGACCTCAGCCAGGCCCAAGACCACCGACAGGAGGGCCGAAGACTGGACACAGAGGGCATACATGTGGGAAAAGACAGGTGATTCTAGTCGAAAGCCCAAAGAACTAATTATAGAGCCCACCGAACAGAGAAAACTCTATGAAAAGAACTATTTTTTCTTACCTGAGGCTGCAAATCTTCTGAGGAGAGACTCTGCTATTGTTTCGGTTAAGATGTGCACTTCCTGAAGGCAGAGAAGGTGATTCAGGTGTTACCCCTGGAAAGGTGGCTGGCAGTGGGAGAGGGGTGGGTGCGGATGATTCAGGGCTGATTTGGGATTTGCTGCCTTACCTACGGTGACTCAGGCAGCCCAGGCCCCTGCCTTCTGTGGGCCAAAATCCTGCGACAGGATCTCCCATGCAAACATGCAGGCAGTTGCCTTGCGGGTGGTCTGAAATGCTTCTGCCACTGCTCTGTAACTGTCTCAAAGGACAATCATTCGGCGGTTAAAACAGGGAAGGAGGGAGGTATGATGTTCTATAGCTAAGTGGATTCAGGTGGGGCTAGGAACGTTTTCTAGAAAAGAGGGATTTCAAATCTACTTGGCTGAATGAAAAGGAGCTATCTCCTGTCTCATGCACGATCTACGAATGTGTCTTCGTGTACACTCCCCTGCTCGGCAGTGGTAACACATTCAAGTTGGTCAATAGATTGGAGTGAGCTGAGGTGTCTGTAGAGTTCCTGTTGCCTGAAGAGGCTGGGTAGCACATTGAAAAGTGCCTGGTTTCTGTTGCCGGAAAGAGCTGGGCTCAAGTACTACGTGGGCCACTTACTAGTCGTGTTTCCTTGAACAAGTTGCTTGAACTCCCTGGTTCCACAGGATCCTTAATTATACAATGCAGACAATCACTCCATACGGTGGGACTGAGAATTAAATGTGACAATAAACAGCACTAGGCCAAAAGGAGCTTCATGTGTTTCACTTCTGTGCCTGTCAGAGGCACAATGGGAAGGCAGGATCTGAGATGGAGCTGGATAAACAGGTGTGCCCCATGTGGGGCCTTAACTGTGCTTTTCTCTAATGAAGTGCCATCTGGAGGGGAGCCAGCCTGAACCCAGATTGCCTGTCCAAGATGGCAGCCTGTCCAGAGACTCCTCCACATAGAGCCCGTGGCAGGCCTAGGACACACGGGCCACACGGCCCATGCCTCAGCACTGCCTTTGGCAAATAGGGCCACCTTTGGAAACTCCCACCAAGCCCAGGCTCTGCAACTGTGCCTGAATAACACAACACAAACATGGCATTAAGGTCCAGAGGTGGTGCCTCAGTGCTGTCTGTGGTATGTCTCCTGGGCATTGATGATAAGGGCTGAGAAATGAAAAGGAATCTCAAAAGGGGAACTATTGGTTAAGATCACATGAACCAACTTTTTGTAAACACACTTCCATTTTTCTTCTTGCTTTTTAATATTCCTTGTGTGTTCTTGTATGAAAATGTATCTCTTACAGCTCAGTGTGTCAAATGAGAAAGAGGGATCAGGGGCGCCTGGGTGGCTCAGTTGGTTAAGTGTCCGACTCTGGATTTTGGCTCAGGTCATGGTCTTGCTGTGGTGAGACGGAGCCCCACGTCGGGTTCTGTGCTGACGGCTCAGAGTCTGCTTGGGATTCTCTGTCTCCTTCTCTTTGCCCCTCCCCGCTCATGCCATCTCTCTCTGTGTCTCTCAAAAATAAACAAACAAACAAACGTTAAAAAAAATAAAGAGGAATCAATCACAAGTCCCGGGTTCCAGCGCCAGCTCTTATTAACTGAGAGAGACCTTGGGCGGATCCATTCATCTTGTTGAGCCTCAAAGATCTCAGCTGTAAAACGAGGACACTAGTGCCTCTCTCACAGGGTTCTGGTTAGGATCCAATAAAATAATGAACGTAAAAGCCCTTAATGAACTGGGGGCAAAAGGGATACAAATGGAAGCTAGCTTTTGCATTGGTCATCTGCTTGAAGCATTGTAATTACTGGGTTGACTTGCTGGGCTAACATCTGAGCCTGTTCCTTCTTCTCTGCTCGTCAATCCTTACCTTAGTTTCCCTTCCCCATGAGGTCAAAAGAACTGGGACACTGTTGATCCCATTGTGTCTGGGGCAGGTCAGATGTTCCTGAATAGTCATTACAGACTTCTAGGGATAGAAGTGATGATCCCCACTCGCTGATGTGAGTGTGAGAATCCTTTCTCCTCGCCTCCCAAACCCTCTCAAGACATGTTGTTCCAGTCTTTTCTTCAACAAGGGTGACAAAAATGAAAAGAAAAAGAAAACAAAAGAAAAGGGGTACATAGGGACACAGGGTATGGGATGCTGACTGCCATGGTCTCACCCACAGAATTTCCATGAAACACTTGACCATGACAAGATTTCATGGGAAGTCTCTCAAGTCCCCTGTCTTTGTTTTGTTCATCATGCCCTCCCCTCTCAAACACTGTGAAGGCTGTAGAGGACAAGGCTATAGCTACACGGCACGAAAGCCAAGACTGGGTGCAATTCCTAGCCATTCCGTGGGAATGTGACTTTACGGCCACTGACTCCTCTTGCTTTTAGCATTAACTACCTTGTCCTAGCAATTTTCTTTCATTAAAACATTAAAACCATTTTCTAACTGTAAAATAATAAATACTTTTAGAAAAAAAAAGAGCTATAATTCCACCACTGCTAACATCTTGGGGGTATTTCCTTTCGCAACCACAAAATGTGGGAGATGACAGGTATATATAGTTTTGTGTACTTTTTCACTTAATGTTATGCTGTGAGAAATTTCCCATGATGCTAAAATTCTGAGAACGACATGGATTTTAATGGCTGTATAATGTCTGTCATACAGATGAATCATAAGTTACTTAGCCGATTCCCTATTGTTCGACATTTAGACTATTTTTATTTTTTTCTATTAAAAATAACACTGCTATTACTATCTTTGTCCATAAGTGTCCATGCCTCTGATTATTTCCTTAATATAAATTACTAGAAATAGAACCAGTGGGTCAAAACAGTAGGAATATTTTTGAAAGTCTTGATATACGGAGCCAAATTGCCCTCCAGAAAATATGCACCAATTTGCCCTTCTGCGAGTAGTTGCAAAAGTACTCACTTCACCCCATGCCCACCACAGCTGGATATTATCTCTGCTTTAATCTTTGCTCTTTTAATACATGCAAACTGATTTGCCTTATCTTTTTAAAAAGTGTTTATTTTTGAGAGAGAGGGTGGGAGGAGGGGCAGAGAGAGCAGGAGAGAGAGAATCCAAAGCAGGTTCCAGGCTCTGAGCTGTCAGCACAGAGCTCGGTGTGGGGCTCGAACTCCCAAACTGCAAGATCATGACCTGAGCTGCAGTTGGACACTTAACCGACTGAGCCACCCAGGCACCCCTGCTTTCTCTTTATGTAGCTACCTTGTCCTGTCATTAGAGGTATGGTACTTGTTTGTTACCTGTTTGATTATTGTGTATGCCCTGCCTACTTCCAAATAGAATCTGGGGTGGTTCCAATTAGATAATAAGTCTCCAAAGACGGTAATGTTCCCAATTTGTAGCATCTATGACTGGCACAACAGGCTTCACATAGTCAATATTTGATACATGTTTGGAGGCTATTTTTGTACCATATAAAGATGTTCATGAACAGAATAGGGTATTCCTTTCTCCTGATGTATGTGACTTCATTATGTTCCCTTTTCCCAGCCCTCAATGCTCTTAAGCATTTAATCTTAAAGGCATATAATTATTTACTAGTTTTGGGGGGAGAAAAAAGCAAAAAAATAAAAATAAAAAATAAAAAAAACCCACCTCTATCTTCTCAACTGAGTTATCAGTCACTTGAGGGTAGAGGATATGCCCTTTATTTCTCTTCGAAGAAAGGAGTACAGCATTGAGCACATGTAGACATTTAATTTTTCATTCATTAATTCACTCATTTAATAAGCATTACCGACCATCCATTATATGTCAAGCACTGTACTCAATGCTGAGGAAAGTAGCTTCCAGTCTAATAGAAGGGGTGGGTGTGGGAGCATGTAGGATGCTATGAGAACATTAAGGAGGGACCTGAAACCCGGATGGGAAGAATTAAGGAAAGCTTCCTGAAAGAGGTAGTAGCTGATAGGAGTTAGCCAGTAAATAATGTGGCTGAAGGGTTGGGTGTTTCAGGGGCAGAGAGCTGCATCAGCAAAGTTATAGTAGACAAAATGTGGTGCTTGGAGGAGTTTCCTACTGGTGTAGCAAATCCAAAACTTTGAGAGGGACAGAGAAAATGCAGGAGGTGAGGCCAGAGAGTTGGCAGCGGCCATAACATATACAATGAGAACGAAAGCGACCAGTTTCAGGCTTCACCAGTCAGTGTGTGCAGGGGCAACGCCACCAGCATCAATATCCAGCTCTCCCAAGCTCAGCATCCCATCAGCTTGACTAAAGGAAGTTGAGATCTTTACAGAATATCAGGTATTTTCAGGGTCTTTTCCACCAAGTCCTTAGAAGACTCTTCAGGGAGTACTTCCATGTTTTGGTGAAATAGTCTAGGTTATCACCTGCCCATGTCTAGCGAGGCTGGAATCCTGCAGTCCCAGGCTTTAATGCTTCAACAGGGGTACCAACACAAGGCTGGAAGTTCCGTCCTATCATTGTCACAAATACCTAGCAGTCTATTGAGCTTTATAGTGTTGACACTGGAGCATCACTGCTGCATCTAAAGACCAGAGATGATTGCCACGGATCTAGCAAACCCTCTAGGAAAATGCCCTTGTTGGGTAACGTTCAAATAAAGTTTCCCCAGTAAGGCTGCTTGACTGCACACCAACAGCTTTTCAAACTTCCACAGAAGTTCTCCCCACTCCACTTTCTTACAGGAGCACACATGCTGCCAAAGTGGTTAGTGAGGCAAGTTACAGCATTAGCTTCCACCATGAACCCAGAATGCCATTCCCCTCGGGCACTCTGGCCTAACTACTGGATTTGATCTAAGGGGCCAGACACCTTCTTCTATATGATGACTTAATTCTTGGGTCCCCCTGCTACTTATAATCATGACTCCTTCAGGCCTATCCAATGACTGAAATCCAACTAAGGACAAGATTCAGACTCTTTCTCATAGGCTCACTGTTCAACTTCTGTGTAAATCAGTGGGTGTAAATAGATACACGGAGAGGAGGGCGTTGCCTAACTGTTCTCATCAAAGGCATCTAAATAACATCTCCTGCTCAGACAACACACCTGGATTTGTTAAACTACTTAGATTTTATGCTGCAGACAAAGAGGATCCAATCGAGTTTTTATATAGTCTATTAGTATACAAATTGCACTATACTAATTAGGGATTAATATCCATAATATACAAAGAGCTCTCAGAAACTGATTTGAATGGTGCCTGGGTGGCTCACTTAAGTGTCTGACTCCTGATTTCGGCTCAGGTCCTGATCTCACAGTTGGTGAGTTTGAGCCCCACATCGGGCACCACGTTGACAGTGCAGAGGCTGCTTGGGATTCTCTCTCTCCCTCTCTCTCTGCCCCTCCCCTGCTCACACACACACTCTTATAATAAATAAATAAACTTAAAAAAAGAAAAAGAAACTGATTTGAAAAGACAAACCTGATAGAGATGGGTAAATAATATGAATGCAATTCACAGAAGAAAAATCCAAATGTCTAAATAATATATTTAAAGATGCTAATTAAAATTAAAGTAGTAATATAATAGCACTTTATATACCCTCTGGACTGGTAAAAATTAAGAACAGTGATAACACCTACTACTGGTGAAAGTGAAGAGGAAACGGCTATTCATCCATTGCTGGATGAAATATGAATTGCTGCAAACTATTTGGCAATCAGGGAAAGACTATAACAGTTAAACATATATGGCCTTCAACCCAGCAATCCGACTGCTGGGAATCTAGTCTACAGAAATAAATCACTGTCGAAAAGATACATGTACAAAGGTATTTTTTGCTGTTGTTTGTGGTTGGCAAAACACTGAAAAGAAGTGAATGCCCACCATTAGGGGAATGATTGAATACATTATAGCATGCACATATCATGGGGAGTAACGGAGCCATTTAAAAAGTATAGCCTACATCTATACTCAGTGACTTGGAGGGATTTCCACTAAATATGATTAAGTAGGAAGAGCTGTATGCAACAGTGTATATGTCCTCCGATTCAATTTTGCTGCTAACAGCAAAACAAAAACCCTAACATCTTTTGTGTGTTAGCATGTATGTGTGTGTGCGTGTATGTGCATGTGTGTGTGTGTGTGTGTACATTTCTCCTGCCTTGTCTTGCAGATCGGAGTGGCCAATGAGGTATAATGGGAGTTTTGGACTGTTTGGTGAAGCTCTTTCTTGCTATTGGTCTTCCCCTTTTCTTTCTTTTTTTCTTTTTCTTTCTTTCTCTCTCTTTCTTTTTCCTTCTTTCTCTTTCTTTTTTCTTTTTCTGCCTACAGATTTATTTAACAGAAAACCATCTCTTCCACTTTTACTGAGGTGGCTGACCATGACCAAATCCGCCTCTAAACTGGAATTCAGTTGCTGACCCAGCTCCGGCCTCAGCTTCCTTGTTGGCACCAAGGGACACAGCCCTGTCTCTGTCTCTGTCTCTGTCAGTGTCCCCTCAGGTGAGTCTTTCAGGTTTTTCTCCCTCCAGACCTTCGGGCCCTGGCCTGCCATCTCAGGACGGCTGTGACACAGAGCGGCAGGCACGATCTCAGGGGGCAGGTGGAGGTAGTCACAGAGATACTGGATACCCTGGCTGGTAAGATACCAGCAGAAATGTCTCCAGGCAAATTGTTCCTTTACGTGGCCCTGTGATTTGAGAGACTACATGGCCTTCATGATGTGAAGATTGGGCACATTCTTGTCTGCTGGCTCGGGGGGTTTAGGCATGTGGATGTCTTCCTTGGCTATCGTCGCTCCCTTCTTGAAAAGGAGTTCATAATGACAATACGGCTCTCCTTGGGCATCAACATCTCGTTGGCTGCTACGTCTGGGGCTGGGGAGTGGTATTCTCTTTTTTTATATGAAATGGGAATGTGATAGCTGGCACTTTTACAAACATTTTTATGGCTTTGAAGATATGACCGTGTGAAAGATCGCAAGGCAGACAGTTTGAAGGAACCTGGCTCCCTGATCACTTTATGGAGCCCTGGGCTTTGTTCATATAAGCATAAACCCTCAAGGAATTAAACCTCTGTAGCTGGTCACTGTTGTGAGGAGGCAAACACAATATACGATTATGTGAGCATGAAGAAAAGTGGAAGTATACATACCAAGTTCTTAGCATTGATTAACTGGCGTAGGGGTGGGGTGCAGGGAGTAAAGAAAGAGAGAGAAGGGAAGGTATAGAAAAAAAATTTTTAAGTGCCTTCTATTCAGAACAAAGCAGCATTATGATATTATACCATTTATTTCCAATTATATATTCACTCCTTCTGAGCCCTCTTTGTTCCTACTTAAAATTCTCCCTCCCTGAGGGCCATCCTGAGGCATCTGAATCCCAGCAAGAGACAAGGTTCAGACTCTTTTCTCATATGATTGATCAATGTTAAAAAGCTGACGGAGGAATAGAAGTATCTCAGGGTAGTGAGATTTCAGGTACTCATTTTCTTTCTTCCTTATTTTGGTATGATTGTCTTATTTTTATATTGATCATGTATTACTTGTATAATCAGGAAAGAAACAGCAAAGTTATTTTCATTGTGGAACAACAAAAATAACAAAGAGATTGGAGTGAGGCCAGGTCGGAGGCAAGATCAACTGGGAGGGTATTTTCAATAATCCAGCTAAGAAATGATGATGGTCTGAGTGTAAGTAATGACAATGGAGATGGAGACATGTGGAAGGTGGATAGAATCAACAGGACATAGTGGTTGATTGGAAGAGGAAGAGAAGGAAAGGCTTCCAGCTTCAGCAAGTAGATGGAGAGGTATGCCATTTCCTGGGATGAGGAACACAGGAGGAAAATCAACTGTTGAGTGGAAGACATGTGACATCTTCAAATATTGATGCCTAGGCTCCACCCCAAATCAGAATCTCCAGGCATGTGCCACAGGTGATTCTAAGGCACAGCCAGGGCAGAGAGACCCTGGTGAAGACCCTAACATGAGGCTGAGGACCAGGGGGACATGAAGTTTGAGACTAAGAAAACATGGTCAGAGAAGGAGGAGGAAAGCAAAGGAGAATATGTCCTGGAAATCAATAGAAAAGGAAGTTTCTGATACTTGGCACTGTGCTTAGAATATAATTGGTGCTCAATAAATACTGACTAAGTGACAGAAGGAAGGAAGGGATAATGGTCTCAAATATCGCTCGGGGGTCAAGAAAGAGAAGGGTTCTAAAGTGTCCATTGGATTTGGCATCAAAGAGGTTGCCTTTAGCCCTGTGGGGTCAGTGTGTGTTGTTGAGCGGTGAGGATGAGGGCAAAAGTGCCAGTGGGCTGACAGCTGACTGGAGACTGGCCAGCCATTATATTGAAAATCTTGGTTATGCTTAGAAAACACATTTCTGAAACATTATTTTGTGGTACTGAAAAATTCTCCCTCTGCCTATTATATAGGATTCTGATTTGGGTGTAAATTAGAAGCATAAGGAGCTAATTTAGGAGCTTATGCTCTCAAGCCAGACTTGCTAAGACTGAATCTAGACTATGCCACTGACTCGATGCACATCTGTGGGTAAGTCTCTCATTGGATCACGGTGAGCTGGGCACACGGAAAGCACTCAGCAAAATATCAGCTGTGAAGTGTTAGACAGCCATATATACATGGAAACCCAAGAATGAGTGGCAGGATTGCAAAAGTTCTTTCAGTACAGTTTTGTGCAAATAGTCTATAAGGAACGTGTACTACTTTTATAATTAGAAAAACACGTAAAATGATATTTAACAACAACAAAAAAGTGTTGCTATTCAAGAAAAGATAAAGAAAAGGAAATAGCTAAAGGGTATAGGATGAAAATTTCATGTGCTTCTGGCGGGACAGACATTTGCCTGTTCACGGCTTTTGAAAAAGCCTGAAAGGTGCTGAGGGTGATAACTGTGGCAACAATGTTTCTGGGGAGGGAGAAGGAAAAGGGGTCGGAATGCAGTTTGAAGAATTAGCCTTGGACAGGATGTGTCTTCCTGTGATCGGGAAGGAAAGAAGTTGTGAATAGATATAAATGCAATAATTTGGGGGCACCTGGCTGGCTCAGTCGGTACAGCATGCAACTCTTTTTTGTTTTTTTAATGCTTATTTATTTTCGAGACACAGAGAGACAGAGCGTGAGTGGGGGAGGGGCATAGAGGGAGACACAGAATCTGAAGCAGGCTCCAGGGCCAAATTGTCAGCACAGAGCGTGACGCGGGGCTCGAACTCACAAACTGTGAGCCTCAGTTGCCTCAGTTGGATGCTTAACTGACTGAGCTCCCCAGGTGCCCCTAGAGCATGAAACTCTTAATCTCAGGGTCATGAAATTACTTAAACAGAGGTGTAGAGATTACTTTAAAAGATAATAAAAAATTTTAATGCAATAATTTGTAGGTGCAGAGGAAGGAGATCAAGGAAGTTCATGACTGATAGTCTTGATGTCTATGACTGAAGCCAGTAAGGCTGTCTTCTGAGAGGGGAGATTTTGAAAAGCCATCATAGGGAAGAAAGGAGGAAACTGACAACACAGATACTGCCAAGTGGCACCAAGCGCCTGGCTTTGGATGGAGACGCGACTCTGCCAAGGCCCTGACCTGTGTCACATCCAGTGGAACAGATGTATCCACTGTTCTGTCACACAGTTCTGGTGCGTTTGTGGCTCGCTTTAGATCCGTGATTTAGTTGCTTCCCATGTGAACTCTACTCCTTCTCCCTCTTATCGACAGAAATCCTACTCAGTCTGCAAAGCCCAGCTCCGGTTTATTTACTCATTTATTGATTTTAACCAATCCAATTTCCAGGTGGTCTCTCAGAACCTCAGACCTTCTGGGTTCAGGAACTGGCCAAAGGTCCATCTATGCCTTTTCTCTTTGATACCTGTGCTGTCTGATCATGAAAGAGTCATTTCAGGACAGGGGCTTGCCTTGAAGTTTGACTTCCTGATGATTTTTGATTGGGGGCCAGTATTATATTCAGTCTGTGTACATGTGCTTCCTTTAGTTCTGTTATTAGGGATTTAATTTACTGGAGGGGAAGCACCTGCAACCCGTTTGGAAAAACGTTTAATGGCAGCTCTCCCGGATGTGACCCACTTGACAGTAAAAGTTCCAGTGGAATCACTGTAGCGTGGTTCACGTGTAGATATAATCAGACATTTGGCTAACTAGTTGGAAATGACTGGGTTTCCCAGATTCCCACCATACCTATTCTCTGATTTTATCAGGCTCTCCAGTGCTCTCACCCCTCCATTTCAACCAATGCAGCATGCCTCCTGACATATTTTTCTTCTACATCCTGCATGAAACCTGTGACATATCCCATGGCCTTCTTAGCATCCAAGGTCCCTGATTTTTCCCATTGCATCTTCTTTACCGGCCACCACTCTTGAATCAATCCAGCTGTCTCTTTTGCTTCTATGTTAGGGCTACTGAGTCCTTCATCAGGGCCTAGGTTTTTGCCCCAACATGGCCAGCAGGGATTAGGGGGGCCAAAGGACAAAAAGTCAGCCCTGATGTCACTGGTGGAAATCAGTGGGACTTAAGGACCAAGGACTGGGCCCAGAACAGCCAGGACATTGGTTACATACAGGTGGACTAAGCAAATATGTAATATATTCAGGATAATGAAAGCCAATCCTCTCTGTTAGTGAAGAGAGTTACAAGGATGGAATGGGGAAGATAAACCCTGCAATATTGGGTTGGAATTGGAGGCATTGGTTATATCTCATGGTTTTTGATAGATAGATATGGAAATAGATACACATGTGCATGTTTATGTATATTCATATTATTTATATTTATTGATATTTACATTTACATTTATAATTTCCGAGTTCTATCCATTGAAAGGACAAAGGCCTAGAAGCAATAAATGACACTCCAGAAGGAAGGAGCACACTGAGTACCCAGATCCTGGCTTATGATTATCATCTTCCACTAAAAGGAATCAAAACTTCTTGGAGAAATGGCTGATTTCAGGGTAAGGGCAGGGAAGTATAAGATGAGCCTAGGGTTTGTTACCAGAAGTAACAAAGTACTAACATATCGAAAGGACACAGGAGATAACATGAAGGGATTCCTACTGACCAAATGGGGGACAGTTTGAAGATTAAAGAAAAAAAAATAGTAACATTATAAGTCATTGAATAGGAGTTCAATGAGTCCATACAATTGACTTTTAACCAAAAATTAAGAATTTGTGGGGCTTATAACATGTAGAAATAATTAACATATTATAACAATAGCACGGAAGCCAGAAAGGGAGTAAATATATTATTGTATGTTTCTTACCTTGTACATGAAGTGATATAATATTATAATATTACTTCAAAATATGGTTGTGATGTTAGGAATATATATTTTGACTTCTAGAGAAACCATTAAAATAAACAAAAACCCCATGAGAAATAGCTAAAATGGAATACTAAAAAATGTTTTGCTATATACAAATAAAATCAGGAAGGGAGGTAAAAAGAAGCAGAGAAGAGCTAGAATAAATTAAAAATAAATAGCAAGAGAGTAGACTTAAACACAGTTGTATCTATAATTACACTAAATATAAATGATCTAAACACTACAATTAAAGGATAGGCTGGATAAATAGGATGGTCTAGTAAGGCCTCACTGCAAAGGTGACAACTGAACGAATACTTGAAGGAAAAGAGGGAACAAGACATGCAGATAACTAGGGTCAGAGTGTTTCAGACAGAGGGAAAAATGTGTACAAGACAGATACTGTTTTATTTTTTTAATGTGTATTTATTTTGAGAGAAAGGGAGGGAGAGAGAGAGAGAGAACAAGCAGAGGAGGGGCAGAAAGAGAAGGAGAGAGAGAGAATCCCAAGCAGGCAGAGCCCAACACAGGGTTTGATCTCAAGAACCATAAGATCATGATCTGAGCTGAAATCAAGAGTCAGACACTTAACTGACTAAGCCACCCAGGTGCCCCCAGATACTGTTTTAAAAAAGAAAGCTGATTAGCAGACATTGCTCAGAGCTGAGGCTGCTTGGATTCTCAATGACTGAAACATCCAAAAATATTCCTAGGATTAAAATTTTGTAAGTTCATGGTTTATGGTAATAATGATCACAGTTATGGATTTAGGGATTAGAAGAAAACTTAAAGGTCATCTTGTTCCAACCTCACACCTGTGGCATGGCTAATAGATAATGAGTTGGAGTCACAGCCAGTGAAAATATTTTCATGCCTCCCCAGGGCCTACTCTTCCTCTTGATGAAAGGCTCTAGTAGCAAATTCTTTCTTCTATAGAGCACAAAGCTGTTTCACCGTACTTGATTTTTTTTTTTTTCTGCACTTAAGCAATCCTGATGAATGTCTTACCACATCTAGCGAGACCTAAAGTAGGAGGGTTTCAACTTGACCATAAGTTTCTTGGCTTTCATCACCTTCGCAGGGCCTGTCAAATGGTTTAGATTTCAAAACTTAAACCCTTGGCCTTTACTAAACCTTCCCAGTATCTTCTGTCAAGAGGCTTCCTGGACATTTGAAGGGAAAGTAAACCAAATGGGCGTTTGTTTCTCATCAGTAAAGGCAAAGTGCTCGCAGAGGCCAGCTGGCCTATTTTTGTCTATGTATCAGGGATGGTTGCCAAGAATGAGCAGAGGGGTTTGCCTGCAGCAAAGACCAGAGACAGGGGTTGGTGGAGATGGTTACTGATGCAGAAGGAAGGCCCATGAACAGGATTCAGAACCTGTTGAGATGATCCTAGCTCCACCTTTAAGCTCAGACCTCTCATTCTCCTCCTCACATATATCCTCTTATCTGTAGGCTCAGGACTGTAAGGGATTCATTCCCCTCCTAACAGAAAGTAGATATCAAGTCTTTGGTTGGGACAGACCTTATAGTGCCCTCATCTTATTATGTGATGCTCTGATTGTTGGTATTCTGAATCCAAAGTGTCCCTTCCCACACCCTCACTAATGAGGCTCAGCACAGCTTTGGCTGGATGCAAAGACTGGGTAGAAGGACATAGGCACCTGGGGTAGCACTAAATGTCAGAGGGAGTCAAGTTAATCCTAGGGAGTTGCAGACTGACTCAGATTCAAAGACTGAGTGTAGTCCAGAGAAACACCAGAATGCTGAGGTTTCAGAGCCATGGGACCAGGTAGAGCTGGTATTAAAGGAAAGCAGTTTGGGAATAAGCCAACGCAGAGTCCTGAGTTACTTCAACATTTGCACTTTCCTTAAGGCCCTTTGTGTATTAAATATATCCACACAAATTGGAGTTAATTCAGGGTGCTTTTTTAAAAATAGAGATTTTTAAATATATATATTTAAAAATATAGGTTAAAATACAGATTTCTAAGCCCTGCTCTCAGAAATTCACATTTAGGGGGGATCTGGGTGGCTCAGTCAGTTGAGCATCCGACTTTGGCTCAGGTCATGATCTCACAGTTTGTGGGTTTGAGCCCTGCATAGGGCTCTGTGCTGACAGAATGGAGCCTGGACCCTGCTTCGGATTCTGTGTCTCCCTCTCTCTCTCTGCCCCTGCCCAGCTTGTGTTCTCTCTCTCTCTCTCTCTCTCTCTCAAAATTAAATAAATAAACATTTTTTAAAAAAAGGAATTCAGATTTGGTCAATCTTAGGAGGACCCAAAAAAAGCTGTCTTTTGAAAACTTCCTCAAATAACCCTGGTGTCTTGGGAGTTGTCAGTTTAAGGAGTCGGGTCTGGCAGACACATATGCCGGGTCTCTTGCTGGTGGACATCTGGACTTCTTGCCCTGAGCTGTCGTACTGTGTTCGCCTTAACTTTTCTCTCACCTACTTTGCTGGTCCCATGACTTGATTACCACCCTGTCCGGTGTTAGCAGGTCTCAGGTCTCAGGACTGCCGTGAAAAGTAAGTGAGCTCATGTTAAAGAGTGCTTAGTGTTGAACCTGGTAGTCAGTAATCACTCAGTAAAAGTCAGTTATTCTTATTATCATCTCTGCTTGAAACTATATGATGTGCCTGAATTGTATGACTCATTAGACTGTGCAATAATATTTCCTGAAGACAGTAGAATTAGATCAATCTCTGACCACCATTAATCCCTGGAATCTCTTCTTCTCCAGGAAACTTCCTGTTTGGCCCCATTGGGTTCTCACTTGGTGACAGTCTGACTTTCATGGGTCTGCTTTGTATTGTTTTGGCAGGATCTGGAGCAGGTGTAAGCCCCTTTGTGTTTGTTTAGAAATGCTTTCCCCTGGTTGGGAGGAGTTGGGCCTCCCACTCATAGCGGTTTGTTTCTATCCCTTTGTGGTTGTGTTTATGATTGTGGTGCAACTACTTGGAACTGAAGTGTAGTCTCTTTGGAGATGGGGTATTCTGTAGACACAGTGTGAAATTCCTTGGGCTGGGAGGATCCCCAGAATGTAACACAGTATCTCCACTGGTTCTAGAACTGCCCAGAGTGGATAGGATTTTACTGTTATAATGAGAATTAGGATTCTAAAATGCAGGAATGTAAATGCAGGATCCATTCATTTGTTCGTTTGTTCAACGAATGTTTATGCTTTTTAAAAATTTTAGACAGAGAGAGAGAGAGAGAACATGTGAGTGGGGGGAGGGGCAGAGAGAGAGAATTTTAAGCAGGCTCCATGTTCAGCACAGAGCCCGATGCGGGGCTCAATCCCACAACCCTGGGATCATGATCTGAGCCGAATCCAAGAGTTGGACGCTTAACCAACTGAGCCACCGAGGTGTCCCATGAGTACTTTTAATGTGCCAGGCACTATACTAACATTGAGAAGAAAAAGAGGGTCCCCACCATTTCAGTCCAGAACCTCTTTGTTCTCCATCCTGTCCATAGATTATAATAGCATAGATTATTAAACTTCACTTATTCATACTCCAAGTTACTGAACACCTACTATGTGTGAGGCTAATAGGTAAAGAGGATATACAGTAGCTCACTTTTATTCATGAAGGATTAGTTCCAAGACACCCAGTGGATGCCTGAAACTGTGGATAGTACCAAACTCTGTATATACTATTTTTTCTATACTTATATACCTATGATAATGTTTAACATATACATTAGGCATGATGAAAGATTAACAACTTACCCAATGACAAAATAGAACAATGATAACAAGATACTAAAGTAAAAGTTATGTGAATGTGGTCTCTCTCTCTCTCTCTCTCTCTCTCTCAATACCTTATTGTACTGTACTCACTCTTCCTGTGATAACATAAGATGATAAAATGCCTACCTTATGAGATGGAATGAAATGAGTGATGAAGGAATTGTGATGTAGCATTAGGCCACAGCTGACCTTCTGTGGCTATGTCAGACGGAGGATCGTCTGCTTCCAGACCACGGTTGACTGCAGCTAACTGAAACCATGAAAAGCAAAACCACAGCAAAGGGAGCGACTACTGAAGCTCCTCTCTCCAGGAGCTCACAGTTTCATAGGCAAGGAGGTTCAGAAACATATAACTATCCTGTTGCAAGTCCTGTTTGGCATGAACGAGATGTGATTATTCTACCAAGAGCTTAGTGCTAAAATAGAGCTATAATAGAAATGTGTGCAAAGTACAAGAACTTAAGAATTATATGCTTGGTGCTGTGCTCGGCAATATAGCAAAACAGAGAGAGTAAGAGAAATCGAAAAGTTGTAGCTTGGCTCTACTATTTACCACCTGTGTGACCTTGGGCAAAGTACCTTCCCTCTCTGAGTCTCCTGTTTCTCGTTTATAAGATGGAGGAAATAACATCTACCACATGGATTACTGCGAAGAGTAAATGAGGCCTTTTTTTTTTTTTTTTAAAGAACTTTCAGTTTAGTCCCCTTTTATTCTAATCTACTACCTTGCATAATAGTGGGTTAGTGCCTGACTGTTGCCCTAAATTGTGATTTCCCAAGGATGGTGACTGTGTCATATTCAGCTCTGTATCTACCGTGACCGCCACTTGTTGTATTGTCCCCAGCTCATGTCTGGGACAGAGCCCCTCACTGCTGCTGCTCCTGCTCCCATGCCATGGGCACCATCCAGTGTCCAGGGGCGTGTGGCTAGGTCAAGATTCTCGGCACAGAGGAATGATATAAATACCTGGGGGTATGGAGCAGGAAGCTGGCATGGTTAAGCTTGCTCCTACTCTCCAGCAGGTTCCTGATATGCTCCCTCAATTTTAACCTCCACCCACACCCACGTTCTTGAACCCAGCCCCTGCCCCTTCTCTTGCTGTCCCCTGCCCCTTCTCTTGATGTCACACTGCCTTGTCTCTGGCTGCTGATTTCCTCACTGACCTGATTCTCCACACTAGCAATCTGGGCCTCACTGATACACCCCTGCCAGCTTCAGATACCTGTGGTCACATGGGAGTGACCCCCAAATGACTTCTACTTCTCTCACCTTGACTCACTGCCCTAGTGGATACCTTGCTACTAGCTTTTCTGCCCCAATTGGACTTCTGTCCCACCGAGACCCACTCAACAAACACCCACTGAGTTCGAAAAGTATGCCAGGTTCTCCGTGCTAGGGAACACACATATAGAAGACATGGTCCCTGCCTTGAATGACATCTATGATATGGCTCCTATCTTTTGGAAAAGGGCTGTTCAGCTTCCACAATGAGGTTTTCTAGCCCACTTTTTTTTTTTTTTTGTAGAATTTTTATGTTTTGTTTTATTTTATTTATTTAATTTTTTTTAACATTTATTTATTTTTGAGGCAGAGAGAGACAGAGCATGAACGGGGGAGGGGCAGAGAGAGAGGGAGACACAGAATCGGAAGCAGGCTCCAGGCTCTGAGCCATCAGCCCAGAGCCCGACGCGGGGCTCGAACTCATGGACCGCGAGATCATGACCCGGGCTGAAGTCGGAGGCTTAACCGACTGAGCCACCCAGGCGCCCCTAGCCCACTTTGATGAGTAGACACCAAAGTGCCTTCTTGTGGAGCCCTAGTGCCAGCCCTCTTTACCAGACCAGCAAGAATAGCACAGGGGAGGAAGCAGGGAATTGAGAAACAGTTATTGAATACTTACCCTGCTCCAGGTACTGGGGATACAACAGAGACTATGAAACATTTTCTGTCTTCGCAGAGCTTGGAGGTTGTGGTAGGCAGAATAATGGATCCCAAAGATGTCCATGTCTTAATCCTTGAATGCTGTCAATATACTATGCAACATGGCAAAAGGAATTAAGGTTACAGATGGAATTAAAGTCGCTAATCAACTGACTTTAAAATAGAGAGAGTAGGGGCGCCTGGGTGGCTCAACTGGTTGAGTGACCGACTTCAGCTCAGGTCACGATCTCACGGGTCGTGGGTTCGAGCCCTGCATCAGGCTCTGTGCTGACCGCTTGCTCAGAGCCTGGAGCCTGCTTCAGATTCTGTGTGTCCTTCCCTCTCTGCCCCTCCCCCGCTCGCGCTTTGTCTCACTCTGTTTCTCAAAAATAAATAAATGTAAAAAAAAAAATGTTTTAAATAGAGAGAGTATCCTGGGTTACTCAGGTGGGCCCAATGTGATCACAAGGATCCTTAAATGGAGGAGGAGGAGGCAGAAGAGTCGGTGTCAGAGAGATGTGACGTAAGGAAGATTCAACTGGTCACTGCTGCCTTTGAAGACGGAAGCGGCCATGAGCCAAGGAATGAGGGCAGAATCTAGATGCTGGAAAAACCAAAAAACCAGATTCTATCTAGACCCTCCAGAAGGAACACAGCCCTACGCGCAGCTTGTTTTTACCCCAAGGAAACCTATTTTAGACTTCTGACCTCCAGAACAGTACGATCGTAAATTTGTCCTGTTTTAAGCCACTCAGTTTGTGGTCATTTGTTACAGTAACATTTGTTAATTTCTTACTTAACATAGAGTTCAACTGGGAAGATGGGAATTAAAGACGAAATTATCGTGCAATGTGATGAGTGCAGTGATCAGAGAAGTAGCTGGTGCTGGGACTGTATGGAAGGGGTCCCATCCCAGCCTCAGTGGGGGAGCCAGGCAGTGCCTTCTAGAGGAAGCGGGCTGGGTACCTGCAGGAGAAGGGGAGGAGCCAGATGAGAACCTGCTGTCACCAGGGGTGGGGGATTGTGACCTGGCCCATCAGAAGTCCAGTGAAGAGGTGTGGGAGGGTCAGGGCTACTCTGGGCTGGTCCCTATGCCTATGGTTACTTCTTTTTGGAGAAGTATTTGGCGAGAGTGCTCAAAATGTAAAAGGTGGATAAGTAAATTGTGATATATTTATACAACAGAATATAATACCTCAATTAGAAAGCAAATAAAAGTATTTTTGCAGAAAAAAATGTAACAGACAAAAGTCTTTAGGCCCAGCAATTTTCACTGCTGGGAACTTACTGTGTATGTGTGTCCTCATAGGAGTTCATAGATAAGTGTACAAGGAGGCCCTCTGTTGAATGGTTTCTAGTTGTTAAAAACTAGAAATAAATGTTCATGGATGGGTGATTCGTTACATTTGAGGCATCCATGGTATGACATTCCATGTTGTGGAAAGCAAAAATGATCCATTTGGCCTGACACATAGAGTGACTAGAAGCTTTATCCAAGCTGATACTTTCTTGAGAGTGGAAGGGATTCTACTGATAAGTATGCTGGTTTAGAATGTGTAGATCAGGACTGTCTGGTATGGGACATATGATCATACTACCAATAAATAATAACCTCCAGGGGCACTGAGGTGGCTCAGTCAGTTAAGCTTCTGACTCTTGGTTCTGGCTCAGGTGATGATCTCATGGTTCGTGGGTTCAAGCCCTGTCTGTTCAAGCCCTGTGCTGTCAGTACAGAGCTTACTTTGGATTCTCTCTCTCTCTGTTCCTCCTCTGCTCTCTGTCTTTCAAAATAAACATATAAACTTAAAAAAAAAAGAAGACTCTCCAAGGAAGCTTTTTAAGTGAGAAAAGCAAGTTATATAACACTATGCATAGCATGGTTCCATTTGTGTTTCTGTTTTAAAGAAAGGATACATTCTCATAGTTATATATGCATAAATGCTTTTTTATATAAAATGTATAAAGAACTAATTACCGCGGTCAGATATGGGGAGAACAAGACCATATGGGAACCATTTTTATTTTATTTTATTTTATTTTATTTTATTTTATTTTATTTTATTTTATTTTTATTTTGAGCCTATACTCATTTTAAACTCTACAATGGGTACTTAAGTTACTTTCATAGTAAAAATGCCAAATTGACAGGGTACATATATTGCTTTCTTAAAAAAAAAAACGCAAGGGGCGCCAGGGTGGCTCAGTCGGTTAAGCGTCCGACTTCAGCTCAGGTCACGATCTCACGGTCCGTGAGTTCGAGCCCCGCGTCGGGCTCTGGGCTGATGATGGCCCAGAGCCTGGAGCCTGCTTCCGATTCTGTGTCTCTCTCTCTCTCTCTGACCCTCCCCCGTTCATGCTCTGCCTCTCTCTGTCTCAAAAATAAATAAACATTAAAAAAAAAATTTAAAAAAAATGCAAATTTAAATAAAGTCATGGAAAACCAAATACATTTTAATTAGGTGTTTGCTCCCAATCTTCCTCTGGTTCCTAGGTTGGCATGCCTCACTTCCTCACACGCTACCAAATCTGGATCTCAACAGGTGCAACAGGAAATGGTGGGCAAACAAAACATAGTAAAGAAATAAACACATCAACATCATGTATGATAAAAATTCCTCTAGGTTTCCAATTGGGTCAATTATGAAAGTAGAGGCGAAATTTTCTAGAGAAAGGTCTCTTTAAGGCTGCAGACTCTCCACTCAGATTGGGGGGAGCAGGTGCCCTGTTGTAGAAAATATTTTTCCTCTATATTCTGAAAACTATGGCAGGACAGTAAATTCTTCCCCCCACTCCTTTTTCCTTCTGCACTGAAAAAGGAGTGCATTTTTAAAGCTTTCCTCCTTGACATGATAAGCTCCTTCCAAGAAGGGAAGGGCTGAATTTCAGGTCACTTCCTCAACTCTTGTTGTGGACCCTGCCTGAGAGCAAAGGGGAAGAAGGATGGTTCTTTGGCTTGGTCATTTGGTCAGAGGGCCTTAGAGGAGTCAAGTCTGTCTGAAGACCTGTTGATTTCCTTGGATTTTTGTTACCCTGGCAGTTTTCCCTCAGGGAAAAGGAGGGACTAAACACAACCAGGTCAAAAGATTGAGAGGGTGGAGGTAGTCTGACTGTTTCCCTGAAGGACGTTTTAATAGAACCCCTGCCTGTCAGACTCATTCCGTTCCTGCCCTGTCCGGATCTTTCATGATCACTTAACTTTTCCGGCCTTGGAGAGCTTTCCCTCACAGTGAGGGGGCAGGCGGTGGCAGAAAACACTAGCGAACTAGGGTGTGACCCAGTGTGTCTGCCTCAGAAGCCTGTGACATCTCTATACTTCTGGCTCATCCCCTCTTCTCCCTGTGGGAATTCAGCGTCCCCTTCAGACAGGGCTTTCCCCAGCTGTAAACACCACGCCTCCCACCCTCCAGACTGTCCTGTAGTCACCCCACAGACCACACCATCCTTCCCACCTCTACTCTCCCATCAAAAACCACCTGCCTCTTCGGGGAGCCCTTTCAGTCCTATCTCTTTCATGAAGATCTCCCTGAGCAATGATATTATGCTAAGAAGATATTGGATTTTAAATGTTTATTTAGTTATGTTTGAGAGGGGGTGCAGAGAGAGGGAAAGAGAGAATCCCAAGCAGACCCCAAATTGTCAGTGCAGAGCCCGATGTGGGGCTCAAACCCACGAACTGTGAGATCACGACCTGAGTGGAAATCAAGAGTTGGTGCTTATCCCACTGAGCCACCCAGGCACCCCAAAAGATATTGCATTTTAAAAATAGTTCAAAAATGGTGTGCAAAAGATTATTATTATCATCGATGAGCATAAAATCATTGACCGTAGCCATGGGGCACGTTCAAGCTTCAGGCTTAGCCCAGTGGCAGCCTGTGGTGGAAGCCTGGGATTCTTTAGGTTGGCTTTTCCAAACAGGTGACCCGTGGGGACTGGTGGCCTGGTAGCCCAAGGGGCTCTCCAGCTGAGGGGGAGAGCAAAGCCAGCCAGAGCCAGCCTGCTGGCAGGAGGTGCAGGGAGAAAGCTGGCTGCAGTTTGCACATCAAATCCCAAACTGTTTTGCCTCAAATTGGAAGGCGTCGCTTTCTAAGAGGAAGGCAGTTCTTCCCACAGCTTACCTGAGGCCATCACAGCAACCCCTGGTTGCTCTCTCAGAGAACACAGGCTATATTGTGGTCTCAGGACAGAAGCTAGACATTCATTCAACCGGTTCCCCTGATCAGGGAACTCTGGCTGTCGCCACGCACACCCAGGGGTTCTTGTTTCCAGATGTGTCAGTAGAAAGAGAATCTGGGCTTGAGTCAGAGAATCATAAACCGTGAAGTGGTAGAAGGGACTCAAGGAGAAATCCAACACTCTCTGATAAGGTAAATGAGGCCTAGAGAGATTTCAGAAGTGGTTCCCAAATGCCAATCCTTTTATCTGTCTTCTGGGGGTCAGGGGAGACAAAGTAGTGATTTAAAAAAAAAAAACTAACTAAATTTATTGAATTTGAAAGATGTGCCTTTTATTCTGATATTATGACCTTCTCTTGTTTTTCATGTTTAAGGTAATTTTTAATGCTCTTTAAGCAAATGTAGTGACCGTACTTGAAATTCCAAAGTTCAGATACACAGGTAACTCACCAAAGGCCCTATAAGTCTAGTCAGAGGCAGGGCTGATTTTGAATTTCTATTACTCATTGTTTTCTTCTAACCCACAGAGACACTTAACGTATGACTTGGGGTAAATGATTTACATCCTGAGTTCCAGATTTTGCCATCTGTAAAATGAGGGATCATAAAAATCTGCCCTGGGTCACAAAGTATTCATGAGGCAAAAGTGAGATAATGGGGAAAGAAGAACTTTGAGAAGTAAGGTTTTTACACTGAACAAGGGCTCAGTGTGATTACTATACATCAGTCAACTGATTCTTGAGGTTCTAGCTGTGTGGATTATTTGCTTTGAAGACTGTATAGTTTCCTAGGGCTGCCGGGACAAAGTACCACAAATTGGTAGCTTAAAACAACAGAAGTTTATTCTCTCACGGTTCTGAAGGCTAGAGGTCTGATATCAAGGTATTGGCAGGGTCACGCTCCCTCCAAAGCCTCTACAAGATGATCTTTCCTTGTCTCGTCCACTTCTGGTGGCCCCAGCTGTTTCTTGGCTTCTCACAGCAGAACTCCTTTCTCTGCTTCTGTTTTTCCATGACGGTCTTCTGTCTCTGTGTCTCTGTCTCTTCACACAGTAATGTTCTTTTCATGAGGAAACCAGTCACATCAGATTAGCGCAACGCCATCTTAACTCAATTTCGTCTGCAGTGAGGCTATTTCCAGATAGAGTCATGTTCTGAGGTACTAAGGACTAGGACTTCAACACACCTTTGCAGAGGGGACACAACTCAACCCATAACAAAGACCGTCCAGGTAAATTTTAAGTTGTGTTTTAAGTGGCACCAGCTGCCCTAAGGAAAGCAAATTTCAGTCACCCCACTCTTCCATAAAGGACCGCTGTGAGGCAAAAACAAAGGGAAGTAGGGGGGACTTGGGGGATTGGAGGAAAATTAAAGCAGCTGGTTAATCAACAAACAGAAACCTTGGCTTCTGAAAGATGGAGCACTTAGCGCTCCAAAAGCTTGACCAAGCTTGAAAGCAAATTCCAGGCTGTGTTCGCTCCCTGGAGAACTCTTAGCTGGAGTGCTGCTCCCCCCAGAACAATCTGCATTGCCAGAGAAAGGTGAAGCTTTCTTAAGTCAACACACTTGGGCCTGAAGCAATATTTATTTATGAAGGGTCTGAGCTGGGCTCTGCTCTGCTGAGAGCGGACACACTGGTGACGGGGGCACTGCTTGGCAGTCTGGCCTTGCCAGGCCCTGGGGCCAATTGAATCAACACCAGCCCTCTTCTCGTCTAGCTGCAAGCCTCTGCTTCCTTCCCAGAGAGCTTTTTTGTTTTTTATTCTGACTCAAAGGTCAAAGCCGGCTGTGTTCCATTCTCCCAAGGACTGCGCCAAAGAAGGACATGGTCATGAGGAACTCCGCTCGGATCTTGCAAAGCATTCTCTCTCCATGAAGTTTGTGGGCCCTGAAACATGTCATTTGAGGAAAAGAGGGTTGCATTATGGCTTTCACTGGCCCTTGGCGCTTTTGCCTTTGTGGGCTCCTCCCTCCATATAAAAATATTGAAAATTATGTTTTATATAATAGGTATACGGATTAGCATAATTCACTCTGGATTCTTATTATATGTCCATTAATATTATATATATATTTTTCCTTCTGGTTTTAAAAGAAGTTAAAACATTTTGGGGCTCCTGGTGACTCAGTCAGTTAAGCGTCCGACTTCGGCTCAGATCACAATCTCAGGGTTCATGGGTTCCAGTCCCACTCTGGGCTCTTGTGCTGACAGCTCAGAGCCTGGAGCCTGCTTCAGATTCCGTGTCTTCCTTTCTCTCTGCCCCTGCCTCGCTTGCACTCTGCCTCTTTCTCTTTCAAAAACAAATAAAAACATTAAAAACAAAAAAAGCCATTTTTGTTGGTCCCTAAAATATCATGGGCCGTCAGCACTGTGCCTATGGGTAAGTGAGCTCTGGAGAGGGGCTATGCTATTTTTAAGCATGTGGGCGTGAGGCACAGAGAGGGGTGTGTGTCTGTGTATATCCATATGTGTGTGTGATTTAGATCTAGGAGATGATTTAAGCTCAACCCAGTCTGGAGCAGAGGAATGACCAAGATGACCTCTTGAGGCCCATGTAAGCTGAAGAAATAAGGATTAAAGAACCAAGCCCTTTCTCTTTCGAGTTAGATGTTCCCTTTCCTCCTGTGAACCCAGATATGTATACAAATGGAAAGTGCATCTACCTTGTCAATGGTTCCCTGATGTCCAAGTTCAATATCTGGATACTTTGCCTCACCACAAGTCAAAAATGTAGAGGAAGATGTGCAAAACAGGGTGATGAGAGGAGGAGAAAGCCAGAAGGAATTACCTGGACCACTAGTCTAAACAGGGGCCCAGAGCCTGAGATTATTGCATATCAGCACAAATCCTTGCCTGTGGCTGGGGCGGGGGCAGGGGGGGGGGGTGTCTCAAAAAACATTTTCACAGGGACCAGAACTATTCAGTTTTGAGCACAAAGTATTTTATCTTCCATCTAACCTAGCGCTCACCTACCTTCTCCTCCATCAAGGAACATTGTACCAGTTTTATGGAATCTAGGAAGCATTCACTGAGTCCTTAGGTTGGCAAACTTCATCTGTAAAGGGCCAGCTAGTACATATTCAGGCCTTGCAGGACTTACAGTCTTTGTCACAACTACTTAATTCTGCTGTTGTAACGCAAAAGGAATCATGGATAATATGTTAAAAAAAAAAAAAAAAAGGCCATGGCAGTGTTACAATAAAACTTATTCACAAAAACAGTTGGAAAGCCAGATTTGGCCTGTAGGTTGTAGTTTGCCAAACCCTGGACTTCCCTATCTTTCCCTTGCTGACCACATCTTGTTCCTTTTTTCCAGAACATTTCTTGAGTGTCTATTATGTGCCATACACTGTGTTAGGGATATTGTTTGGTCTGGTAATATTTAAGTTATCCTGTTTTCACTTCTCATTTCTTGAATGACCTCAAAGGTCCTGTTTTCGTCTATATCCTCCATGAAGCTTAACATAGTGCTGAACTGAGTATACTTTGGTTTCTTATGGTATTTGTTGCTTACATTTTTCTGGTCTTGAAATCAACAGCAAAGGCATTAGTTAAATTCACCAAAACCCACCGATTTGTATTTGGTGTTCAAAAACCTTTCCTTTTAGGCTTCTGCTTTCCTCATGGAGCAACCTCCAGTTCTTGCTTGCCTGGCAGTTAACAATACTCAACACTTGTCAGTCAACAAATATCCATTTAGCACCTACCAATATACTCCAGGCTATTATTTAAAAAAATAAAAGATGCAATCTCTACTCTAAGTGTTTATAAACTGTGGTACACATTGGTGGCACACCAAAAACCACATCTCCCACTAGTATTACCCCTTTGAAGCCCACATTGATTCTTGGGTAAGCTGGTGGCTTTCTCAATCAAGGAGATATTAACAAACATGAAGCAAGTAGGTAAGTACTAGCATAACGGAGCTCTACTTCTTGAAATGCTCTCTTTTTGAACTTAGCTGCCATGCTGTAGGGAGGCCCAGGACAACGAGCAAGAGAGGAGACCATGTGGAGAGGCCTTGAAGAATGAGGCATCACATGGAGAAAAGGGCCAGCCTGCCCCCAGTGGTTCTAATTTCCTTGGCTGAGGTATCTGACATGTGAATGAAGCTCTCTTGGAATCTCCCATCAAGACTGAGCTTCCAGATGACCGCAGCTACGTGAGACACATTGAGCCAGCAAAAGGACCACCCAACTGATCCCAGCCTGTATTGTAGAGTTGTGAGTAAAAATCATTTTAAGTCACTAAGTTTTGGTGTGGTTTATAATGCAATAGACAAATGAACTAACAGTTGATAGACACTAATTAGGAAGAGTGTACACACACACACACACACACACACACACACAGAATCCAACCAAGAAGCCACATAAGGTCATGCCTTCTGGATCAAAGGCTTGTACCAGCAACTCAAAGCCTAAAGACAAGGCCAGGCTAGAACAAAACCACTGAGGAAGTGTTCTGGGACTGAATGACAGATAGGATTTGAATATACGGAAAAGAGCAACCTAGGAAAAGAAACAGCAAGAGCAATGGCTCATTTCTCTTTGGACTACATGCCTTTACAAGAAGACTCTGAGAGCTAAAACCATCCCTAAGGACTGACTCTAATGATGGACTTCTAGGAATAGTGACATAAGGAGGCATTTTGGTATGCAGCTGAGGTCCCTCCCATTTCTCTCAGAACATACACATGGGTGGCAACCTATTCTATTTACTCATAAAACCAGCCTTGATAAAAAAATAATCTATTATCAATTTAGAAAACTCCTGGGGCTGGGGCACCTGGGTGGCTCAGTGGGTTAAGTGTCTGACTTCGGCTCAGGTCATGATCTCATCGTTTGTGGGTTCGAGCCCCATGTTGGGCTCTGTGCTGACAGCTCAGAGCCTGGAGCCTGCTTCAGATTCTGTGTCTCCCTCTCTCTCTGCCCTTCCCCCACTCATGCTCTGTTTCTCTCTGCCTCTCAAATATAAATAAATGTTTAAAAATTTAAAAAAAAAATTAGAAAACTCATAGGGCTAAATCCCCAGGACCCTAATAGGGCTTTCACTTTTAGGAGGAATAGCCAGGAACAACTAGGTTTATGCTGTCTACTTTATAAAATGGCCAAATGCTAGGTTACAGGGTCCTGTTATTATCCGCCCTGGTCCATCTTGTGTACCAATGATTTGGTGTCTTGTTTATCTATGTACTACCCAATTAAAATTTTTTTCACCTTTATTTACTTATTTGTGTGTGTGTGTGTATGTGTGTGTGTGAGAGAGAGAGAGAGAGAAAGAGCGCGAGCAGGGGAGGGGCAGAGAGAGAGGGAAACACAGAATATGAAGTAGTTCCAGGCTCTGAGATGTCAGCACAGAGCCCAATGTGGGGCTTGAACCCACAAGCTGTGAGATCATGACCTGAGCTGAAGTTGGATGCTTAACCGACTGAGCCACCCAGGCGCCCATGTACTACCCAATTTTTAAAGGCTAATTGCTTCTCTGCCATCTGAGTTTTTGGTTCCCTAATTGGCGACATCATTGACTGAGATCTAGAGCTGGACAATGACCACACTGTATTGTAGCTGACTGTTCACTTCTCTGCAATCCCCACCAGAGCACAAGATGCTCAAAGGCAAAGATATTTTCTGTTCAGCGTTGTGTCTCCAATGCCTACATATTGATTGACATATAGCAAGTGTTCAATAAACGTGTAATGCATTAATGAGATGCAAACCGGGAAAAGGTTAACTACAGAACCAGGCAAATTAGAGTGGAAGACAGCAGGCATGAAAGATCACTAACATTTGTCGGCGCAACTCTATTCCAGATTGCGTATTAAGCATGTGATGAATCTCTTGTTCACTGTTAGTGTTTAGCAAGTTTTAGTTACATCTGGAGAGGTCAAATTATTTATCCAGAGCTGGGATTCCGCTAGGCCCCTCTGTTCCCGAGTCCATGCTACACTTTCTAGCCCTCCTCCTGGATGTTGACTACGACCCAGCCATTCCTATTTGAGGGTTCACCAAATACGGGCGGAGGTGGAGGGGAGAATAACAGGAGGGCTCCATTTGAGAACTTCTGCTTGGGCCTCAGGAGAGAACTCACCCTTAAGCTTGTGCTGAGGAGGATTAGGTACAGACAGAAGAGGCCCTCAGAATCTTTGAAGACCTTTTCATGGGCACAAGGATGGAGGAGGAGGCACACAGCCTGCGGCAGGAAGCACGAATCCCTCCTAGGCTGTTCTTTGCTCCTTCAAGACTAAGTTACTATTCTCTGGAAGTACTGACGGGCAGGAGAGGGCAACCAGGCCTGCCTGTTCATAGGGTGAGGCAATACAACTTGACCCTGTTTTTCCCAAGTTGCATGATTAAGATCGGGAGCCGGGGTGGGGCAGGGGCTTGGCATCTACAAAGTAGACAAGGGAAATTCAGGCTCGCAAAGAGCAGGGTGGAGCTGGGGTGACTCAGGGGGCAGGACCCAGTGTGGGGCACAGCCTCTGGCAGGCAGGGGCAGATCTGAGGAAAGTGTCTAACCGCATCTCTGTGCCTGCGGCTTTGCAGGCACCATTAGCAGGGCGGTAAGTTCACCGGTGGCTTGGTCTCCAATGGCCTAGGCTCAAATCCTAGTCATTTAACTTTTCAGGGCCTCAGTTTCCCCTTTGATAACATGGGGCTGTAATGCTAAGTGGGTGTGACAAATAAGTGAGAAAGCATGTTGGACATCAGTTCCTCTCCTTCCTGTCATGCTGGCCCTCAATATTCCCCAGAGCCTTAGAGGTGAGCTGTGTCAAGCAGGGCCACATTATGACTCTCATGGGTCCCTTTTGTCTTCCTGGGTTGCTTCTTTCATAAAAAAAGTATTAAAAATTCTATTTTATGACTACATTGGTATAAAGATGGATATAATCCAATCTGGATTTATTATTATATTCATTATTATTCTTATAATTCTTTTCTTCTGATTCTAACAAATTAAAATTATATTTTTGTGGCCCCTAGAAGTATCATGGGCCAACGCTGTGCCTAATGGATAGGTTGGATATGGTGTCAGGCCATAAGCTATTCATGCAGGCTTGGGTCTCTTCCTTCTTCCCCCCTCCTTTTTTTAAATGTTTATTTATTTTTGAGAGAGAGAGAGAGACAGCACGTGCGCGTGTGGAGGGACAGAGACACAGAGTGAGACAGAGAATCCCAAGCAGGCTTCATGCTGTCAGCACAGAGCCCGATGCTGGGCTCGAACCCATGAACCATGAGATCATGACCTGAGGTGAAATCAAGAGTCAGACTCTTATCCAACTGAGCCACCCAGGCACTCCTCTTCCTTCTTTGTTAATGTTTATTTATTTATTTTTGAGACAGAGAGATAGAGAGTGCGCAGGGGAGGGGCAGAGAGAGAGGGAGACACAGAATATGAAGCGGGCTCCAGGCTCTGGGCTCTTAGCACAGAGCCCCATGAGGGGCTCGTACCCACGAACTGTGAGATCATGACCTGAGCCGAAACTAAGAGTCGGACGCTGAACCAACTGAGCCACCCAGGAGCCCCCCTTCCTTCTTCTTGAATCTTTGCAACCAAAATGGCTCAGAAGAATGAATTCACAATTGAAGAGTCTTTTCCCCCCCTAAGATATTTATTGGATCAGTGAGGGTGTGTGTCACACATGACTGGGTATTTCTGTGGTGGTCTCAGTGTGTCTGAACTTTAGGATGTAGCTGCTTTGGAGTGGGGGAAGGGTAGTATGAAAGCCTAAATTATAAAGTGCCTGAAACTTTATTGGTTCATCCGACAAATACATTTTTTTTTAGTATTTATAGGAACCTGGTCCTGTTATAGGAACTGGAGACATACTACAATGAACAAAAAGGACAAAGTCCCTGTCCTCATGCAGCTTGTCTTCTAGTGGGGGGAAATAGATAAGAAACAAACAATGTACATCTGGTGATAAGTGCTAAGAAAGATGAGTAGGGAGTAGCAGGAGCCTTCTCACGAGTGTGAGGAACAGAATGGAAGCCAGAGGCTGGAGTGTGGCAGGAGATGAAGTTAGACAGGTGGTGCAGGGCCAGATCACGTAGGGCTTTGTAGGCTGTTGTAAAGATTCTAGCTTGTACTACAAGTGTGATGAGAAGCCACTAGAAGAACTTGTTAGAAGAATGACATGATCTGACTTAGCTCTTAACAGCATCACTTTGGTTGCCTGCATGGAATAGATGGGAGGAGGCAAACAGAGAAGCAGGGAGGCCAGTTAGGAGAGAATTCATAGGGATTTGGACCAGAAGGTTAGCAAAGGTGATGCTGAGAAGTGGTTACATTGAGGATATGAAGGTAAAGCCACCAAGATTTGCTGGTATATTAAGATGTCCAGGGAACCAGAAAAAGAGAGGAGTCAAGGAAAACTCCCAAGGTTTTAGACCAGACAATTGAAAGCATGGAATTGGTGTTTACTGAAATGGGGAGAGGGGACAGGTTTAGAGAAGACTCTGAGAGTTTGGTTTTGAATGAGTTAATTTTGAGAAGCTTTTTAGAGATTTCCAAACTGAAGCACAGTGACCAGTTTTCAGATGTGGCCTGCCCCCAGCAAGGGGTGTGGAAATAAGCCACGGAAGCTCCCTTCAGCTGACAACATTGTCCAGAGAGGGACAGAGCTATGAGCCATCAACAGGTAACACTCATGGATGCTGAGGGAATCCATGTCTTAGTCTTGAAGGGAGGGGATCCGGATGCTACCTCACAGTATCCACTATAAATCACCTCTTGTGTTGTTCAAATCCACTCCATCTGGGCATAGTTTCTCTAGAACTATAGCTGGTCTGTTTCCTTGGGAAACTTATGGAAGGTTAGTGGGATGAACTAGCCACACCCCTCCCTGTCTCCACTACTTCAGCTAGTCTTGAGGCCACAACCAATACTCATCATCTCCCTCCTGTACTACCTATTCTAGAGTCCCCTCATCCGGGGCTGGCACACTGTTCCAAGTGGCTTACCTGGTGTTGTGACCCAGACCCTCATCCCTAAGGGATCTGAGCAGTGGGTCACCATGTCCTTCCTAGATCAACATTGATGCACTTTTCCATTTACCTTTATAATCAGGAGAGTATCCAGAGACACCCCAGTGGATTATGTGAGTGCCAAAGATAGTCTTCCCTTCCCCCAGGGTGTAACACAGCATCCTGCTGATTAGGGTCAATCACCTTGGCCAATGTAGTGATCCTTTCCTGTCTGTCAGTCTCTTGGCAGGAGGAGCCTGAAGTGACCAGGCAGAAGCTGTGGCTTAAAGCTTACTGGAACCCCTAATGTGCCTCCTCCTAGTAGAAGCATTCTCCCTTTGGGAACCAGGGCCTCTAGGCCCACAAAGCTGTAAGTTGCAGGGACGGGAAGTACAGATTCCTCAAGCAGGTCACTGGAGTGATGGTGAATGGGTCTTCCTCTTGGTTCCTGGACCTGTGTATTCTGCCTATTGAAGGCACAGTACCATATAATGGTTGTGCTCAGGGTGAGATCACCTCCTGGGGGACAACACCCCAACTTTGTAGGATATCAATTCCAAATTGGTACCTGAGCTGCATCTTTAAGCAGCCACTTTGCCACTCTATCAGGCCAGCAGCTTCTGGGTATAGCACTAGGGGATACCGTGGTCCTGTATATGGGAGGGGATACCCACTCCCATATCTCCTTTGCTAAAAAGCAAGGCCCATGGTCCAAGGCAAGGTCATGCTCAATCCCATGTCAGTGGGTCTAATGTTCTGTAAACCTTTGAGTTGTGGTATTGGCCAAGGCTCCATCAGTAGAAAAGGCAAAACCAAATATGGAATATCAACCAGGAATATACTGTTTTTAAATTAAATCTTTACTTGATAATTATAAATGCACACGCAGCTGTTAAAATTAAACCAGAGATCCATGTACCAGAGATCCCAGTTTCCCTCAATGTACATCTTGCAAAACTATAGCACAAGGTCACAACTGGGATATCAACTGTGATACAACTCAGATTGCCCCAATTTTACTTACACTAATTTGTGTGTGTGTGTGTGTGTGTGTGTGTGTGGTTGTGCACACACCCTTAGTTCTACACAATTTTATCATACACGTGGGTTAGTATACCCACTACTGCAGTCAAGATACAGAACAGTTCCATCCCTGCAAGAATCCCTGTATTGGCCTTGTATAACCACACTCCCCCATCCCTAATGCCTGACAACCATTGATCTGTTCTCCATTTCTAAAATTTTGTCATTTCAAAAATGTTTTATAAACAGAATCATACGGTACGCAAGTTTTTGGAATTGGCTTTTTTCCCACTCAGCATAGTTCCCTGAAGATTCATCCAAGTCCCATCCATTAATAGTTCGTTCCTTTTATTGCCAAGTATTCCATGATATGAATATACCATCCTTTGTTTAACCATTTATTCACTGAAGGACATCTGGGCTGTTTTTAGTTTTTTGGTTATAATGAATAAAGCTCCTCTGCATATTTGTATATAGCTGTTTGTGTGAACATTAAGTCTTAACTACTCTGGGATAAAGGGCCAAGAGTGCAATTGCTGGGCCATATGACAATTATATGTTTAGTTTTATTAAAAAGACTACCAAACTGTTTTCCAGTGCAACTGGACCATTTTACATTCTCTCCAGCAATATGTGAGTGATCCAGTTTTTCTCCATCCTCACCAGCATTTGATGTCACCACTTTTTTTAGTAAGCATGTAGTGATATTTCATTGTGGCTTTAGTTCATATTTCTCTATTGGCGAATGATATTAACATCTTTCCACGTGCTTATTGGCCATCTGTAGATCTTCAGTGAAATGTCTGTTCATTTTTTTGCCCATTTTATAATTGATTTTTTTCACTGTTGAGTTTTAAGATTTTTATATATGTATATTTTTAGATACTAGTTCTCTGTCAGATATATGCTTTGCAAATATTTTCTCCCAGTTATAGTTTGTTTTTTAATCCTCTTTATAGGGTCTCTCACAGAACAAAAGTCTTACATTTTGATGAGGTCAAATTTATCAATTTTTCCTTGTGGGTCATGCTTTTGGTGTCAAGTAAAAAACTCTTTGCCTAGTTCTAGATCCTAAACATTTTCTCCTGTTTTTTTTTTTCCTGTAAGTTTTATAGCTTTACATTCTACATGTAAGCCCATGATCCATTTTGAGTCAATGTAAGAGTTATGTATATGCATTTGAGTTAATGAAATATGTCTTAAGGCCAGTCAAATGGTTTCCTCTTCTAAGATGAAAAAGCTCCAGGGCATCAACTTGCCACAAGTGGTTGGCTCGTGTCCTCAGAGGATGGTGCTGTACTGGGGGCTGAGCATTAGCTTCTGTTCCTGGTAGGTTGGTCGTTTGTGGAGGCAGCAGCTAGACTAGCCTTTGTAACTTGGAGTCTGCACAGAGTTAGCCAGTGACAGAAAGTATCTGAGATCAACTAGCTGAGACATTCTATTTGGGTTTAGTGGCAGTTGCTTTCTGGTGGCCATTAATATGTGGCAAAATACTTCATACTTCATGCCTACTTCCATAGATCTATCACATGCCTCTCCCTCAGACCTCCCTGGCTCTTATCTCCTAAGCTTTGTCCTTCCCAGGTCCCTGGTCAATACTGCCAAGCTATTCACCACCATCTGTATATTCTTTACCTTAGACTATTTCTCTTTTCTTACAAGAGAGTTACAGGTGCATGAAAGCTCTATTATGAAGGTTTCTCCTCACCACTGTTTTTCAGGGCTGCCCCTGGATAGGCTGTAATGCAGCACCAGTCCACTTGTGGCTTGTCCCATCTGTGACCCAATCTTAGCTTCTTCCTCTTCTATCAGCTGATTGGAAGAGCCCCACCACGTGGTCACAAGTATGAGCTGAGGGAAATGCGGTAGTTGACATGCGAGTCTGGAAGCTACATAGCCTTTCCAACCCTGCCTCAAAGTCAATACAGCATCACCACCTTGTTCAATTGGTAGGAAAAGTCACAAACTTTCCCTGATTAAAGGTAAAAAAAAATCAGACTCTACTTCTTGATGTGGGAATAGCAAGTCACACTTTAGAAGAGTATGTGGTATAGGAGATATTGGGTCATCTTTGGAAGGTACAATCTGCCACAACAAGGTCTCTCTACTCAGGCTGGTAAGAACTTGAATAATTCCCAGTCATGAATGAGCCCTAGGAATTTTTCAGCTCATAGTTCCCAGGAATTAGCCTTTCTGCAGCAGTTTTTTTTTTTTTTTTTTGGTCTGGTCTTGTGAAATGTCACCCTGTGCATGCACAGACTGGTGTTCATTCAAAGACTCAACTCCTTATACAGAGCTCTTTCTCCATATAGCTCCTTCCTTTTGGGCATTTATCTACAAATTTTTAGCTGACTCGGCTTCCACAAACTCTAATTTGCCTCCTCAGTTCAGCAAGACCACTGGGCTCTGTTAGGGTTTTCCAAAGCAATTCGTAAAATTGCATTGGTGCTGTAATGGAGGCTGAGGAATCCAAAAGTTTCCTCCACAATTGAGGGTTCATCTGTTTCCCTTCCTTCACGGATCACAGTCCTGTCTTGACTCTTGTCCGATGTCTAAAAATGGTTGTTTCATATCTTTGAGCCAGTTTTTCAGTTGGTTATGGTGAGAGAGTAAGTCCCATTTTTTCATAGGTGGAAGCAGAGCCTGAATATATTCTGAAGATAAAGTCAACAGCATTTGATTATGAGTTGGATACAGGTTGTGAGAAAAAGAGAGATGTCAAGGATGACTTCAAGTTTTTGGGCTGAAACTAGAAGGGTGGCATTGCTGTTACCTGAGGTTAGATCAGAATAGGGTGTGTGTGTGTGTGTGTGTGTGTGTGGTGGGGGGAGGGGTAAAATTAGAAGTTCAGTTAAACATCCAGGTGGGGATGTCAACTTTTCAATTGGATATAGGAGTCAGGCGTTCAGGTTGGAGATCAGGCTAGAAATATACAATTGGGAACTGTCTCTGTATAGATGGCATGAGAAGCCATGAGTCTGAATGAGATCACCCAGGAAGAGAGTGGGTGGAAAATAGAAGTTCAAGGACTGAGTCCTGGGACACTCCAATATTAAATATTTGGGGAGATGAAGAGGAACCCTGGAGTTGTTTGTGCTAACTCTGCCTCTCCCCCATCCCCATGATTCTCTCTTACTCCCACGACTATGTCCCATCCTGTCTTGCTGATTTTCTGGCTCTGACTTCTGCTGACCTGTTTTATCCTGTGGCCCTCCCAGTCCGGGCCTGACAGATCAGTTCCAGGATTGGTATTGGGCCTTAGAAACTGCTCTAGCCAATCCATGTCCTCAGAGTACTCTGGAGTCATTTGAGATCCATCTGGCTCCATCAGGACTGATTCCTGCCAAAGTATAGAGTAGGAATAAGGCGAATGCCATGACTTCCACAGTGAGCAGTGGTGTGGCCAAACCCTCTTATCATCTGTGATAGCAAATCCCATATTGAGAGCTCAGAAGAACAGGGAAGTAGCATTCATATAATCCTTGACAAAGCCAGTTTCTTCTATCAAAGATTCTGTCCTGCACAGTATTACTGTGTGGGAAACTTGGTTGTTGTACTCTGCCTTTGGCCTCAAAACACTAAGTGCATATTTCCCAAATATCTTCAATTTCCCCATAGCAATTTATTGTTGACTGGAGAGTGGTAATCAATATTAACATTATTCATCTAGTCACACATAAAAAGGACTAGATAAGGAATTTTATCATAGCACTATCTATAAAAGTAAAATATTAGAAATGATCTACTACACGCCTAACAGTAGATGAAATAAATAAGTTATAGTATGTACAACAATGGTAAGCACTCAGTAAAATAATTTTGCAGATATGGGAAGATGTTTACAATATATATTGCTGATATAAACATTTTAACAAGGCAGTACAGTGTGGTGTTTAAAAGCACTCTCGAATAAACAGACTTAAGAGAACTCCGTACCTTGAACTCTAACAACTAATGGCTAGGTAGAGAAGGATGAGCCTGCAAAAGAGACTTAGCAAGATCAGGGTCAAAGATCAGGTCAAAGATATATGAAAAGTATTGTGTCATAGAAGGCAGGGGAAGATACTTTTTTAAGAAAGAAGGAATGGTCATTCAACCATTCAATAGAGTCCAATGCTGAAGAGGCAAGATGAGGACCGAAACATGACCATTATATTGACCATGGATATCACTAATGACCATTGCAAGAGCTGTTTTAACAGATTAATGAGAGCAAAAGCCAGACTGGAGTGGGTTGAAAGGTAGATGGGAGGTGAGAAAGTGGAACTACTGTGAGGAATTAGATTGTGTAAAGAATGAGAGACAGAAGGCCACAGATAGAGGATGTATGTTCAGGGATCCTTTATTTTTTTTATAAAGTTTATTCATTTATTATTTCTGAGAGAGCACAAGTGGGGGAGGGGAAGAGGGAGAGGGAGACACAGAATCTGAAGAAGGGCTCCAGGCTCTGAGCTGTCAGCACAGAGCCTGGCACGGGGCTTGAACTCACGAACCGTGAGATCATGACCTGAACTAAAGTCGGATGCTTAACCAACTGAGTCACCCAGGTACCCCAGGGATTCTTTTTTTATTGAGAGAGATATGAGTTTGTTTGGATCCAGTAAAGAGGGAAAGACTAGATACACAAGAGTAAGACCGGATAAATTACAGATGAGATTCATGAAAACGTGGGTGAGGATGGGCTATAAAACACAAGTGGTGGAATTGTTCTTGGTTAGTTAGTAGGAAGAAACACTTTTCAATTGTAAAAGGAAGCATGAAGGAAGGGTAAACGTGTGGGTAGCTTTAAACATTTGGCAATACAAAGGAAGGACTCAACAATGAGGATTTGTGTAGAGGGTGTCAGAAGGGTCAGGGGAGTGGGGAAGGTTTGAAACAGTTGTGGATAGTAGGAGTGTGAGCTGACCAGAGACAAGTAGTAAACTTTCAATCACGCTTTGTCCCATTTGGGGGTGGCGATCCTGAATTGTAGTGGAACCCATCTCTCTGGCAGTCAGACTTTCTTCAGTAGTATTTGGTTTCTTGGGTGCAGGCAAGAAGGAAGCAGATAAAAAGGTTCACCTGTTGTTGGGATTTGGCCATACAGGAGATGAAAATTTCTCCCACCTGCTTGTGAGCCTAGGTGGCTGTTGCCCAGCTCTTCTGTGGAAGCATAGCCAGAGGGAAATGGGAAGAAGGTTCCTCTGTCCCCACTAAATGAGTATCCCTAAAGTCCACCTTCCAAACTTCCTGTCCCTGGGAGAGCGGGTCTTTTGTTAGCCTGACAGATTCCCCCATGTAGAGCTCAGCCTTCCATATATGCTCTTTACTGTTTCTGTAGGCTTGTCAGGAACAATCCCTTTCAGTTTTCAGAAAGGTCTTTTTATAAGTGCTGCTTCTTGATCCATACTGTGCTTGTGAGTACATGGGAGGGACAGGGCTTGACTCCCTGAGGAAGGTCACTGTTAAGCTCCAGTGAGAGGACAAACAGCCTTCTTTAATACCCTACTCACTCAATACTCTGTTGCTAGTACTGCCTGTCAGAAGCAACGGGGTTTCTCTTTCCTCTGGCCCTTGGCTTCTGTGGAAAGCAAAACAGAATGGAGATACTGATTTTCTTCAGCTCTAAGCTTTTAACCCAAGGAGGAGAAAACATGGAAGCCAAGTTATAATTTGTGCATGTGTGGCATTCCTAACCTGGTCGCTGGGCCAGAGTTGGCGCTGGGAAGGGAAGGGCTGGTGGGATGGAAGGAGTGGAAGAATCAGGTTCCAGCTCCTGCACAGGACTCAGCTGTAACTTCTACTGCATAGAGGAGAGAGGCGAAAGGGTACACACAGGGTGAGCCATTATTGGTTCTGCTGAATTGTAGACAATGTTTCCCAGGCAGACTGGCTTTGGGAACAAGCTGGCCTTGGGAAGACACTCACACTCCCGCCCCTCCCTTCCCCCGACATACATGCTCCAACTCGAAAAAGGCCAATGTGTGTTTCCTATGTGTCTTTGCTCCCTATAGACAGATGAACCTCATTTAAATGATAAGGTACTGGCCAGCTGACAAGGACTCGCATATCACTTGCCATCTCTGGGCCTGTTACTTCATCTACAACCTGACAGTTGAACGGGATGATTTCTAAGGCTTCGTCTGATTGTAAGTCTGGTATAGTCTGGGTATAAATCTGACTGAACTGGAATGATACCAGATTTTAATTGTTTTATGGGAACTGGATCCTGAGGTCTTAACAGACATTGGATGATATACACAGAGTCCCAGCACTGGTTCCAGAGGAGGGGGTCAGAGGAGAGAGAGAATAATTTAGGATGGCTCCACGCTGAAGAAAGTGTTGAACCTCCATGGCTCTGACTGCACTTTTTAGGCCTCAGTTTCCTCAACTACAAACTCAAACTCTAAGCCTAGAAGATCTTTAAGATGTAGTTCTGATTTTCTTGTTGCATGTCTCTCTCCTCAGGTAATTTTGAGCCTCAGTGGATAAATACAGTGTATTTATTGAACTATTTGCTTGGCGTTTGTGCAGTGCTATAGTGGAACATGATCCCTATCTCAAGGAGCTCACGATGTATTTTTAAAAATACTAAGCCACACACACAGGAAAGTATAGTATAACATGCAGTATTATCCATGGCCAAATGAATAATACAGACACCACAGGATGGCTCTCTCTGGGCAAGCTGCAAGCTGGAGGAGCCACAGTTACAACTTGCTTCCCCATGGCCTTCTGCTAATTCAGCTCTCACAAGGGGCTTTGTGGGGGTCAGACTGCTGGGTTCAGTTCTGGTTTTGCCATTTGCAAACTTTGGGGAAGTTATTCAACCTTTGTAAACTGTGAGGTTAGTTTTCTGACCTTTAAGAGGGGGCTGATAAAAGTACCCCCTTGCTATGTTGTTGTAAAGATTACGTGAAATTTCAATAACAGGGTATAGAGAGAATGTACCTCAACATAAGAAAGGCCATATATGACAAGCACATAGCTAATATACTCAACAGTAAAAAGCAGAAAGCTTTTCCATTAAGATTAGGAACAAGACAAGGATGCTCACTCTCAGTACTGTAATTTAGCACATTGTTAGAAGTCCTAGCCAGAGCAATTAGGCAAGAAAAGAAATAAGACACCTGAATCAGTACGAAAGAAGTAAAACTGTCTCTATTTGCAGATGACATGATATTATATATAGACCCCCCCCAAGACTCCACTAAACAACTGTAAGAACTAATAAACAAATTCAATAAAGATCAATATACAAAAATCAGTTATGTTTCTATGCACTAATAATGATCAGAGGGAAATTAAGAAAACCACTCCATTTACAATTACATCAAAAGAATAAAATACCTAAGAATAAATTTAACCAAGGAGGTGAATAATCCATATGCTGTAAACTATACGTGATGAAAGATATCAAAGAAATAAATAAATGGACAGATATTTCATATTCATGGATTAGAAGAATTAATGTTAAAATGTCTGTACTACCCTAGGCAATCTACAGATTCAATGCAATCCCTATCAAAATTCCAATGGAATTTTTCACAGAAATAGAACAATCCTAGAATTTATATGGAACCACAGAAGACCCCAAAGAGCCAAAGAAATGTTGTGAAAGAAGAACAAAGCAGGAAGCATCACACTTCCTGATTTAAAACTGTATTACAAAGCTATAGTAATCAAAAACACTATGGTACTGGCATAAAAACAGACACATAGATCAATGGGAATAGAATAGAGAGTCCAGAGATAAACCCATGCATATATGGTCAATTACAGTTCAACAAAGGAGCCAAGGATATATAGTGGGGAGGACAGTCTCTTCAATAACGAGTGCTAGGAAAACTAGGCAGCCACATGCAAAAGAAATGAAACTAGACTCCTATTTTACACCATATACAAACATCAACTCAAACAGATGAGAGACTTAAACATGAGACCTGAAACCATAAGATTCCTAGAAGAAAGCATAGAGGGTAAATTCTTTGACATTGGTCTGGTAATGATGTTTTTAATTTGACACCAAAAGCAAAGACAACAAAAGCAAAAATAAACAAGTGAGACTACATCAAACTAAGAAGCTTCTGAAGAGCAAAGGAAACCGTTAACAAAAGGAAAAGGCAACCTACTGAACAGGAGAAAATATTTGTATATCATATATCTGATAAGGGGTAATATCCAAAATATATAAAGAACTCACACACAACTCAATAGCAAAAACAAAACAAAACACCCCAAACAATTCAATTAAAAAATGGGCGGAGGAACTGAATAGACATTTCCCCAAAGATATACAGATGGCCAATAAATACATGAAAAAGTACTCAGCATCACTAACTATCAGAGAAATACAAATCAAAACCACAATTAAGATAGCACCTCATGCCGGTTACTGTTAGAAAGACTATCATCAAAAAGATAAGACATAACAAGTACTGAAGAGGATGTAGGGAAAAGGGAACCCTTGTACACTGTTGGTGGGAATATAAATTGTTGTAGTCAGTATGGAAAACAATATGGAGGCTCCTCAAAAAATTAAAAAATAGAACTCCCATTTGATGCAACAATCCCACTGCTGATTATTTTTCCAAAAGAAAGGAAAACAGGATCTTGAAGCATTATCTGCACTCCGATGCTCATTGTAGCATTATTCACAATAGTCAAGGTACGGAAACAAGTGTCCATCAATAGATGAATGAATAAAGAAGATATACTCAGCCATAAGGAAAAAGGACGTCTTATAGCATGGATGGACCTTGAGGGCTTGAGGGCATTTTGCTAAGGGAAGGCAGATAAAGACAAATACTGCATGTGGAATCTAAAAACTAAAAAAAGAAAAAAAAGAAGTCAAATTTGTAGAAAGAGTAGAAAGCAGTTGCCAGAGGTCTGTGTCAGAAAAGTTCCCCTAGTATGATAATCTCTACCTGATGCAGTGATGTCCAAGCCTGTCACAGAGAGACAGATGGCAGTGATGGAGAAGGAGCCCATACCTGTGGCCATCCATGGTTTGGTTCTTAGATTGGCACAAATCCAGAGGCAAGCAGGCAGGGGGTGGGTCAACTGAAAGAGGCAGAGCCCCCATTGGGCTCTAATCCCTGCTGTGCTGCAGAGTTCTTGAGTTTACTGCAAACCACTCAAACCTGTTGGATACCAAGTCCTTTATTTCTTAGGAGTATTTAATATAAGAAAAGAAACTTGAATTCATAAGAAGAAATCCCAAGAAGTGAACAGGGTTTACTTTTTAAGAAAAGGGGGAGGTATAGGGGCGCCTGGGTGGCTCAGTCGGTTGAGTGCCTGACTTCGGCTCAGGTCATGATCTCACGGTTGTGAGTTCGAACTCTGCATCGGGCTCTGTGCTGACAGCTCAGAGCCTGAAGCCTGTTTCGGATTCTGTGTCTCCCTCTCTCTCTGCCCCTCCTCCACTCACGCTTTGTCTCTGAAAAATGAATAAACTTAAAAAAAATTTTTTTAAAGAAAAGGGGGAGGTATAGAGGGTCAAGATACTAATGGGGATTCACCTAGAGTCCAGACTTGGGGGCCTTGAATGGATCTAAGGGAGGTTGGAGGGTTTTAGGCAACCAGATTTACAATAAAGGAGCCACAAGTATCTCTAAGGGAGTCTTTGGACATACCTGTTCAGCAGCAACTAACCCAAAGTCTTGTCCCAAGGGCTTTCAGGGCCAGTTAGTGCAAGTTGCTAGAGCCCTGTGCTCATGGGATCACAGGTTTGACCTCTGTATATATGTAACTGTCCCCACATTAGACTGAGCCCTAGCCCCAGCTGGCAGTCACACATGTACATCACCAGAGACACACAGGGGACTGGCTGGGAGAGGACAGGTGGATTCTGCCTCCCCCCCCACCCACCCCTTTGGAATCTTGCTCAAAGAACACTCTGGCTCAAACTACACACCTTGATACCTCAGGTTTAGAGCAGGGTCATTGTCATTTTATGGTATTTAGAAGACCATGTGAGCAGGGAGAGAAGATTCACTTCTGAGGGTCTTCAAGCTGAGGCACTAGCCTAGTGGGTTGACCAACTGGAATGACTGGCAATTCTCCTTCAGGGAGTAAGTACTCAGAATTCTCTCTCTTTGGGGAAACCGCACAACTCTTCTTTCTTGAGGGCTGCCTGGGCATCTCAGCCAGACCTGCAGGGCTGGTCATCCGGACTCACAGTGAGAGCTGTAGCTGAGTGTCAGGCACACAGAACTGGAGGGCTGGGCCTGTGACGGCAGGTCCCAAAATAAGGTGCCAAGCCCTACTTCTCACTTTCCCCTTGCGCCCTGTGAGATGCTGGCACTGCCTTTGGAGCCATTACTCAGCAGCCTGAATGTACAGAAATAGGCCGAGTGCACTGACCCAGGAGGCCACGGTTCTTTCTTCTGGCAGGGTCCTGTCCTGGCGTGGTGGGCCCAGGCAGAGCTGCATGGGGACATGGCCTGGCCTCTGACTCTCACCTCCTGCCAGGCAGTAATCCTACCACAGGACGGGGCTTTACTTAACTGTTTCTAGGCCTTTGAACGTGTGTCTCCTTTCCCCTGGACGGTACAGCGTGTTAACTGGTGAACACACTTTCTTACCTTCCCCACCTTTTCAACACACACTCTTTCCACCTTCTTGTCCTAAATGAACACCTGCCCTGCTTTGCCCTCTGGCCCTCTCCAGAGAGGGCAGTTTCTCTCCCTCCCCTGGTTTTCAAGGTCAGGAGAACAACCTGGCATTCTCCAAGTTCCCATTGTTTCCCCAGACCATGCTCCCCCATCCCTCTTGGGCACAGCATCCCATCTTACTGGCCACCTTGTCCACCCAACCGTATCCTGATTTCCTGCACTCTTATCCTCCTCAGTGGCTTAATGCCTGCCTCACAGCTTTCTTGGCCACTGTATCCCTGTGAAGTGAGGGGGACCTTTCAGATACCCTGGGTTCACCATCATTTTGAAAAACTACACGACTAAATTCTGCCCAACCTATGAGTCACTGTGATGAACGTGATTTGGAGATGGGTACCAGAATGGCCCCTGTCATCTCCAATTCTCACAGCCCTACTTGGACCACAACCTAAGCGACTTTTTTTCTACCTGTCGGAGTATTTCTTCCTCCACCCTCCCCAGAATCTCCCACTTCCTCTATATCCAGCCTGGACCTACTGGCTGTCCCAGAGTGCTCATGGATCCCTTTCTTTATTCTTCCCTGGGTGCTTCCTTGCTGCTGCCTTCCCATCCTGGCTAATCCCCAGCTCAGCTTTCTTTGCCTCTGCTACCAGATTGCTGAGCTCTGCTGGAAACTGACCAGCTTCCTGTGTACCTGAGCCCTTGACAAACCATCCCATTAAGAGCATGTGTGTCTGATTCTCTTTCCCCACTGCGTGCTCTTCAAGGAATTTTGCCACCCCGGAAGTTATAAAAAGTTAAAACTTAGCACACATCTTGCACTTGTCTAGGCACTTGACACATACTGACTCATTCAACCCCTACCCAATAACAATGAGGACAATACTGTGAATACTTCTCTCACCTGGTGAGCAAATGGGGGCTCAGAAAGATGAAGTAAATTGCAGAAAGTCACAGAATTAGCAAGTAGCAGTCAAGATTAGGCAATCTGGGCGAGACATTATATCATGTCTCATCATAAGATGATCATTAACTCTGCACAAAGTCAGTTGACTTTCATCAGAGCTCCTGCTGCAGTTCAGCAATCTTTTAAGTCAACTTTTGTTCACTCCTAATTGGACATATGTGCATTTCAGCTCTGACTCTTTATTATTTTTGGTCAATGTAGATCAGAGACCAAAGGCATCGCCGCAGAAGTCCCAGTGAATATCTAGAATCTCAGGGAATTCTATCTTCTCCTGCCTCATTTCTGATTGAATCAGCTCCCATATAGCTTCCCTCTAGACAACATTTACCATAGCCCTGGGTCCTTCTAAGGGCTTAACTGGGCTGCAGTGTCCTGGTCTCCATTCTCTAGGGAGGGAAAACACTGTAATTCTCATAATGGTTATTTCCAGCCATTTCCATGTGAACTGGCTTTGGAAGCTGGGATTTAAATCCCTTCTTTACTACTTGTTATCTTCTATGGGCAAATTATTTAAATTTAGAGGTTTAGTTTCTTTCTCTGTAAAATGGAAATAATAATAATCCACTTAAAGGGTTGTATTTATTAAAGAGCCTAGTGTAGAGCCTGGCACAGATTAGGCACTCAAAGCATTTGTTCCTTTTCCTTCTCTTTTCCACATCCTCCTTTTGCCTAGCTATACGTTTACTCCATTTTTCCCATCAGCCCATCTTTTCCTGATCATGACCTGCCCCCCAGCATCTATCCTTTCTCACTTTTCTCAGTCAGACTCCTTGGAGAGTAAACTACAATGACCATCTCCCCCTTTCTCCCTGATACTGCCACCTGGCTCCAGTAGTATCCTCTAAATTGCCAAATGCAGTTGACGTTATTTGTTCTTCATCTTGCCTGACTTTATTGAATTTTGTTTCCTGAAACGTTATCCTGACCATCTCTTCCTAAAATGACTCCTCCTTACTCACTTCTGTCACTTCTTTCTTTAATCACCCCCAAATGCTGGCTTTTCTTTATACTGACAGTTCTCCAAGTGTGATTCCCAGACCAGCAGCATCAGCACAGTCTGGGAACTTGTTAGAAATGCGTATTTTTCAGGTCCCACCTCAGATACCCTGAATCAAAAACTGGTGGGGTACTTGCTCGTTTGAGAGCTACCATGCTACACATTGTCTTTCTGGCTGATCTCTGTGAGCTCCCCTTCTAACTATTCTTTTCACACCAAAAATCCTTTCCACTCCAGACGGCTCTCCAGAGCTCCAACTGTATACATGCAAGTACCGATGGGGCATCTCCAATGGCTGTCCATTAGGTGTCCCCAAGGAAAACAATCTTATAATCCTATCACCTCTGTATCTCCCTTCCCCAAATGATACCACCGTTACCCCATTGCCAGTGCCAGGATCCTGGGATTCATGATTCCTCTTTTACCCACTTATGAAAACACTAGTTTGCCATTTCAGGAGTATCTCTCAAATCGGCAATATCCTTGTTATGCACCCCCATTACTTCACTTCAGGCCCACCCTCCTTACCGCTTAGATTACTAGTCTCCTTCTGACTGGGTGAACTGCCTGACGTCTGGTCCCTTTCCAATGGACCCTTCACATTGCTACCAGAATCATCTTTTAAAAACAAAACAAAACAAAAAACAAAAAAACAAAAAACAAAAAACGGTTGTGCTTATCCCCTGCTTAGTCATTCAGTGGCTGTCCAGGGCCTTTGACATAAAGTTCAAACTCAGTATGGCGGCACTGTAGGGGTGTCTATGCCCTGAACCCTGCTGGCCTCTGCAGCCTCATCTCCTGCTCGTTTTATATGTTCCCTCTGCTCCAGCTCTAACAGGAAATGAACTACTCAAGAGTTCCTCAGACAGGCCACTCTTCCTCACACCCTCAGACCACTATTTCCTTTGTGAGGAATGTCCCTCCTTCACTTACCATCTAGAAAATGTTTCTTCTCTACGGCTCAGCTCGGTCAGCTTTGGTATGAAACTTTCCCTGAATGCACAGGCTGTCTGATGTGCTCCCACAGGCCCCACATCTGTCTTCATCAGAGCCCTCATCACAGCGTGTTCAATGTTCTCTTGTCTGCCCTAAGCACCGGGGAGCAGCTTGAAGATGGGCCTGTATGTCATCTTTGTTTAGTGCAAGGCTTGACACACAGTAGGTATTCAGAAGTAGCTGCTTAATAAGGAAGACTGCCAATTTTTTTTAAAGGCATCTACATTTACTGCCTATTTCCTAACCACCCCCATCTTTTCATTCCCAGCCACATCTCATCCTTATTATGCTACTGAAAAAGCTCTTGAGAAGGACAAAGATGTGCTGGCCTTATTCAAGCTCTCATCTTCCTGACTTGTCTGCAGAGTGAATCACCTATTTCTCAAAACAGTCTCTTCCTTGGGCTCCTGAACTGATGCTTTTTGAATTCTTGTTACTTTTTGGTCTTCACTTGTACTGGATCCTTCCTTCTTCGTGCTCCTTGTGACTGCTCTGCATCACAGCAAGTCTAGAGGTGGCTGCTGGTGGTGGTGGGATTCGTACAGTGATGTGCTGGTAACCTGGCTCCCTGGGGGGGGGGGGGGAAGCCCTGATTTGCAGCTTTTGTTTGCTCCATGGTGCAAAGACTCTCACCAGGACCGATTTCCAGCTACCTACATTTTAACGACCAGCTCACAAAATTCCTGAGTATTTAATAATTGGCTCCGATGAGCCTAACGCTGGGTATGTAGAAATGAATTAGACCAATTTGACATTTAGGAGGATACAATCTGTAATTCTGAGACAAATGTGATAAGCACTACTGAGGGCATTAAAACAAGGCAACACGCATGAGGCTGAGTGGAAGGAAGGTTTATTTAGGAAAATCTGTAAATACCTCTTACAGGAAGGAGGGAGGGTTCAAACTGGATCTTAAAAATGGTACGTAGAGAAATGGCTAGATCAGGAAGACTAGGGTACAAACAATGTGGGGTGCCAGAACGGATTCTGCCACTATCTAGTTTTGTGACCTTAGTCAAACTGGTTAACTTCCCCAGGCCAGTTTCTTCATTTGAAAGTAAGAATTTGATTTCCATGGCCCATTTCTGCCTTGATTTGACGACGAATCTTGGAAAGAGAAAGAAAATATGAGTGGGGAAGAAGGAAAAAAAAAAAAAGAAATGTACTTAGTGTGAAACTTTTAGAAGGTCAAATGCTGCAGGACCTTCTCTTCTAACTCGTCCTGCTTGCTAGCTTCTGGCTCAGTCCCAATTATGGAAATCCCAACCCCATATCTGAGCAATTGTATGGTTTACTAAAGGATCAGTTCTTTTCTTTTAAACTGAATGAATATAGTAAATGCAAGTCAGTTCATCCTTCTGCTTTGAGGGAACAGAGGATTCTCCTTTTTCCTTACAGAGTATTAAAAAGATCCCACAGACTTCCCTAGTAACTTATTCCATTTGAATAATTGTTATTATCAAATCTATCTAGAATTTCTCTATCCCCACATCTTGCCTAATCTTCTCTATAGAACTATTTAATCTTCATTCCTTTTCAAAAGCCTTTAAAAACATGAATCATAAAACATCCAGAAATATGTGTATAACATAAATGCAAGACATAATTATAAAGCAAACACCCATGTGACCACCAAGGTGGGGAAGAGAGAACCTTGCCACATCCTAGGAAGTCCCCGTTACTTCCCAAGTATACAACCTTCCAGAGGGATCCACCGTCTTGATTTATTGTGATCATGATCCTTGTTTTGCCTTTTACCACCCATGTATGTACGCTTCCATACTAGTTCAGTATTGCCTTTTTTGTTAACACTTGACATGAACAAAATCATATCACATGCATTTGCTTGTTTCTTCTGCTCACCGTTCTAACACTCATTCTTGCTGTATGTAGCTAGTTTATTCTTTTTCATTTCATGGTTACATAGTGTTCTATCATGAGTATCCAAGTTTACCCATTCTACCCTGGCTGGTTATCTGGGTCGTTTCCAGGCTTTGGCCAGTGTAAACAATGCCGCTCTGACCATCTTCGTTTTCGTGCCCTGGGCATGTGAGCTTCCCTAGAGTACAGGGGTGAAATTGCTGGGTCGGAGGGTATGTATATCCTCATCTCCATTCTTCAGTCTCTCCCCTACATTTGTGAGCAAGCCTTTCTCTACTTTTCTTTTCTGAAGAATTTTGTTCAGAATTCTTCGCTCCTTTTTTCCAACCTTCAATCGTGTTAATCTTAGGTTCCTATTAACACACATTATCGGTACTGATGCTAGCTAGCTTCTAGTGCTGCGCATCACCCTCCTCTGGTAGTTAAGAATGGTTTCCTCTCCAAGAAGTAACATTTTTTCATTTATTACTCAAAGAGAAAATATATTTGGAACATTTTGAGAGTTCTTCTAAGTGTGTGCAAAATAGAAAGCGTGTATTTGATTAATAGAGGGCCAGGGACAAGTTTCTTTCTGTGAGGCATTATAGTATGGGAATTAAGACTGTGGGCTTTGAGTCAGACCAAATCCACAAAGTGCTGGCTATGTGTCCTTGGGCTGATTACTTAACCTCTTTGTACTTTAGTTTCTTTATCTGTCAAAATGTGGATAACGAATTATACCTACCTATAGGGCAACTGTGTGTATTACATGAAACAATCTATATAAATTTGGTCAAAAGAGGTTTATAAACTTGGTCTTTAAGGAGAAAGATAGGCTTTCAAAATGTAGTGAGGTAGTGAGGAGATATTCTATGAGTTTGTCTCCAGTGTTTATACTGAGCCTAAATACTTTTCTCACTCCTTGCTGGAGCAGCTGGCTAGGGTAGGCAAGTGGGATGCCGCCTGTGGCCACAGGACAGGGTGAAGTGAATTGGCCCATCTGGGAATCAAATACACAGCCCTGACTTTAAGCACTATTCAACAGAGTTCAGCGGGCAACATAACATGAAGAAGGAAAAAGTGAATGGGACTAGAAATACTGTCAAAGTAAACAGGAAGGCAAGAGGACACCAGAGGATAGCTCAAATTAACAAGCTGCTCTAAATGGCACCCTCTTGTGAAACTTGTTGTACAAGAGAGTTGGCTGCAACAGAAACCATTCCTAATCGTCAAAAAACCACATTCTAATTTTCCTTATCCTCTAGACTCTCCATATAGGATTCCAGACTTTGTTGCTTGTATCTCTTGGTTTTAGGACCTAGTTTTCCAAAGCCAGAAACTTAATTACAGGTTCAACACTTCAAGGCCAATACCTAATCGCCTCATTAGGGAGCTGAGAAATGTTTAGCACTGCCATCCTCTCCTTACCCCTACCCTGAAGTTATTAACGTTCGCTTCGACTTGTCTGTTAAGTCAACCCTTGTAAAGACAGTGATTTTTGGACTCTGAGTCTCTTACTTCCACATAAAGTTATCTAAATTCAATAAGGCTTTTGAGGAAGCGGCATTTCCAACTCGACATCAACTGGTGGGCCAAACAACAACCCATTACAGAGGCAACAATGCCTTACTGGATTTTAGTTTTAATTATTTCAGTTCCTGTATCATTACTATTTCACCGTTATGCTTAATAAGCCATATTATGCTTCTTATTAAATAATTCTTGGAATATTGTGAGTGCACTGTAGGTTATAGAAAAAAGGTAGAAAAGAAATTGAAAAGGGGAAGAGTGGTTTGGAATGATTATTGAATGATGCGTTATGACAATATTTGCTAACTACAGGTCAACATAGCAAGGCCAGATAATTTATTTATAGTTTGTTGTTTCAGTAACATATATTGTCTGGTAGTATATTGTTAGGGGAAGGGCTGATTTGTACAATTACGGTACTTTTACACTATGACTTTAAAAGTGAGTAGGCTGGGGCGCCCAGGGTGGCTGACTTTGGCTCAGGTCATGATCTCGCGGTTCATGAGTTCAAGCCCCACCACTGGGCTCTGCACTGACAGCTCAGAGCCTGCAGCCTGCTTTGGATTCTGCGTCTCCCTCTCTGCTCCTCTCCCTCTTGCGCTCTCTCTCAAAAATAAACATTAAGAAAGATTAAAAGGCTGATAACAGGGAAAAAAAAGTAGCCCTTATCATCTTCATTTGAATTGATAATTTTGGCACCAACCCATGAAGGGGGCTGAGCATGGTGGGATCATCTGTTTGCAGAGGTGCAGATACCAGCTAATAAAAGAATGCCCCATTCTAGAACTACAAGTTCCCATTTGGAAACCAGAGTCTGGAACAGCGGCAGTGGCAGTGGCAGCATAATCTGGTGCTCAGATGCCAAGAGAAACCCCAATGTTGAGTCTGAAACCTTCACGACTGGTATTTTGGCACTGGTGTGACACTGGCAACAGGTATCACTGGCACCAAACAGAAGCCCACGGAAGAATCTCATTACGTGAGAAAAAAGAATCTAGAGTCTACACATTACTCCTCAGTCAAATGTTTGAATCTTGCATCCAACTAAGACAGCCACACGGCCTGCTTTGAGCTTCATCTCTTATTTGCCTTCCCACTGGCCAGGGAACACAACAGCCTAACAAGTGATCAAGAGTCGGCATTAATGGCGAGCCAGCTGTGGCTTCCTCCCTAGGGGTGAACACGTGTTAAACAGTATAGTGAGCTGGGGGCAGCAGTCAGGAAATGGGAGGATGGGCTCTGTGTGAGCAAATGCATGGCTTGCTTAGGAGTGCAGGATACAGATTTGCAAATTATACCTCTTTGAACATTGGCTGAGGCCACATATGAAACAACCTCTGTAATTTTCATGTGTACCTGGTGGGAAAGATTCATGAATATCAAACACCTGTGAAACTGGAGGGTTTTGTCCCCCCACCCAGAGGTCTATTTGCTCCTTTTGAAAAGTGTCAGGACTAGAAGACCGAAGCAACACTAACAACAACAAAAAAGCTTCCCAAGTGATTCTTATTTAGTTCCCATACCTTTGAGGACCATGGCTCTAGTGGAACGGGAATGAACAGGAATGATTTAGAGACAAAAAGTTAAACCTTTATGCCCATTTATTAAATAAGGATAGAATCTTGCTCTCTCTACTTTGAGAATAATAGCTAACAGTAATTGTTCAATAAATGTTAGCCATTATGTGCCAGGCACTGTCCCAAGAGCTATACCTATAATAACCACACAATCCCATTTTACAAACGAGAAAAACCGCTTCACAGAGAGGTTAAGGAACTTACCCAACATCACACAGCTAGGGCTTGGATTCAAAGCTAGGCAGTTTGGCTACAGAGAATATGTTTTTAACCATTATTCGTAACATTGTAAAGAATATAATAGAACCATGCATGAGAAAAGCATTTCACTTTGAAAAGTTAAGGTGCTCCAAGAAGCTGTTGAATGAACTTCCTGGAGGGAACAGTCTATGTGGCTTCCAGACAGCACTTGCTACATTTACAGCTGCTCACAAACAACTTCACTCAAAGGACTTGAAAATCTGATCTTTGCCTGTTTCTCTCAAATGCTGACTTTAGTCTACCAAAGTGCCACAGGTAAAGTGACTCCTTTGACAACCGAAAATAAAGAGAAGAACTCTGCAGACCAGGTGCCTCACACGGGGCTTGGCACCCAGGTGATGAATAAAATGTTGACTGAATTGAAAGCCTTCCAGTCAAAGGCACTTTGAAATGTGCTATTCATAGTCCACAAAATGGCTTGAATACAAATTATTTAGAATGTCAAAACAGGAAGGGGCATGTGGCAAGTTAAGGAAATTAAAGAGAAATGAAGTATAAATGGAATACTAAACCTTTGAAATTCAAAATAAAGAACCTGGTTATATATCCTTGAAATCCTCTTTCTTGGCTTAGCCAGGAAATGGGAGGGGTAAGCTCTGGGGATGGAATAAGCCTATTCTTTAATAATATAATACTTCTTACTTGTGTTCTATATACTTGCTGTAAGCATACTGATCTGAACAAGCTGCTTAATATGCTCAGGTGATTTTTTTTAAAAGGCTGACTTTACCCCACCACATTCCCTAACAACCCTTGCACTTTTTAACAAGCATTTAAACACAGCTCAGAAATAAAAAAGGCTTTTCTGCCACTTTAGACAACAAAATGGGTTCCTTAGAACAATGCTCAGCTTGTATTCCTAGCACTAGATCTAACGAAGCATTAGACTCACATCATGTCCAGCAAAATGTTGTGTTTGGCCTCCCCATAACTTTTATCCAGTATCTAAAGAGCTAATAATGCATAAAGCAGGGTTTTCCATAATTCCCAAGAATTTAATGAGTGATGGTTAGTTCACAATGTGGCATGATCCAAACCTAGGCAGCCAAAGAACCTCCTATGGAGACCTGTTGAGAAGTAGGGAGAGCTGATGAGCAAGAGCTCACTGGACCCATATTCAGCCCTTTAATTGCCATGTGGAGGACAATAACTCAGTTTCCCCAACATGACATTCTCCTCTAATCTCTCTTCTGATGCACAGCTGTAAAATGCTGTGCATGCTACCTAGTTGTGAACTCATTCTATGAGGCTACTCAGCCTTTGCTTTATGAGCAGTGTGAAGGGAAGTCCAGGAAAAATAGATCTGAGAGTAGCAGTTTATCTGCTAGGATAGGCTCTCAAAAAGCACATGCTGAACTGATATATGACCGTACAAGATCATGACCATAGGCTGATTTCAAGCTGGGGACTAAACAACACACACACACACACACACACACACACACACACACACTAAAAAGTTATCTCCAGGCATCCATATTGCCCAGCTGAGGTTTTAAAAAATGCCTCCTATACTGGGTTTCCCGAAAGTCTTAGTGAAGTTTTAAGCTTTTAGGGCTAGAGATGGGGTAGTGAGCTGAACTCACCCTCTGCCAGTCCAACAGGGATAGCTACAGATGGTTTTGATTTATCATCAGTTAAATGTGCAGCCCAGATTAAAGGAAACATTTTAAAAGACTAATTAGTCAACCCTCACAAAAGTAAATTAAGGGCCTGTGATGAAACAGCCAAAGGAAACTCTAATACAGCACTGTAGCAATAATGCTTGGAGTGTATTCAAATGGAAAAGCTTGGGCTGGAAATACTTGTTTAGAAAAAGAACTACATCACTCCACCCTACTTCATCAAGTAATTCAAGCCATCTTAAGCGCTCAAGGTCTGACCAAGCAAGACAATATTTATTAAAACTTCTTTCAGCTTGAACTAGATCATATCCTTGGGAATAAACAAATTTTATTCAATGAACAAGTAGAAGGGATTCTTGATTACTACTATAGTTCTTTTGTGTAGACTGCTTCTAGGTTAATGCAAAAAGCTCAGAAAAGGATATCAGATAAGGTAAAAAGCTTTATTATTCAGGATCAGCTCAAAGTCTGACACTGACAGAGGCAGGGATAATTATTATCTCATTACATTTGACCTTTGGCACCCATTTGAAGTACTAGTTTTACAAGTGGGACGTGTTACAGCCAGTAGACTCTCAGCACAGTTCCTGCCAGCCACATTTACCCCAATTTCACTCAGCAGAGCTGTTAGATGTTCAAGGATACAAAGAATGTAATTATCTAGTTATCCTTTTTCCCTTCCACTTGGCGTTCAAAGCAAGAGACAGATATCATTATTAGTAGATATGGTCATAAGCAACACCTTCCCATAGCCTAACATTCAAAAATCAAACACCAATTATAAGTAGAATTCCTAAATACTCAGTTAATGCTATGGAGTGCTTTGTTTCAAAAACAGCAATTCTGTGGCTTCCCTTTACTTATTTTTCTCCTTGGAGAAAACCACGCGTAATCAACATATGTAGTGCAGGTTGTTACAAGCTTGACTTATAGGAAGCAAAGGAATTAAAAAGTTGTCATTAAGAACAGATTTTTAAATTATGACAAAAATACGAATAAACTCTACACATTTCTCAGGGTTATGGATAAAATGAATCAAGTTTCATGATTGTTAGGGGAGTCCCTTCTAAGGATGTAGCACATAGAAAGTACATGGAACTTGTTTCTATGAGCTTATAAAGGGAACAAATATAAAACAACAGTTCAATTCAAGATGATCGGCATGTAACTGTTGGTTAAAGGAGAAGATGCTCAAGATATTCTGTACACTATTAACTTAGAGTCAGTCTAAACATCTTCTACATTAAATATCTAGAGAAATTTCCATGACTTTTCAGCTCAGGGCTATTCTAGAGGGTCACTGTTTTTTGTTTTTTTCATATATATATACATGAAGAAAATCCAAAAAATCAAGTTAAAAAGCCAAGAGTTGTTTTTTAGGTTCTGGGTTTTCAGTTCACACCTATCTTCTTTTATAAAAGTATCAATCAGAGATGATTACTTTTTCTTAAAATCTGATGACTTATATTTTGAAAAACTTGCAGCCCCTAGAGAACTGAAGATGATTTCACACCCCAGCTTCCATGCAGGACTGTTGATTTTATAAGTATCTTTGTCTAGTAAGTGGCAAAACCATAACCTCTTATAGAACATGATGTTGGGTTGCTACATAGTAAATTGCTTAGTAAAAAATATAAGAGTCATAGTCTCATATGGGAGATATATTTGGGGGAAAAAGGCCAAGTAAAGGTTTCTAGTGTTGTTCTCCTAGTTTCTCCAAAGCGTTGACATTTATCACTGCTCTGAAAATAAAGATGATTTTAACTTAAGAAGACTGTATTTTAACACTGAATCAATATAAATGTACTTATCTGAACATCACATTTTTACACATACTAAAAACAAAACAAAACAAAAAAACCAAAAGTGTAGTGAAAAGATTATATAAATTTTAAATGAAATTATATTTGTTTGAGGCAGCACAGATCCAGGGGTCCCCAGCAGAAGACTTCTTCAGCACTTGGCCTTCACAGACAGGCCTCCTGCTGTGACCAGCAGATATTTTCCACTGTGTACCCACAGTCTCAGAGTAACAAGAGACAAGTCTTACTTTTTGCCTCTATGAGCTGGGATGTCATTATTGTAGAGAAGAGGCATAATTTAAAAAGTGAAGACTACTCATTCAAAATGTTACAGAGTGACAAACTTACTTTATGGAATTTAAACACAGCATTCACCCCAAGGAAGCTGCATATAAGCTTAGAACCAGAGTAGGTAAGCTTCAGAGTTGAAACGATTTTTCTCTGAAAATGAATGGTAGCTTTCTTAAAGATCAGAGTTACTGAATCAGTCTGTTGTATTTTTTGTCTTGTTTTAAGGGGCCAAAGTTCAGTTAACTCACTCAGATTAGAATCTATAATTCTGTTGACTGTTCGGGACTACAGTAGTCATCTTGAGATTTTCTATGGAAGTATGTACAGATTTTCCTCATGGAGCTGGGAGTAATAGTGACCTAGAAAAAGAAAGTTTAGATTTCAGAGATTTTCTAAGATAAAGTTCAGCTGTTACTTCAGCAAGTTATCAGTAAAGGGTATTTTAAGTTGGGATGCCTAGAAATTTGATTATTTAGTCAGCCAGCTTTCAAGTTCCAAATACTTTGAGGGCAATGTCTCTTTTGGCTGATTTGTACTGAATTTAATAAAAATTTAATAGATGTATGTAAGAATGGAAGGCATAGATTTTTCATGTGAACTGAAAATATTTACTAGTTAAACCTCCTGATAAGACCCAAAGGCTATAATAACCCTCCTCTTTGAAAGAAATTTGTAAATCACCTCCCCCCCCACCCAATTTACAAATGGGACAGGGATTCAAATGGCAGCTGCTACCCTTTTCTGAGGAAGTCTTATCATTATGCACATAAAGAAGAAAAACCTTCTAAAGAAACTTTAGCTTCAAAGATTGAAATTATAAAACCAGAAATACATGGGACTGGCACACTATTTTTAAAAGCCTTTATAATGTACACATTAGTGAAAACAATTTTTCACTGAAATTATTTTTCTGATAACACACAGCTGAGATCAGTTCTGGAAAAAAAGGATTTTGGTCAGGGGCAAAAAACAGATACAAACATAATTTTAGGAGAAGAAAGAAAAGATTCCTGATAGCTGTTTTTTTTCCCCATGTTCTGTAGCAAGATCTTGGTTGGATTCTGTGTTTTAAGTAATCTTTAAAATATTTCTAGTTTATTTTCCCTAAAATTATGGGACAGGCTTCAGGACAGTAGGATGGGGGATATGAACACTTATTAAACTAGAGCTGGCTTGAGGCTCTCCAGCTTTTAGATTGAATTTTAATCATTGTACCACCTTCTTAACACAGAGCAAGAACCACTATGAATCAGAGCAGAAACTTTGTGAACCTACCCCCACCCCCCACTTGCAAACTGATTACCTGAAGCTTTCTAGTCCCTCTGACCTGTGCCCATACTCACTCGATGCTCATAGCTACTTCTCCCTCCACCATTTCAATAGGTCATTTGCTTTTTAAGGTTCACAAACCTATTTCTGCCAGCAATATGTGTTTTTGAAATTATTTAACTTCAATATTGTGTCAGTCAATGAAAACAGTAGTCCTAAAAAGATAAGTGAAACTAACTTGAATGTTTAAAAAGTATAGATATAGATGAATTGCCAAAAATACTGGTGTGAGCAAGGTGACGGTAAAAAAATGGGGGGAAAATCATAAAAATCTGGAAGGATTCTGCATTTAAATTGCTTTAAGTATCTAAGTTTCACTGTATTTGAAATAATCATAAACCATAATGACCAAACTGGAAATCTATTCATGGATGTTGGTAACTTGCCCGTGAATGTCAGTTTTATCTATAAAAAGGGGAGGGAACCTATAAAAAGTGGTTGCCAGGGGCTGGCGAATGGGGAAAAGAAAAAAAAACAAAAAACGCAGGGGTTGGGTGGGGAGGGAATAATGCCAAACAAAGAAGAGGGAAGATATTTTTGAATTGATATATTAGAGCATGATGAAGGCTTTGAGGAAACAGACACCAGGGCTGAGTGGTATGGACCTTCACGGAAGGGATTTTAATGGGAGTAAATCGGGTTGCTAGATAATGAAATACAGCAACACCTAGTTACATTTGAATTTCAAACAAATAACCTTTTAGTATAAAGAATTTTTAGTATAAATATGTCCCACGCAATATTTGTCCTGAATTTTTATGTGCTAAATCTGGCAACCCTAGGTATAAATAGATTTACTGAAAAAAAAAAAAAAAAAAAAAAAAAAAAAAAAAATCCTGACTTCTGAGAAGGGATTTGTGCTTGACCTCCTCAAGTTAGAGAATCTATGTTCTCACTGGCTCCTTTCAAGTTAGGAAATGCATCTTCCCACCACTGCCGACTTACCGGGCCTGGAGAAGTCTTTCCACTCTGTCTCCTAGAATTGGGGGTCTGGGAGGATGGACTTCGGGGAGATGAATTCTCAGCCTTCCGTTTGGCCGCCATGGCCAATAACCAGTTTTTATTCTCCGGGGAGCTATTCTCTTTGCCTACCACCTCAGACCCTTCTCCACAAGATCCCAAAGGAAGAGGTAGTGTTCCGCAGCTTTCTGAAGCATAAGGACTGGCGGGAGAAGGAGGCTCTGAGATACTCATACTAGCTCCTTCAATCTTGCTTGGTTTGGGAGGACCTAGAGAGTCCTTACCAAGGTCTTCCTGGCTACCAGCAAGGCAGCACAGATCCAAATGAAGCTTTTCAACTGGGTCATCAAGCTCAGTCACACAGTTGCAACTCTTCACACACTTCTGTTTCACACTCTCCAGACAACTTGAGTCCAGCCTCCTCTTGACTCGATTTCTGGACTCAGAGCAAGCCACTGCTTGGGATGATTTTAGGCTCACAGGAATGAGGGCTTTTCTTGGAGAAGTGATCTTGCTTTCAGAAGCAGGTGGCGTGATGGGTGGTGAGGAGGATGGTGTTCGGGTCATCCAGTTTCTAATGGACATCTTGAAAGACGAGGGTGGCTTGGGAGAGACCGAGGACACAGAGCCTCTTCTGCTGATGGGAGACCGGGCTTTGGCAGGAGGGGTTTTAATAGAGAATGTGGGAGTATTTGAAGGAAGAGGGAGGTCTCCTGCACAGCTTGGAGCACAAGCTGCTGATGATGGGGAAGAAATAGATGGACTGCTCTTTACTCTGGGGGCTTTGGCAGGAGTGCTCTGGCTACTTGTCACTGTTACTGAAAAAGAACAGAGGGTCACAAAAATCAGAAGAGAAAGCCATAGAAAATCCCTGAATTCTCACCAAGGAAAATTATAACTAACTTACTCATATAGGAATGGAGATTTCCCAGTGAGTCGATTACATAAATCACTTGATTCTTACCACACCCTTTCAGCATTTTCCTTCCCCTTTCCTAACTGCCAGCCTCCCAACCACTCTGTTGTAAAACATTTACTTGTAATAATCTAGAAAATATAGAAATATTAAAGGGAAAATTTTAAAGCATCCAGGTACACCACTTACAGCATTTTTTCTATACTTGTGCATGTGATATATACGTTATACACCTCAAATTTTTTCTATACAAAAGAGACCATAATGTATATACTATTCAGTAACCTGCTTCTTAGCATATAATGAACCTTCCCCACATTAATATAGATGTACATTATAATTTTTACTAGCTACCAAGTATTCTAAGGTAACAGCAAGACATTTAAGTTGTTAATGATATTTTGTTTTCACAAGTAAAGTTGCCATTACAATTCCTGTATATGCTTTGGAGCAATGTGAGGGCAGGAGGGCACTGAACAGTGGTTCCCAAACATAAGTGCACTGGTCTAAAATTTGGCACGACCATTTACTACTGACTTGAACACAACCCTTTACCTCCTCTGCTTCTGCTTCAGTTTCCATATCTGTGAAATGGAGAGCTTTTAATGTCCACAGGAAATAATCCCATCAATTGCTTGTTAAAGTTATTAGGCCTCACTTGGCTTTCCACCTTAATTTATAAATGGCTACTTTCCGCAAGTCAAAGAATGCCAAAGAATATTTCCAAAACCAAATGCTTGCTCTCAGTAAAGCAAGTCAGTGGACAGAACTCTTCTCTATGTGTCTTGTCCCTTGTTTACAAGCAATGGCAAGCCCTTGAGGAAAATTCTTATAAACTTCATGCTTCTTCCCACTTTGGCCCAGCCATAGACAGCTCTATTTTCTTACTTTCCTTCTGAGCTTTCTAGATTTCTGAAATAGTGTTCCTGTCTCTAGTAACAAGGAAAGGCCATCAATTATTTCTAAGTCACAAACTCTTTGAATTATAACTCTGATATTTAATTCAGTTTAATTACTGAATTGCATTTATATGCAACTGAATTTAGGATGAGCTGACATAAGACAATCACTAGAATACAGATTCACAAGCACTAATTTCAGTCATTTAGTTACCCTGTATGTTCTACCCTGTGCTTTTTACTCATCAAGCAGTTTTGCCTTGAGACAGAGAAATTCTACAAACTGACTTTTGCCTAAACTTTCCCCATCAACTATACGTTCAGAAATGGCCAAAGTGATACTGCTCTTTCAATTAAGATCATTTTACTGGAAAATCCCATTCTGGAGTAACGTGCTCCAGAAGGAGAGTTAGTGACAGGGACTGTCCCTGAAGCATCTGGTGATAGTTCTCATATTCTAGAGCTTGATTAGTCATTATTTCAGGAGGACAGAAACTTTTCATTTGTGTCACTCTTCAGCACAGATCAACAGTCACTGAACAGTCCCTACAGTTATTAATTCCACGAGAGTGGGCTGAAGGGTAGGGTTAAGGCAGAAAGTCCTAAAATAGCATGGGTCTTAGAACAGGCACATTCTAACACAGGATTAGGGGAGAAGGAAAAGCTGGGCCCTGGGCTAAGCAGGTATCTAAGTTTCTGATACCTGAGTAGCAGACATCTGAAGTGTTTATTACTAAGGGTCAGAGGGAGATCTGATGTGGTGGAAAGCTGGGGCATTTCTCTTCCTTTAGGATGTTAAATGGAGGAAGGAGTGGACCATGGGGTTTCAAAGAGAAGATTTTATTAACTTTGAAGGTTAACAAAACTCTGCACCAAATTTCAATCTTTTAAAAAAAATAGTAATAAGATTATTAAGATAATAAAATTTCATGGTAAAAAAAATTCAGTTTCAAAGGGAAATTAAGCGAAAAGTAAAAAGCCCTCTTTTCAACCTCATTTTACTCGTGTGCATCCCACAATTTTCTAGATGCCTATTACCACACAAAGGTATATCAGATCTTAAAAACCCAACAATGGATTATTACACAAACACACACCACATACACACATTCTGCAATTTCTTCTTTTCTCTAAACAGTGTTTTTTCTATCTCTATAAACTTAGACACACTGCATTCTTTTTAACAGCTACACAGTATGTCACTATATGGTCCCTCGATTTAAATATAACATGGCCGGTAGTACATCATCTACTGAATCCCCATTGACCCGAAGCACTGTGTGTGATCTGAGGACACGGTATCACAGACTGCATTACTGCCCTAAGGGCCTCCTGCAAGTCAGTTCTTTTGAGGAATTATAGAAAGCTTACTAATAATCAGTCACTTTGCAGCTTCTTTCTGTATAAGAGTTTGCCATTTGGCCTCAGCCTACCTTTCCAGTCATATCATGTACTGCTACTTTAGGATCCTGTTACAGGAGACTACTCACTGCTTCCTGAACAAGCTGTGCACTGTCACATCTCTGTCTTTGTTCATGTGGCTTTCTTGCCAAGTCTGCCCCTTCTTGGCCAGGTAAAAATTCTCCTCATGTTTCAGGCTCTGATGACAGCCGTTAACTTCATTGTGAAGATTTCACAAACTTCTTTCCTCCTCTCCCACAGGAAGTAGGCTCCTTTTGTTTATACAGCTAAGAGAAATGTTTACAATGTACTACAGGGCTTTTGTATCTGCCTCCTGGACTAGACCGTGAGCACCTAGAAGGCAGGTGATGATGATTTACTCATTTTTAGGTCTAGGGCCCCTGTAGTACCCAGCAAAGAATTATTAAACAATGTTTGTGAAGTTTCATTACTGCTGAGAGGGATGACAGTGAGGTTCCATGCATCAAAAAACAGACTCTGTAAGCATTCTGCAGACTTGCAAGACTATGGCAAGCACATGAGATAGTACAGGTAAGGTTTCCTTCTCTTGAAGATAAGGACAATCATCTTTGTCACTCAATAATGCCTAGACCAGAGGTTCTCAATCCTGGCTGCATACCAGAATTACTTGGAGCTTTGTAAGAATACAGGTACTTGGCCCCCACCCCAGACCTACTGAATAATCTCTGGGGACACACAAACTTTTAAAAAGCTCCACAACTGGTTAAGATGCACAGCCAGGGTTGAGAACCATTTGCCTTGACAGTACTGAGATCGCTGGCTGAAACAGTGACACAATAGTAAGCGATAGAGCAGGTGCTGGCTGGGAAAAGTAGGGCAGAGGGAAAAGGCGCTGTGCCTCGGGTTTAAAGCCTTCTAGTTGGTGTGTTAAGAGGGCCAGAAGAGAAGATACGAAGCCCAGGACAACAGTGAAGGACTGGGGTGGCAATTAGAAGGTTGGGAAAGCAGAGGACCATCATTTTCAAACTGGTAGTGTGATTAACAGCAGCCACTCTGTTGCTGGAAGCTGGATTACAGGGCTGAATAGCCAATGTGCCAACCTTTGGCATTCAAGTGGGGTTGATTTTCTTTAGTGCTCTTCAGAGTAACTCTAGCAGCACCCTGAATGGAGAAATCTTGGTTGGGTCTTAACTTGAACTATGCTTTCCTATGTTGGGTTTTAAAGGAGGCAGTACTGGAGAGTGCTTCCAAGCATGCACTCTAAATGTTTATTTATTTTTTAAGAAATGGAGAGACAGAGTGTGGGTGAGGAAAGGTCAGAGAGAGAGAGGGAGATAAGGAATCTGAAGCAGGCTCCAGGCTCTGAGCTGTCAGCACAGACCAAGCACGCACTCTAAAACCAGACTGCAAGTGTTTGAAGTCTGGTTCTACTACAAACTTCACAGCTGTGCGGGATCTTAGGCGAACCTAACTTCCTTGAGCTTTAGTTTCGGCTGTTTGGGAAACTAAGTAAGATAATCCAAGTGGGTCTTTAGACTGTCTATGCTCATATTCAATAATGGCTGAATGTGGTCGCTATTATTATGGTCCAAACTTGGTCAACATGTATAACTCTTTTTGTGACTTGGCTTCCAAAACCAAGAATAATTAATGATACACTAAAAATAATTAAAAGCAACTTCACTTTTCATTAATACTCTTAAAATGGTTACAGCAATTAACATAGAAATGCCACCTCTGGGAATCTATTTTAATGGGATGAGGGAACCCTAAATTCAGAAAAAAGTTTCACAAAATTTTGGAAACAAAATGTCCAACTACGAGAGAATAGCTAGATAAACTGTGGAACATTTACTCAGTGGACTATTTTAAATATTTTGCTAAAAAGATAACACAGAAAGTGCTTAGAACATCATGTTCAGGGAAGACATCCCCAAGAAATCCAAATGTATTTACAGTATAAACATGATTCTATTAATAAGAATCTCTGTGGAAAAGGAGGAAAATCTCAAAAATAAGTTAAAATGTTAATTAAAATTATTTGTGAGTGGTAGAAACACTGATGGCTTTTTACTCACATGATTCTTCTCTTTTTTGTTTTCCCAAATTAGGGATAGATAAGTAAATATAAAGACAAGGCAGGTGATAAACACCTATGTTCACGGATCACAAAAGTTAACACATCTTTAAGATGGCAGTATTCCTCAAACTGAACTATAGATTTGATATAATGCCTATCAAAATCTCAGGGAACTATTTTGTAGAAATTGACAAGCTGGTTCTAGTATCTGTATAGAAATACAAGTGACCAAGAATAACCAAAATAATCTTGAAAAAGAAGAAAATTGGGGGACCCAGAGTTTCCAATTTCAAAAACTTGCTACAAAGCTATAGTAATCAAGACAATGTAGTATCAGCCTAAGGATAGACATATACATCAATGGAACAGAATGAGAATCTAGAAATAAATCCTTACATTTATGGTCAATTGATTTTTGGCAAGGGTATGAAAATAATTTAATGGAGTAAAGAATAGTCTCTGTTAAAAATGATACTGAGAGGGGCGCCTGGGTGGCTCAGTCGGTTAAGCGTCCGACTTCAGCTCAGGTCACGATCTCGCGGTCCGTGAGTTCGAGCCCGGCATCGGGCTCTGGGCTGATGGCTCAGAGCCTGGAGCTTGCTTCTGATTCTGTGTCTCCCTCTCTCTCTGCCCCTCCCCCGTCCATGCTCTGTCTCTCTCTGTCTCAAAAATAAATAAAAAACGTTAAAGAAATAAAAAAAAAAAAAAAAGATACTGAGAAACCTGGATATCCATGTATAAAAGAATGAATTTAGATCCTTATCTTACATCGTACACAAAAATAAACACAAAATGGGCCAGATGGCTTAAAACTAAAAATCTCTTTGTGACCTTGGGTTAAGAAATGGTTTCTTAGATACAACATCAAAAGCACAAATTGACAAAGGATAAAACAGGTAAGTTGGATTTCATCAGAATTAGAAAATTTTGTGTCAAAGGACATCATTAGGGAAGTAAAAAGACAACCTACAGAATAAGGGAATATTTGCAAATCGTTATATGACAAAGGGCTTATATCCAGAGTATATAAAGAACACTTACAACTCAACATTAAAAAGACAAATAGTCCAATTAAAATTTGGGCAAAAGATGTGCAGAGGCATTTCTCCAAAGAAAATATACAAATGGCAAATAATAAGCACAGGAAAAAATGCTCAATATTGTTAGCCATTAGGGAAATTCAAATCTAAACCACAATGGATACCACTTCACATTCACTAGGAGGGCTGTAATTAATTAGACAATAACAAGTGCTGATAAAGATATAGGGAAATTGGAACCCTCATTTTGGATAATGAAAATATTCCAGAATGAGATTGTGTTGATGACTGTCTAACTCAATATACTAAAGGCCACTGCACTGTATACTTTAAATGGGTGGACTTATGGTAGGTAAATACATCTTGACAAGTCTCTTAAAAAAAAAAAAAAAAAAAAAGAGCCTCAAAGGGGAAAAAAAGTTCATGAAATAAAAAGTAATAGCAGTTTACTATCTAACTCCCTTCTGAATAGAAAAAAACCAAAAACAAAAAGCTAACTCCTGTTCAAACCAAAATTATGATCCTGTATTGGGAAGATAGGGGAATGCGGAGCATGCAGAGGCTTGGTAATGGTGGGGACACAGAGAGCGAAATCCTCATCTCACAAAGTGAGACGTCAGTAGATAAAGTTGAAAACAAAAGAAAACAGAAATCAAAAGAAACAGAAATGCACAAATACTATTCAGAGATATAGACACACATATCAAAGAATCAGCTAGAAGATTTGAGAGTGGCTGTCCCTGAGAAAAGGGAACTATGGGGCAGGGCATCTAGGGACTGTTTATCTCGTTCACTGTTGAAGGACTCGCTGGCTTTTTAAACTTATATAATACTAATAAAAGAAAAATTTTTTTAAAGAGAGGAAACACCAAACACTAAAAAATAAAGGCATCAAAGGCTTTACTAAAGCAGACCTACAAGTAAAAGACCCTCCCCTGGAATCCAGTTCTGCTTATAGCATCTTTTAAGAGACTAAAGAACTAAGTCATTAGAAAAATGGGCATATATTCGGTCTCATCTTCAATTCCCCATTAGCTTAGGCCTCGATGGTTAACGTAAAATGAATCTTTAAGCTTAAATTTCCAGCTTATTACTATATATCTGTTGATAACATGAGAATCCCCTCTGGCTGGTCCAGTGCTTGGAAGAGTTTTGCTCTTGGTGCACTATCACTCTCTTCAATACTGTCTCTGTCAATTCATGGTTATTACAAAATCCACATACATGGTCTTTCCAATGCCCTGGTTTCTATAGCCTTGTCCTTTAATTCACTCAAGCCACTTACTCCTTGACCTTATTACTACCAATCTGCAAATCCTGTTATCTCAGTTTCAACCACCACCTATATTACAGTTCACTTTAGTGATCAATCTCCAAAATCCCTCATCTCTAGGGGATCCTCAATTCATTTATCTTCCCACTTTGACACTATCCCCCAGTGCCACTATATGCTCACTTCCTTCCTTACCCAGTTTAAATCCTGCAGTCAACCATTACAACCATCCTCTCATATCTACCCTCAACTTCCTTGGCCCTCCTCTCACTTTACACTTGTGGATTTAAACCACACCTCTGGTTAAATGCAACTCCGCACCTATAGTGTATCTGTACCTGGGCAGCAGACAACCATTAGACACTGCTCACTTGCAATTCATGACCACTAGCCTCAAGTTGACCCATTGCCCAACAACCGTGTTTCCCTGGTCCACTTTCTCTTCTTTTCTCTGCGTGACTATTTCAGACTCACTTATCTCTCCTCAAATCTCAACCACTTCCTCCCTTACCCTTATTTTCAGTTGATGATCCTGATTCCTATCTTACTAAGAAAATAGAAGCTATCAACTTCCATAGGTTCTGACCTACCTTCACTGTGCCTGTATGTTCCACCTTCTCTCTAATTATTATGGATGAACTATCCACACTCTTAGCAAAGTCCTACCCTTCTACTTGTGAATTCGATACCATCCCTTCACACTTACTTGAGAACACTGCTCTAGTAAATTTCCCTGCATCAAGTTTCTCTCTCTATAGGATCCTTCCAATCACATACAAAATGCTATACTGCTTAAATAAAAATTTTTTTAAACATTTACTTTTGAGAGACAGAGTGCAAGCAAGAGTGGGGGAGAGGGGGAGGGACAGAGAGAGAGAGAGAGAGAGAGAATGAATCTTAACCAGACTCTTCACTGTCAGCACAGAGCCCAACATGGGGCTTGAACTCACGGAGTGTGAGATCATGACCTGGGCCAAAGTCCGACGCTTAACTGACCGAGCCACCCAGGTACTCCAAAATGCTATATTCCTATTAAAACAAAACAGAAACAAATGCTGCTTCTTCCTTCAGCCACCACTTTATTTCTCTCCTTTCCTTTCTAGCAAAACTCCTTGATAGAGCCTTCTATACTTGTAGTCTCCAAGTTCTCTTCTCTGATCCTCCTGAACATCCATCAGACCATGACACTCCACCAAAATTGCTCTCATGGAAGTCACCAAATAATCCCCACACTGCCAAATCCAAAGGTCATTTCAGTCCTTGTCTTACGTGGAATGCTAAAAACATTTGACCAAATGGATCCCCCTCTCCATTACTTACTTGGGTCCCAAAATACAGTACTCTCCTGGTTTCTTCTCTAACTTCTCTGGTTGTGTCTGTTTCTTCACCTCTCTAATCTCTAAACATTGGGGTGTTCCAAGGCTCAGACCCCAGACCTATTCTCTACCTTAGCTATAGCTTCCTTGCTCTATGATGATGGACCCCAAATGTATAGCTTTAGCCCCAAACTGCAAAATTAACATCTAACTGCCTCTCTGACATCTCCATTTGAATGTCTAATAATCACATCAAACAACATATCCAAAGGGAACTTCCGCTATTCCCTCCCAAACCTGTTCCTTCTGCAGTGATTCCTGTTTAGGTCAATGGCAATTCCATTCTTCTAGTTTTACAAGCCCTAAGCTCTGAAGTCATCCTTAGTAATTCTCCCTTACATCCCACATCTGATTCCACACCATGTTCTGTTGGCTCCACCTTGTACATATATCCAGAATTTGAAGACTTCTTACCATATCTTTTGCTACCCCTCTGTCCAAGTCACCATCATGGCTTCCTGGATTATTTCAAAACGACATTAAAATTAGCTTCCAGCTTTTATACTGCTCCCTTTACAATTTGTTTTCAACACAGGAGTAAGAATGATCAAGCAAAGTCAGATCATGATACTCGTCTATTTAAAACCCTGCAATAACTTTTTGTCTGTCAGAATAAAAGCCAAATTGTAGAAGAACCTCATTTCCCATTACTATTCCCCTCCCTCTCCTTAGCTTGCACCAGCCACAGGGGCTATAGCCATATTAGCCCCTTCAAGGAACAAAAAAATATGTCAGGCCTGCTCCTACTTTAGGGCTTTTGCACTTGTCTGCCTGGAATATTCTTCAAAATGTCCACGTGGCTCACTACTTCACTTCTTTTACTCAAATGTCATCTAAACATTTAGACCTCCCTGGGCACCTAATTTCCCAGTGTTCTTTTTTTTTTCTCAAGTACTCATGATTTGACATAGTACATATTTTACTTTAACTTGTTTCTATGCCGCTCATACTAATCTGTAAGCTTCGTTTATGTCTTTGGGTTTTTTGATTCTTTTGTTCATTGCTAAATCTCCAGCAACTCAGAACAGTGCCTAGCACATAGTAAATGTTCAATAAAAATTTTGAAAATAAATCCACCACTGGATTCCAGTGCTTCGTATAGATGATAAACATAGCAGTGCTCAGAAAATATGTATTGAAAAGAATGAATGTCAAAAAGATGGTGCTTTCCTTTAAAAATATACCAAGACAAGATGAAATCTAGCTTATCACTCTGTACTGTAAAATGAAACCAATTAAACCATGAACAACTTAGAAAAATGCATGGGATCCTTACCTAGGTCAGCTCTCGCCTCTTTTTTCTTCTGAGATGCCCAACCCACTATGGAGAGCTTATCTCCTCCTGATTTCTCCTCTAAGCCTCTATTCAAACGCCAGATTTTCAGTGTATTGTCATCAGAGCAGGTAGCAATCTAGTGAGAACCAGGAAGGGAGTCAAGAAGTTTCAATCAAAGACTTACAACAAAGGAAAAATTTTGTAGATCTTAAGGACTCATAAGGAGAATTATTCTGTCTGACACACCAGGATATAGAAAATGATATCTGAAAAATCATATACTTCCATTCTTTGCTTTCAGGAATCACTCCAGATTTCCAAAGGACTCTCTATAGTTTCTTAATAATTCTGCTGGTATGTCTTTCATTACCAGTCATTTATTACCTGACCTAATGCCTTACTATAAAACCAAGTTCATTTCATTTTTGCCTTAAAAACTTGGGCTAGTCATTATCTTTATAACTTTCTATAGAACTATGACATATATACTTATAATACCTTTTTTACTCTCCCTCTTAAATGATGAACCAGTACATGTCACCATTCAATTTCTACCACTTTCTTCTGAATTATACATGATCTGGCTTACTGCTAAAGTAATGGGATCATTTCCAAGATCAGGCTTAGTTCATGACTCTAGGAAGCTGTGACAAGTAGAATGAAACCATTCCTTTGAGATTCTTTTTAAATAGGTAAAGGAGCGATCTGGGAAAACAACAAGTTCACTAGGCTGAAAGAAGTTAAAAATAACCTTTGCCCCTTTAAAAATATCTGACCATTCCCGATCTTGGTCCCAGCCTTTTATGGCAGAGAAAGTCCAGCCTGAAGAGCTTGTGGCAAATGGCCACTGGTACCAGAGCTGTTCCCCAGCATTTGTTTATATAATTTCTCTATTTCAGTCACTAAAGAGAGAGAAAAAAAGAACACACGTTCTCTTAAGTCTTGGCCCCCAAGAGACTGGCAGCTTTTTCCTTTCCTTACTGGGAGGCCAAAAGAAGACACACATATTTAACTGCTCAACAAGAAATGCCTGGAATCCCCAGTTACTCTATGGTCTATTAATAAGAGTTATTAGCTCCAGAGCACCTACTGTGCATCTGACAATTTACATTTTTTAACTTGTTTAATACTCACAATGTAAAAAACCTTGAACTCAAATAACCTCATCTGCAGATTAGAATAAAGTTGATCGCCCAATGTCACCACAATTAAGTGGCAAAGCTAGAACTGAAATATTATGTTTTTCCAATTTCAGAGGCTTTTGTTTTTATACCATACTTACCTTCCTAACTCTAGGCTGGGAGCAAAATTATTTTATTTTATTTTAATGTTTATTTACTTTTGAGAGACAGAGAGAGACAGAGCATGAGCAGGGGAGGGGAAGAGAGGGAGAGGGAGGCACAGAATCCAAAGCAGGCTCCAGGCTCTGAGCTGTCAGCACAGAGCCCAACGTGGGGCTTGAACCCAAGAGCCGTGAGATCATGACCTGAGCCAAAGTCGGACACTCGGACACTTAACCGACTGAGCCACCCAGGTGCCCCTGGGAGCAAAATTATTTAAAAAAAACTTTTAAAAGGGTAGTCACTTGATGAGTATAGGTAAACAGCCCTGTCATTTCCTAGGAGTCTTTCCTGTGCATATACATGAGGACAATATATTGTGGTTGAAAAAAGATGACATAAATAACTGAAAAATTAAAAAACTATCCCAATTCTACAAAATAGAAAATATGTTAAAAGCAGATATTTCACTGGAAGTTACATGGAATCTCAGAAGGAAAATGTCATTGGGATATAATTATTGGTGATTAAAGCGATTAAGTTAAAAAAAAAAAAAAAAGGCCTATCACGAGGCTGACCACAGAAATGGTTATATAGGGATACAGAAATAAAAAGAAACCCACAGCAGTACTGGAAAGCTAGCAGAGATGCCTTGAGTAGAGCAGACCATAAAAAGTTTCTGGAAGATAAAAAACAGATGGGAACAAAACCTCAAAACTTCATGCATGAAAGGGGAGATCTCCACAGAAGTGAGATTTCTTGTAAATCCCAATAACCCAAAGACCAGGGGAAGTAGAGGCCAGGAGAGTGACTGGAACTTGGGCCGCTATTGTATGAAAGCCCTACATGTACATAAAGATTATGATTATGTTTCTGGTCTTTCTACATTTCAGGATTTTGTTTTTAAGTATTACTGTTAATTTTTTTTTTAAGTGAGAAATGTCTAAAACATTTTAGAGCTACTTATGTAGTTTTGCCATAGATAACCTAGCACATTAAGACTTCACAGCAAGCATTGTTTAGGCATGTGAACACTAAATTGGATTGTGAAGAACAGTCGAGATGTTACCTTTAATATGTCACATTGATAATATGTAGATAGTTAATAAAACTAGTTTTTTCACCTTAAAATTTTCTTTTTACTTTAGAGTTTCGGATAAAATTTAATTACGTTAAAAACTTAATTCTACGCTTAGGAAAACAATGACTTCCAAGGAATCAAGAAATCCATTCTTATTCTTTAGTGTAAGTTTCTCTACTGGTAGAGAAAAGTAGAATGTGTATGATTAATGCTGACATAGATCCTGGATGGCCTCTAGTTCTTTCGATCTCTACTTAAACATTGAAGTCTGTATAACACTCAAAATAACCTTGGGAAAATCTACAAATCTGTGATCCACTTTTTAAATCAACTACAGAGATTTATTTACAAACCTTTGTGAAGTCTGATGGACACCAGCACACAGATGTGACCTCTTGAGAGTGACCCTGGAGTACCGTAGGAGGATGCCAGGGTGTGGAGACCTATTACACCATCAAAAAAAGAAAAAAACAAGTCAGCAGAGCAGTGCTAGGTCTCCCAGATAGAGCCTTTGAATCTCTCCATATTTGTGCCTTAGATAGCTTTGTTACCAAACGTCTCTTAAGTATGCCTAGTTATAGCTCAGAAAAGAGTTCCAATGGGCAAAATATTTCTGCCACCGATCTGAGAAAACAGATATGAACTCAGATACCAGGACAGGACTACCTAACTATCTATATATATTTTGACTAAAATTCAAGAATGACATTTTCCCTCACTTCTTAGCTGGTAACTTTCTGCAAGGATGGGGTTCAGCTGCTAGGTAGTGTGCATTTCAAGGGAGCCCTGTTTTTACATAGCCTAGGCATTTTCAGATCTTCTCTAATCAGTGACTTCTGGGAATACTGCATTAACTAAACCCTGAAGGCATCTCAGACATACTACCAGTTCTCCTGCAACAAGAGGACAGTCTTTCATCCAAAAGACTCACTGATTTTTACCAAAGTCATCCCTTCATTTTGAAGGACTATAAACCATATACTTTTACATGGCACTTTGGTATCCTTTTTGTAAAAAAAGAATCTTTTACAATTTCATTTTGGTTAATTTGATTAAAGAACTCTTGAATTTTCAGTTAAGTTCTGCTATATTTTAATGAATCAAGGGTCATATTATACAGTATAACACACATGACTAAGGATCAGATTCCCCCCCTCACTGGATGCCATTAGTGATCTGCATTTGACAGTTGATTCATTCGAGAGCTGTCAATCCCTTTCAGAGGCCATGGGAATTAATCAGTACAATATGGCACAAACTCATTTAACTATTATTAGCACATGTGTTTGAAAAAGAGAAATTATTCCCTTTTCATTTTCCCAAGGCTCTGAATCATTGTTCATCTGTATGAAGAAAGTGGAGGCGACTCTGGAAAGAATATTTGCAAGAATGACTAAGTAAACTTAATAGATTTCCTTCAATTGTAGTGAAGATATTCAACACACTGATTCATAAGGTTCTCCAACTCAATCATCACTACTCCTCTCTTGGGTTAAATGGCACAGGTAATGATTCAAAAAGCAAAAGAAGAGAAAGAACAGAGTCTAATTTGCCTTGCTGGGTTAATTACAGTTTCACAGAAAAAGCTTTTTCCTGAGTATTAACAAAAAGGATCTCACTTTCTGCCTTCTACAATGGCACAGAGAGCAATAACTCATTCTCTCACAAGGTAGCATATTTTAGAAAAGACTTTTATTTCAGGAGTCACAGAAATTCTCCATCCTTCTCTCTTTGGGATGGCCCCAGCCCGTTAAGTTTCTCTTCACCCAAGGCTCAAGCAGGATGGGTAGCAGCAAATTAAAAGGGAGAGAAAACCCTAATGTTCTTTTGACCCTCCCTGGTAGGAACACATTACTCTACTGCATTGGTTTACTCTGCTTATGGCCTCTAGCTTGTCATTTCATGATACTGGCTCTTCTTCAATTTCCTAGGCATTATAATACCTAAGGAAACCTAAACGTGCATACAAAGGATTAAAATAAATTAAAAAACAAACAAATATCCGCCAATAGAATCCATGTACATTTTTGCATTTACCTATAGGATCTAAGAGAAAAAACAAAAGATCCCTTGGAAAAACTTTTTACAAACTGATAAGATAGGAATAATAATGACAATAAAAGTCAGCATTTGTTGAGCCAGGCACTTTACATAGCTTCAAACGTGGGGGGAGAAGGTTCCTCCAAAAGTTAAACATAGAATTAATTACTAGACGACCCAGCACTTATATTCTTATACACACAGAAGAGCTGAAAATGTATGTTCAAACACTTGTAGATGAACGCTCATAGGTGCTTTATTCATAAAGCCAAAAAAGTGAAATAATTCAAATATCTACCAACTAATAAAGGCATAAGTAAAATGTGGTCAATACATACAGTGAATACTCAGCCATAAAAAGGAATGGAGTACTGATACCTGCAACAACATGATGAATCTTGAAAACACTGTGTGACTCTATGTGTAGGATATGTCCAGAAGAGGCAAAACCATAGACAGAACAGAGGTTAGTGCTTGCCAGAGGCTGAAGGCAGGGAAGAACAGAGAGCAACTCTTATTAAAAGGTATAGTGTTTCGTTTTGGAGTAATGAAAACATATGGGAATGAAATAGTGATGGTGGCTGCACAATATTGTGATTATACTCAAAATCCCTGAACTGTACATTGACAAATGACTAAAATGATGAACCTTATATTCTATGAATTCTATCTCAACAAAAAAAAAGTGGAGAGAAGGACATGAGGTAGGCTGAAATTAGAGGTACTGTCCAGCAAGTTTATCTGAATGGTAGTTACAAGTGCTTTCGCAGTTTAGGACTATACTAGCGTGGTATAGTACCCTTGCTGACTACTTGGAGATAAAATGTCCTCTGGTGAAGCTCAAGTTGTTTTTAAATCCTTCCTTTTTATTCAAGTAAGTTTTTATTTATGGTCACTTCATTTTTATAAAACATTACTGTCTTTACATGATTTCATTTTTTTAAAGCCTCTCTCTATTTTTAAGTAGGAAGAGGAAACTAAGTCAAAGAGACATTTACACCTGTGCATCCTGGAGAGGGTCAAACCATGGAAAACTGCCCTCTCTTACATATTCTAGCTGTTATACAGACTTTGCCTCAAGGCAAGAAGAGTCCCCGTGGTAAAACTCCTGGAACTATAAACGCAACAGGTAGAAAGAACTGGCTCTAAGCTATGCATGTAATAAACATTTTGTATCCTTAAACGTGCAAAAAAGATGAGCACCTTTCCCCCCAAAATCTCCTTACTATGCCCAGTGAGAAACCAAATCTCATCTTTATTTCTGCCATGAGATCATTTACACTTCCTAAAGTGTCAGGCTCAATGTTTCGCCAGTCAGCGGTAGAATTGACTGTGCCAAATGAGTTTATTTATAACCACTTCAATACTATTCAGCGGCTATAACAGAAATGAACCAGGAAAAGGAGGTGAGGGATAAGAAATTAAAAAGAAAAAAATATATTAACTGTATTTTGAAGTCTTGGGCATCAGTATCAGAGAGCCTAACTATATTATATCTCCCCTTTGCTGAGCAGTGGTAAAGATTAGAAGGCTATTCTCTTCTGTCTTAAGATTTGAAACTCCTTTATTTCACTGTTTTCTTGTGCCCATGAGCTTTTTAACATAGGAAAAATCCCAACACTTGAAGGAATTCTGACTGCTGGAAACACAGCAGAGCTATAAGATAACCTAACAGCCTGGATACTCAGCTTGCATGGAATGGTTTTAAACTACACCCCCACCTTATTTTTTAATCATGGAAAAGAGAAACTGAGCCACGTCACTAGGCAAATTCAATTTTAGGAGCAGTGAGCTTGCCAGGATCTCAAATATCAGAGCCTGCACATTGAGTTATGTGTGGACAGGCAGGAGAACATCATGTCTGAACCACATCATTCAGCACTGACATGTGACCCTGCCTAGGAATTTAGAAAGGGTCACCCATGTATGTGATAGCCACTGAGTAGACATCTGAAAATGGGTTACTAACAACAGCCAAGTACCTTTACTGCATGTCTCTAAAGAAACTATACCTCCACCCTTATTCCCTGAAACGAAACAAAACAGTTTGTGTACTAAAGGAAATAGAATTGACAATAAAATATATCTGTAAACACATACACCCATGTATAATATACAATTATATGCATAATTACATATATGTAATAAAAAACTTATTTTAAAAGATTTTTAATAACGATCAGTGCATTAAGTATTTTTTGCATAATCTTTTATTATGCTTTTTTGTACGTGTAATTTTCTTTTAAAGAATTAAAAAACTTAAAAAGATACAGACTTTGGTAGGAATAAAATCTTCCTGCTAAGTTGGAAGTCAAATAGAAAAAGGAATGGAGACAAGATAGTGAGAGAAGGAGAAAGGGAAAACAAAAAGAAAAATAAGCATTAAGACCAAATTTGAAACTCAAAATATTAGAAGAAAGCATTAGTGTTGCTAACCTATATCATCAAAGTTTAAAACTCGTATCAGAAAATTTTATAGACAAGAAACTAAGTAAAAACTCTTATGAATCAGGGTCTCAAGCATATATTTTACAAGCAAATTTTCATTTAAAAATACAATAAGTAGGGGTGCCTGGGGGGCTTGGTCGGTTAAGCGTCCAACTTTGGCTCAGGTCATGATCTCACAGCTTGTGAGTTCAACCCTGCTTTGGGCTCTGTGCTGACAGCTCAGAGCCTGGCGCCTGCTTCAGATTCTGTGTTTCCGTCTCTCTCCCCGCCTCCCCTGCTCATGCTCTGTCTCTCAAAAATCAATAAACATTAAAAAAAATAAAAATACAATAAATAAAAAAAAGAAACGTGCTTGTAGGAAAAGAGGCAAGTACAACACAAAAGCAACTTGGATAGAACAACGTCTCCACCATGTGACCATCTAGGATATTGTGACTAAAAACTCTTAAGGTAGTGTTGCATTTTTGTACTTCTAGGTATTCAGAGAAATCATTTTTTAGTGTGTCCCCCAGGACCAGATGAAATTAAGCTGAAGAATTATCCTTCATACCTGACAGATTCTACCCTCTCCTAAGCCAACATTAAAGATATGACTTCCGGGGCGCCTGGGTGGCTCAGTCGGTTAAGCAGCCGACTTCGGCTCAGGTCATGATCTCGCAGTCTGTGAGTTCGAGCCCCGCATCGGGCTCTGTGCTGACAGCTCAGAGCCTGGAGCCTGTTTCGGATTCTGTGTCTCCCTCTCTCTGACCCTCCCCTGTTCATGCTCTGTCTCTCACTGTCTCAAAAATAAATAAAACGTTAAAAAAAAATTAAAAAAAAAAAAAAAAAAAGATACGACTTCCTACAGGTTGGCAGGACTTACGAATGATGTAATTGCCTCCTAAGAAGGGATTTGATAACATTGAATCTGGGTCTATGAAGTTTGAGACATTATGACTCTAAGATCCAAAATGTGTGAATTCTGATCATTTAATTCACCAATGGCAGGGACATTTATGATATTATAGGGCAACTTAGAAGATAATTAATTTCTAGCCCTAGAAAAACGATGCCATATTACTCTTATTTCTCTGAACTCCCAGACACTTCTATAATTAATTAGTCCCACAAGAGCTACTTTTCAGTGGTCAGCAAGTGCTACTTGTGTAGTATTTCAGTTTTCTCCACTAATGTCAAATGGAAAGCTTTAAATTTCTTTTTAATATATTTTTTAATGTTTATTTTTGAGAGACACAGAGAGAGAGAGAGAGAGAGAGAGAGAGAGAGAGAGAGAGAGAGGATCCGAAGCAGGCTCTACGCTGTCAGCACAGAGTCAACTTGGGGCTTGAACTCACGAACCACAAGATCATGACTGGAGCTGAAGTCAGGCGCTTAATGGACTGAGCCACCCAGATGACCCCAGCAGCTTTAAATTTCTTAGCTTATAGTAGTCACTTAGGTATCATTGTTATTTAAAAAGTAAAAAAATACTGGGGCACCTGGGTGGCTCAGTCAGTTAAGTGTCCGACCTCAGCCCAGATCATGATCTCACAATTCATGAGGTAGAGCCCTGTGTCAGGCTGTGTGCTGACAGCTCAGAGCCTGGAGCCTGCCTCGGATTCTGTGTCTCCCTCTCTCTCTGCCCCTCCCCTGCTCATGCTCTCTCAGTCTCTCAAAAACAAATAAACGTTAAAGAAAAAAAAAAAAAAGTAAAAAAATATTATAAACTTGTGAAATGGGAAATCAGTAAAATAAAAAAGTTAAATAATGCTATTAAATATATGCAAAAGTGAGAAGCACCTGGACAGCTCAGCTGGTTAAGCGTCTGACTCTTGATTTTAGCTCAGGGCGTGAATCTCACGGTTCGTTGAGTTTGAGCCCCGCTTTGGGCTCTGTGCTGACTGTAGTGCAGCGCCTGCTTGGGATTGGGATTTGGATTCTCTCTTTCCCTCTCTCTCTGTCCCTCCCCCGCACTCTCTCTCTCAAAATAATAAACTTAATATATATATATATATATATAAACTTGATAAAGCATCTATTCTATTCTAGTAACCTTAAGATTGAACACTTATGAAAGAGTAAAGGATATAATTGCCATACAAATATTTTTGAGTGTTTTGTGTAAGGCTCTATGGTTAATTTGGGTATAGGATCCTGGGGATTAAAATACTGTATTTTAAAGATATTTCTAAAAAATTTTTATTTACTTATTTCGAGAGAGAGTGTGTGTGCAAGCAGGGGAGAGGCAGAGAGAGAGGGAGAAAGAGAATCCCAAGGAAGCTCCACGCTCAGCGCAGAGCCTGACATGGGGCTTGATCTCATGATCAAGGCAGAAAGGCAGTCCAATGTGTTTTTCCAGGAAGTAGGACAAAGTAGTTAAGACTCTCTCCGGTCTTCTGAATTCTCAATTTCCTGATAATCTGTGAAACTCCTGGAGGACACGGATTGTCATTTCTGAGAAGCTCTGGCCATGAAAGTGTGTTATATTCTGACAGAGAGAGGTTTGGCTATGTTAAGAAGCAAGAAGCAACTTGTATTGAACATCTGATGTAAAGAAAGTTAACAGTACGTGTTTGCATTCAACTTGCTGATCTTAGAAAAAATATTTGTAAGAACACTTTAGTCTCTTTAGCCTCTTTGTGAGGGAAGTTTGGCAACTTACCTTCCAGATATAGGCAGCTTCATCACTTGAGCCACTGACTAAAAACTGGTCATCTGGACTAAGACTGGATTTAACATAGAAGGTAGAGTTTTGATGTCCATTGAAGATAGCCACTGCCAGAGGGGGAAAAAATAAAATTACTTGGTTCTTATTATTTCCAGTGTTCAAATAAATGCAGACAGTATACATGTTCTAACAAGTTTTATTAGTGTATTGACTATTGAAACAGATAGTCAAGCTATTTTCACTAAATTAAAAGGAATTGGACATTGTCACAAAAGTAAAGGAAGTCTCAGAGAGAGGCTTTATATTAGACGCATTCTCATGACCTAAGCCCAAATACTTGGTATAGAGCTGGCTATAGAAGAGAAAGTGATGAAAAACATTCCTAAGAAGAATAGAACCAGTCTCCACTCTTTTAGTAAAATGCCTTTATTAGACCCCTCTTTCCCCACCCTGAGGAAGGGCTTTTCCATTGTATAATACATTGGTCCTTCTTCCTCTAAGACTTCAAATCTCAAGGACAAATTTCCTATTTTATTCTTTCCTCACTAGACCTCACAGTGCTTTGAACAGAGTAGATTTTCAAACATTTGTTGCATGAATAAGCAGTAATCAGTGGAAAGAGTTAAGATTTAGGGACAGGTCATTTGGGATGTAGGAATCTATCTTAATTTTTTTGTAGGAGTCTTTTTAATTCCACACTTTAAAAAGGCTGGAAAGAAGTAGCTAGTGGGGTAAACTACATGTTCACACGTAAGATATTCCAACTAGGTTAGTTTTAGCCTTCAGGTTTAGACTTCTTACTACCTGTGGTAAAAGGGCAAGTAATCCAATCTAGCACAATGTGCTTGACAGGTTCTTCTACCCTCAGACCAAAACCTGAGGCCTCTGGTATGAGAACACTAATAGGAAATATAAGAAAAATAATCTCACTTATTGGAGAATTTAAGGATACATATAAACAGGAAAAAAAATTCACTCCAATCTTCTAACAGAAAGGAAATAGGAATTATTAAGGGACTTAATAGCTTTCCTTAAGTGGTCATAGAAACCTCTTCCTTTTACCAGAATCAAACTGGAAAAAGATCTTGTAGTTTTTGCTTTTCAAGAAAAAGCCTACATATTAAATAGTTTCCACCGCAACACTCTCAATGTGGAAGTAGAATGTGAATCAATTCAGATATAATTTTCTTTTCACCTATTATGATAGATAAATCCTCACAAAATAAACAGCCTCCTTTGTTCTGAATCCAACTCTAAAACTATATTTATTTTTTTCAACTCTAACTATGAATGGAAAACTACAGACCAAATTTCCCACTAAACCAGTAAGTGTTTACTGCCCTCTGCTGGTCTAATAATGTACACTGTAAATGCTTCACACCTTTTGAAAAATCCTTAAACCTGTATTGGCTTTGATTAGCTTAACTTAAATTAATAATTTGGGCTCTGAAAATGCTTTACTGAAGTAGTTCAGAGTCATCCTTATGAACATCACTTAGTATAATAAAATATTGTGAATTAAAAGCATGGGAAATGAAATATTAAGCCCAGGACCCTCTGAAGTATTTTTAATTAAAACATTTTTTTATTAACATTTATTTATTTTTTGAGAGTCAGAGAGAGACAGAGCATGAGCAGGGGAGGTACAGAGAGAGGGAGACACAGAATTGGAAGCAGGCTCCAGGCTCTGAGCTGTAAGCACAGAGCCAGATGCGGGGCTCGAACCCACAAACCGTGAGATCACGACCTGAGCCGAAGTCAGTCGCCCAACCGACTGAGCCACCCCGGGGCCCCAGGACCCTCTGAAGTTTTGAAAAAGATAAGCAATTACCAGATGTCACACACACATCTGTCACTCAATTTCTAAGGAACGTTATCTATCTACCTATCTATCTATCTAATACTATTTTAGGAGCACAGGAAAAAGGTCACTAAATTATTAGTAAAGTAGCATTGGGCATATTTGTTCGATGACAGAGGGGCAAACTAAACTCAAGCCCCCCTTTAGGGCCACACCATAAAAAAAAATGACACAAAAAGAGCTCTTGTGGGGCGTTGGGTGGCTTAGTCGGTTGAGCGTCCAACTTAAGCTCAGGTCATGATCTCACGGCTTGTGAGTTCGAGCCCCAAGTCAGGCTCTGTGCTAACAGCTTGGAGCCTAGAGCCTGCTTCAGATTCTGTCTCCAACTCTTGCTCCCCCTCCCCCACTCACACTCTCTCCCTCTCTCTCTCTCTCAAAAATTAACAACATTAAAAAAATTTTTTAAAAAAGGGAGCTCTTGTATATTTGATAACACAATTGGGATTATATTTTTATTTTTTGGAGAAAGATTTTAAAAACTCTATTTTATATGGCTATTTAAATTAAAAGCTATCCAAGTTCTGGCTTGACTCAGGAAAATAGGAAAAGAAGTTATATACCGCTTCCCCTTTCCAAATAACCTTGTTCTTGTTTAGACAAACACCAGAACCATCCAGGGTGTTAGAAATACCAACTGTGAAGCTGTCATAGAATTCAAAATCCTAATAATGGCTTGGGGCAGTCTTTGGAAACTTCTGTAAGAGCCCAGCTAAATTCTATACTATTTTAAGGTTCCTTATTTATCAACACATCTTACTTTAATGGGAACTAGGTAACTTTGGGGATTGGTTATAGAATTCAAAGTCTGTTTCTGACCTGAGCAAGAACCAGGTTATGAATATGTAGCTTGCCTAAGTAATTGATAATATTCTTAAAATTATGTAACCCAAATAACCCTTTTCGATGATGTCTAAGAAATTTTCACTTCTTTTTAAAAAATGTCATGTATCAACTTTGAACACCAAATTCCAATTTTAATTTTCTTGAAGAAAAAAAAAAAGGCGAAGTTGGGGAAAACTAGAGATATTTAAGGAGGCTGAGTAGATAAAAACTATTTAGGGGCTTAAAAACTTCAGCCCCCTAATTTTAACAAACAACCCCCAAACAAGACAAAAGCTAAGCAGAACAGCTTTCTGTATCACAAAAATTGAGATAAATCTAAATACAGTCAAAGGGACATAATTTCAGGAAAGACTCACCGTTAACATAAAATTAAATCACCATAGCAGGATTCTGTTTACTTGTGCAATTACCATAGGGAAATGTATCTATCAAATCATCACTAGAACTAATCAAAGACCTCAAAGTCCTAATACGTCTTCACAAATTTGGTTTAGAAAAAAGGCCAATATTAAATTATCATTAACAAACACTTCCATAGTAGTTTTTGGGTAGGAGATTTGAAGTTGCTAAGATCTTACCTGGAGAAGTCTTTAATCCAGTCATATTGAACATGTAGATGTTGTCATCTGTGCAGTTAGCAAATAAAGTAGAGCCCGTGGAATCCAAAATCAGACTTGAGTATCCTAGAAAAAGGAAACTTTAGTTAGCATGTCCTGATGACAGTGAGTAGAACAGAAGTGAAAATGTGGAGGCAAAAAGAACATTCCACAAGATTATCAGAATTTGTCTTCCCCCAAATATATATAAACCAAAAATATTCTTCAGAGTGTTCATCTAATTTCAAAAAGATACAATGACATGTTAGCTTTAAGTCTGTGTTGCTGAAAACCAGCTTGGTATTTATTTTTAAAATTTTAACAAAAACTCGCACATCTAAAAAAAGTCCTACAGGCTATAAAAAGGCTTACCTAGTTTTCGAGTGCTGCTACCTGGGTACAGAAAAGACTTGGATGCTATGGGTTCCTGTCGATAAGCAGTATAATTCTTCCGTAAATCCCATATTTTGATTACCCTAAAAACCAAGGGAAAGAAAGTTATTTTGTAGCCACCCAACTCCAACCAGTTTCAACTACATTGAATGTGAAATGACTTTTAATCTGACTCCTCTGGCTCATCAATCAGGTATAATGAGGATATCTCACTGGGAAACAGATTGAACTATCTCATACCGTTATTTCCAATGTCAGGCTAACAGCTTAAGCAGAACGGAAACAGATGTGATCTGACCCAGTGATGGGTTACCTTGAGTTTACTTTAAGGGAGCGGAAAAGGAAGATGAAGGTTGGGTTCCGATGGTCATTGTTTCATTGTTTTCAGAAACAAAACAAAATAAATGCTTCCTAAGCCATTAACACTCTGCATGTAACCTCTAACATCATAAGGAATAAGCCCTGTCCCTATGGTTATCTCTCTATATAAATCCTTAAGTAATCTAAATAAATTTTCCCGTGAAATGAAGTATTTCTTCATTTCACTTATTGGTATAATTGTCTTAATCCTCAACATCTAGTTTATAGGCAACCTGAAAAAAACCCAAGTTTGGTATAAAAGGGCAGTATCCTTGGAAACAAACAGAGCAAGCTTTCACAGCCATTCAGAAGCATTACTAATAACCTTCAGATAATCCTTCATTTGTGCCTGAGAATTTGGTCCACAGACAAGTTTTGGTGTCCAGAAGAGACAACAGAAATCCTAGTTCATTAAGCCATCATCCTATATTAGTTTCGAAGGTAGGGATGCCTTCAGAGATACAATGAGCAAATAAGAGGGCAAAGAAGGGTGCTTAAAAAAACATTCAAAGAATTTTTATTCTAACAAAGCAACCAATCAAGAAGTACCACAAACTTATTTGAAAACCAAACATTCAGACCAATCACGGATGGTAGGTATGTGAAAGTCATTAGGCCTTATTACTCCTTGAAATGCCCATTATATACCCAGAATCAGATTTCTTCTTTTAGGGTTATTACTAAACCTGAGAAGATAAAATCCAAAATAACAGAAATCTTACTCCTCAAAATAAGACCCACTGCTTAAATTCTACCGCATGGACAAGTGAGCTACCCATCCAGCTTCTCTACAACAGCAATAGCAGCCAACACAATGCTCCCGTGTGCTAGGTAATGTGCTCAGAGTGATACATTACCTCATTTAATTTTTTGAGCAAAAGTCCTAACTAGGTATTTTTCAGTGTCATCTGTAGTTCTCAGCTGGATATTCACTACGTCGAAAGTTAAAAGCACACACATTCAATTTTAACGGGACTAGGTGACTTCCCTATGTTTATGAAAGAGATCTCATCAAAAGAAGCAAGGCTCTTACCCATCCACAGCTCCCGCCGAGACTAATGTATTCTCATCTTGAAAGAGGACCACAGTAACACTCTGCTGGAAATCCTAACAGCACCAGAGGCAGAAAAAGAATGGCAGAAAGTCCTATTTTGGGTATCATAATCTTCACCACAAAGAAACCAAGATGCTAAAATGATGGCTTCCCCCTCACCCAAACTCTGAGTTAGACTAAATTTTCCCTTTCCAATAATCCTAAATCAGATATTTATCCTGACCAAGAAGTAATTTTGTGTGAAAATGACCTAAACATCATTAAGTTATAGTACGTGGTGTTGACTTTGCCTTGTACTCAAGAAACAAACTGGTTCTACTTAAAATCAGCCCTACTAATAAGCTGTGTATTCTTAGAAAACTCATTTAACTTCCCTGTGCCTGTTTCATCTGTAAAATGTCACCGTCTACCTAAACTATCATATAGGAGTGTCTAAAGAATTATGGATAAAAAATGACTACATGCTCTGAAAAATTAAAAGGAGCTCAGTAGAGTTTTACCTCCTAATTGTCATTAACAAATTTCCTTGGCTCAGAATCTGATTGTCTAAAATGATATTAATTTTAACTTCATCTGGCCTCCAAAAATCACGTTAACCCTGTCAGTTTCTTCTCATGCCTGTGTCCTATTCATGGTTTACAATTTTAATTAGTAAACACATTTCTCTAACATATTAATTTGAATCCTACAGACCAGGAATATTAGCAAAATAAACACAATAAGACCCACCAAAAAAATGGTGATTTTTTTTTTTTTTGAAAGAGAAAAGGTATATTATGGGCATTGTTTAAGCTTTTACTACAAATTTTCAGAGAGATACTGTATTCTACCTAAATGTCTCAATATATTTAATATTTTGCCAAATGTTTAAAAAAATATTAAAAACCTACATATTTCCTGTAGTTATGAAAACAACAGGGGTTCCCTCCTCCTAAAGAAAACTCTATCAAGGTACTTAATATGCTTCTTCAAACCATCCCCCCTTTTCTAATGAATTACATTATACTCTAGATACGTGTATGTATGGAGGTCTCTAGGGATGAGACTCAGGAAGATGACTTTTTACTATACTTCCAGGTGACTGTGTTGCACCCTACAGTTTGAGAACTACTACTGTAGTACTGTAGGTATTGAGTATTAAGCAATAAACCACTGATACCAAGAGGAAATGAAGATTCTCATTCATTTAACCTATAGCTCCTATTTTATGCCCAAGTTCTGTAAAATGAGATTCTATCCTGTTAAGATGCACACATGTACACAGCTATAAAACCTTACCACAGAAGGAGCAAGTCCTTTTGAATTCTGTTTCTTCTTAGGTTTTGAAGGGGTTTGCTTGTCTAAGGTATTGTGAGCTCCACTGATTTGATTCACTTGCCTATAAAATCCATCTGAAAGATATTCCGAACAAACTGATTTAGGTTTCAGAACTTTATTCCCATGCTGAATATAACATTTATGTATAAGTTCCCAAAATTGTATTCCTGAAAGTGAAAGAAGAAGCCGGGAGCTACTGCATTACATTTCTTTCAGTGAGATTATAATATATCAAAAAGAAATAAACGTATGGATATTTAGAGCAGCTTATGCCAAAACTTAGAAGCAATCAAGATGTCTTTCAGGAGATGAATGTATAAGTAAACTGTGGTATATCCAGACAATGGCATATTATTCAGTGGTAAAAAGAAATGAGCTACCAAGCCACGAATAGACATGGAGGAACCTTAAATACATATTAAGTGAGAGAAGCAAATCTCAAAAGGCTACATATGTAAGATTCCAATTATATGACATACTGAAAGAAGCAAAACTATGGAGCCAGTAAAAGATCAGTGGTTGCCAAGGGTCAGGATGAATAGGCAGAGCACAGGGGAATTTTAGCGTTGTGAAACTAGTCTGCATGATACCATAATTATAGATACATGTCACCATATGTTTGTCAAAGCCAACAGAATGTACAATACCGAGAGTGAACCCTAATGTAAAGTACAGAGGGACAATGGGTACTAATGATGTATCAGTGCAGGTGTATCAATTTTGACAAATGTCCACAGCTCAGCTGTAGGATGCTGACAGTGGGAAAGGCTGTAAGGATAGGGAGTAGACCAGTACAGAGAAAATTCTGGATTTTCTGCTCCATTTTGCTGTGTATCTAAAAGCCCTCTGAAAAATAGTCTATTAAAAATAAATAAGTTATTTTTAAAAAAGCAAGCAGAGATACGATCATTGCATTCTGCTTAATGGTATCATGGGGGCAGTGTGAGCATAATTATGTTTAATCCAATTCTTTAAAGCCAAATAATTTTTAAACTAAAAGATCATCTCCCAGTGAGCCCATGTATTAATAACTCCATCAATAGTTTAGGTAAATTATTGCAGTTCAGAAGACAACAGAAGTAAATATGGACGGTAATACTTGCAACACAATGACAATTTGTACAGTGAGCAGAAATGGGGGATTGTGAACATGTGCCCCCTGGTGGTAACTATATGAAATCACTAACTCAATCAACGTAAGTATGGGGTGATCCTACATTTATCAAAACTAAAATGGAACTAGGCTACCTTTTTTGTTGCACCTGGTGTCCCAGACCATAATGTTGCCATCTCTTCCACCTGTACAGAAGACGGCTATGGGGAAATAGTTTATAAGAAGTTAACAAAACCAGTCAATAATGCATGCATTTCAATTTAAGTTTCCTAGAGCATGTATTATATGCTACGCACTGTAATTGGCAGAGGAGATTAAAATCGAAAAAAATACATGGCTTAACAATAAGAGAAAACAAAGCCGTGAAGGGAAAAGATTACAAAGAACTCAAAAGGTTTATGCTGAAAAAAACACTTTACAGAACAATCCCTCTGTGTAAATATTCTTAAAACCACACAAAACACTATATATGGTATGCTTATGGAAAGAATAATGATAAACAAACAGTAACCAAAATATACTGAGAGCTTACTAAGTGCTACACACTAACCCATGTGCTTTATATAAATTATCTCAATCCTTGTTATCAACCCTCTTAGGGGGTTATTACTATCCCCATTTTATTGATAAGAAAACTAAGGCATAGAGAAGATAAGTAACTTATAAAGATATTCTTAGCAGAATAAATCGAGAGCCCCCTCTCCAAATCTCCAAGCTATACTGTCTCAGTATTATAATATGGACCAGATCTACACAAAATGGTACAAGAGGTTGCCTCTAGGTTAGAAAAAAGGGCAATGGGATTAGAGAAGGGAACATAGCGGAACTTCAATTTATCTGTAATGTTTTACTCTTTAAAAACTAAACCAAAAAGACTGTTTCCTGTGTGAAAGAGTGAGCCCTTACCGAACCAATCTTCACCTGCATTAGCTATAAATTTTGGACAAAATATAAAAACCAACTACCTGAGGGCTGTTTAGAAACTGAACAAAAACATGCAATTTTTGGAGGGGAGTTTACACCTGAAGCAAATGACTGGCCTGGGCTAAATTACTGTTTCTTTGTAGTTTTGCCTTGAAGGTAACCACAGCTGCACGAGCAGTACCAGGCAGCTAAGATGCCAACAAAATATCTGCCATCTTTCAAGCCACAGGAACTAGGAAAAGGAGACTGAGGCAACAAGAGCTGCCAGAGTGAGAGGGGAACTCCAGAGAGAGCCAGAGAAAGGGTAACTCTAATTCTGTGTTTAAATTTAAAGCACAGGGCACCTGGGTGGCTCAGTCGGTTAAGCCTCCGACTTCGGTTCAGGTCATGATCTCACAGCTTGTGAGTTCGAGCCCCATGTCGGGCTCTGTGCTGACAGCTCAGAGCCTGGAGCCTGCTTCAGATTCTGTGTCTCCCTCTCTCTGTGCCTCTCCTCTGCTCATACTGTCTCTAAAAATAAATAAACATTAAAAAAATTAAATTTAGCACAAGTCTCTGGTTGACCCCTGAACCATATATGCAAGGGAAAACCAAAGGCAGTTGGTAATTAAGGCTTACGTTAAAGAACTGAAAAGGGGTCTGACCCTTCTGTATGTCTAACAGCCTGCCATCTAACTACTACTGGGTTAATTGCCTGTTAAAACAAAAATATCAACAAATGAAAAGTCCAGGGAAATAAAAATGACTTTGCCCAAGAGTTTAGAGGCAGAAACCACATTAAAACAGGGGTTCTACGTATGGTTGTAAAAGTGTGCCCTGTACAAAGGCATTTGGCTGAAGGATCTAAAATCTAATCTGTGTTTACCCACCAAACTATGTGGCCTTGGGGGCAGTGTCCAACCAGATAATTCATGCTAGAGCACCTACAGACTACTGGGAGCCATGATAAAAGCCACCAGCCTCAATTTCTAACACAGTGCTTTTTTCTACTAGACCACATTGGCATAGACTTACTGTATAGAGTTTTAAAGAAATTAAGCGAAGGGACCAAAAGATACAGTGTTTCCCTTCCCTATTACTCTTTAAATAAATTTACTTTGCAAGGTAAATTTTCATCTTATTTTTATAAACTCACAGTAAACTCTGACACAGTAGTAAATCAGAACACAAACACCTAACTTTATACAATAGATGTATGAATGAAAACTTAGAGGTAAAAACTATGCCATTTATTTTTCTTCAAGGTTCCGCTCTCAAAAGCAACCACAGTCAATTAAAATTGACATTTTTTTGAGTACAAATCAGCTCAACAACTCAGTTTGATTTTCCTGAGTGCTCATGTGAATAAATGAAAATGTTCCTTTTAAAAATAGAATATCTCTTTTTTTTTTTTTTTTAAATTTTTTTTTTTCAACGTTTATTTATTTTTGGGACAGAGAGAGACAGAGTATGAACGGGGGAGGGGCAGAGAGAGAGGGAGACACAGAATCGGAAACGGGCTCCAGGCTCCGAGCCATCAGCCCAGAGCCTGACGCGGGGCTCGAACTCACGGACCGCGAGATCGTGACCCGGCTGAAGTCGGACGCTTAACCGACTGCGCCACCCAGGCGCCCCTAAAAATAGAATATCTCTTAATGATAAAGGGGACTGCAATGCTTGTCTTTACACTGAGGTAAAAATCAGATTAGTTCAGCCACTTCTTTGAGATCAATGTTGGTCTTTTTGTTAAAAAAAAAAAGAAAAAAAATTCAGTGAGAAACTAATAGAGGAAGGAGAAAACAAGTGAACAGAAATGAAGAGCTCATTCAGACAATCCTTTTTCCCTAGCTACTACAGCACTGTTCTGTATTATATCACTCTTTATATCTTCTTTCTCTATTATAATAGCAAAATAAATATAGAAAAATCAATTGCAAGTAAATAATGGTTAAAAACATATTAGAGAATTGGGCCATTTAAAGTAATTAAATAGTAAATTTTTAGGTAGAGAATCATGCCCATTTTATCAAGTTTCCCACTCTATCCTCACACCCCATTTAATTAAAATTTTACAAGTAAAATATCTAATTTATAAATAGAGTCAACCAGTGTCCAGTACAGGTTTTGATTTTAAAGGACACTCAAAGTTGTACAGAGGTATTGTGGCTGTTTATAAGTATTTACCTTATCTGCAAGATTATAGAAAAAAATTATCTGAAGATTCTTAACAGGGACAAGCTGGAGATAATGTCCATAAGAATGGGACTAAAAGCCAACTTTATTTCATGGGTTTCAGTCATGAGACTCTCAATCATCTATGTAGGTAAAGTAGCAACTCTGACAGGGGAAAGGGAGGAAACAATCAGAGCTTCTTATTAACTCACTATAAAGGTTAAGGACATGAAAGAGGAAAGGTACAAACCTACCTTTCTCAAACTTAGAAAAGGCAACTGATTTGAGGCTGCACTGATGACCTTTGCATGTTCCAATCAGCTCACCAGCTTTTACATCCCAAAATTTGGCTGTTTGATCACCTGCTGCTGTAACCTTTCAAAAATAAGGTATCATAATTTAATAAAGAAACGCTTTACCAGTGTTTACCCAAATTCCAATAAAATGAAAGTCACTTACAAGCTTAAGTTCACCAGGAACCCAGGCCAGATCAAAGACAGCATTCCAGTGAGCCATCCATTCTAAACAAAGAAAATGGTGAATGTGAAATGTCTAGACTATGTTCGGGGTAGCCATATCAATAGCCGTCTGAATTTCTTGAAAGCTGTTGTGAAAAGATCAGTCATCAGCACCCCACAGTCCATGGGCCAAAGAGAACTTGTGTACACACAGACATTATACATTCCCTTTACTACTATAGAGAACTACCATTTGATATCAAATTCCTTTCCATGAGGTGACTAGTAATATACTCTCTAAAATGGAATGTTTCTGAAACATTTCCAGTTCAAAAATCTTCATCATGCTCTCTGAATGCAATCTAAACTAGTTTGCATTCAAGGTTCTGCATACTTCGGTCTTTATCTCTGTTGCAAGGTTTATCTCTCACTGTTCTCCATATATCTTATTCCAACCAAACTGGATCACTCCCTATTCCCTAATTGTAGCCTATGCTTTCTTATCTCTAGGGCTCTGCTGATGCTTTTGCCTCCACCTGGCGTGTCCTATTCCACCTCCATTGGTTTAAATACCATAGTCCAACTCAACTATCCTACACTTCATGAAAAATTTTCCTTGCCATCTTTACTACACGAAAGCTTTCCTTTTGACACCTGTGGCATTTTTCTTGTACATCTACATCATTTATAGCCTGTTTTATTTATCTCCACACTTGACTTAACTAGTTCCAAACTATTAGCTTCTTAAGGTCAGCAGAACTTTTCCTTGGGAAATGCTTGGGCAACATAAATACTTGAAAGTGATGTTTCCTCCAACCACGTTAAGTGTAAAAGATTTAACTTCTTAAAAGAAGAACTGTTTTTAATCCTAAAATGTGTGTGTGTGTGTGTGTGTGTGTGTGTTTTAACTTTTAGTAAAGGTATTGCCATAGTTAATAATATTGACAGAAAGGCAGTCCACCATTTACTTTCGGCCTGGTCCCTGAACAGACTTAATCAGAAGTGAATAGGGGCACCTGGGTGGCTCAGTCGGTTGAGTGACCGACTTGAGCGCAGGTCATGATCTCACGGTTTGTGGGTTTGAGCCCCGCGTCGGGCTCTGTGCTGACAGCTTAGAGCCTGGAGCCTGCTTCGGATTCTGTGTCTCCCTCTCTCTCTGCCCCTCCCCCACTCATGCTTTATCTCTGTCTCAGAAATAAACATTAAAAAAAAAATTAAAAAAAAAAAAAAAAAGAAGTGAATATAATTGGTAATATATCCAAATAACAATTTACACGAGGCTTTATGAATTCAGAATAATGTTAAAACAACAAGTTTAGGGGCGCCTGGGTGGCGCAATCGGTTGAGCGTCCGACTTCAGCCAGGTCACAATCTCGCGGTCCGTGAGTTCGAGCCCCGCGTCGGGCTCTGGGCTGATGGCTCGGAGCCTGGAGCCTGTTTCCGATTCTGTGTCTCTCTCTCTCTCTCTGCCCCTCCCTCGTTCATGCTCTGTCTCTCTCTGTCCCAAAAATAAATAAACGTTGAAAAAAAAAAATTAAAAAACAAAAAACAAAAAACAACAAGTTTAGACCTAGACTTACCTTTGACACACTTCTTTCGATTGGCTTGTGATTCTGTGTTATATAACCTAACGAAGCCTTCTTCATTGGCAACTGCTAGTATATGCTCCATATTGGGAGCTAAATAAGAAATAAAAAATAAAATATATAAAAAGTAACACAAAAATTTTAAAGCTGAGTATAAAGCTCTAAAAACAATACAGTATAGATTAACTGAATGCTACTAGTTAAACACAAAGAATCTGTTTGAAAAGAGGGAAGAGGATTCTACCCAAATAGCATTTGATATGGTAGAGACATTTGAATTAAAGACTGCTTAAAATTTGCCATAATATCTAATTCAGTGAATGACTCAAAACCACCAAAATTATCTTCAGATAATCTTATTTAGAGAAGGGTAGTACTTAAACAAAGTAAGAAAGGTACTGACCAATGGCGAAGAAAAGCATATGATACAAGCCACCAGCAAGTTGAGTCTACTAGTTAAATTTCCTTTTCATACACTTTTACTTTTCCTCTCTTAAACCATTAACCGTGGGGACAAGTACTTCTGTTTCTGTTCATATGTTCCCCAATGCATTATAGAAAGAGAGAGATTCCATCAGACCAAAAGGTGTACCTACTGGGCAAAACAATTTTTCATGATGGCTGAACCTTTGCAATCCTTTCCCAGTATCAATTAAAAAACAACAAAACCAACAATGCTATAATAGTCTATGCTTTAGAGGAAATCTATAATTATGCATAGAGATTAAGAAAAGCCTATTTCATAAATCATAGAACAGTTATTAGAAAAATTCTAGGGGCACTTGGGTGGCTCAGTCGTTAAGTGACCGACTTCAGCTCAGGTCATGATCTCACGGTTGGTGAGTTCGAGCCCCATGTCAAGCTTTGTGCTGACAGCTCAGAGCCTGGAGCCTGCTTCGGATTCTGTGTCTCCCTCTTTCTCTGCCCCTCCCCTGCTCATGCTCTGTTTCTGTCTCAAAAATAAAAAATAAACATTAAAAAAAAAACATAGAAAAACTCTACCATCTATCTAACTTACTTTTTCTTGAAAGGGGGACAGCCAGTATTATTTCTTCTCTAAGTGTGAAACAGATTATTTCTGAGCAAGCCTAGATTAGATAGTAATTCTCTTACCAGAACAGAAGGTACATCCAAAAGGAGGAACTGGGACTCCTGTTTCTCCATAAGAAGTGTGCTCATCATTACAGTTGCACTGATAACCAGTTAGAAGGGACTGTAGAGGGTACTGTGAAGACCATCCTAAAGTAAGACACAATTCCTTATAGAATTCCAATATATCATCACATATCAGTACTTTAAACAAGCACAGAGGTACGTATCTGTTTTTAAAAGCTTTACATACTTTATATAGATCCACTCGCTATCCAGGATCCTCTAGAATACAGTTTCTGATATTTCCCTAAGGGAATCTGAGGTAGAAAGGTAGAAATGAAAGAGCGCACTCAACTTCTGGTGAGGTACAGCTTTAGGCTTAAATGGAGTCTTAATCCATTTTAAATGGAGACTCTCCTTTGTACAGTGGAGATTTTAAAAAGCAAGTGGCCTCTGCACATTAAAAAAGATCTTACCTCTCCTCCACCCTTTGGTGACAACCACAAAACACAACCACAAAGATTACCGCAACCATTAAAACTGCCCTTCTCTTCAATTAAAAATTGTTTCCAGAGTTTCTAAATCAACATCACCGCAAACTCTTAAATTACTAGAAATATCGTACATAATCCAATGGTCAAAGAGTTAAAGGAAATAATGTAGGTAAATGTGCCCACCTAGCCACTAACATATTCACAAGTAAATTCTAATTCCATTTCCTCTTTCCTTACCAGTGCTGAAATTCTAGGATTCTAAAATGTTAACAGCAACAAGTCACAGTATCTTAAAGTACATTAGAGCAGTTTTCATGTGAGGCATTACGTACCTACCCCTAGAGTACAATCGGTTAAACCCTGGGTAGTGGTAGGGTCAGGGAAGTCTTTAGAGTCTTTAGAAATCGAAGTTGAGAGATGAGTAAGTTTTCACTGAATATACAAGAGAGAGGAAGAAATTCAGGGTACAGGGAGAATTTATTTGACTTGGGTCAGAGATCTAATGTGCACTATGGTCCTAAATAAATAGTAAGCAATCGTCAAAGATTTGTTTTATCATTTAGACATAGGGGTCAATACATTTAAAATATTTAAAATATTTAAATATTTTAAACTGAGAACTAAATGTTTATTAAGCACCAGAGGACAATGAAGTTACATTCTATTGAGAGCTGTCTAAATAATTAATAAACCCTCTTACATTTTAAGGTACTTTTAATTTCCACTTTCATCAAAAATACTGTTTGGAGAAGACCTCTTAGTCTGACATACCGCAGACACATCTAGCTTTGGTGTTCCTAGAGATAACCGGAAAGAATCGGTACAAAAGAAGCAAAGAATACAATCCAGATTTAGTCATTATTCCTGGGGATATTACCTCAAGGTCAGGTATCAGGGTAAATAAGCCATTAAAAGACCATTAAAGGAAGAATACAACAGTTATGTTGTAAAATATACATCTACAGGATGAATTTTAAAACAAAAACCTGTATTCTAAAGTCATGTAAATGTATACTTGTGGTTTGGGATTAAAAAATATAATAATCTAATGATTGCAACACAAAGAGTCTAAAGGACCAAGTCTTGAACAATTTAGGCAGAACTGAACAGGATAAGCTCTGGAGATGCAATTCTCTGCAATTACACAGGGACTCCTTCAAACTCTACCTCACTGCTTATGGACTAATATGCACAAAAGGCCTTACAGGGCTTGGTAACTTGTCCCTATCCACCCTTACATTTCTGCACTCCCTATAACAAACAGTTGTAGACGGCTCTCTTAACCAACTGTTGGATCCTTATTGTGCTTTGCAGTTTCCAATACGAATGTATAATTCTTTCCCCCATAACACTCACTTGGAAAAGCCTGTTCTTTCCTCGATGTACAATTTAAGCCCCTAGAATTACACGCCAATTTTTCAAGGAGTATCTAAGATATGAGAGTTTTCAGTGAATCATTTGATATATGTGCATTTCTATAATGTCTGAGAAGGTTGTGGCTCTTTTCCCTCCTCTCCCTTCATCATTGTCTTTCTTCTACTTTTCAAAAGAAAGGCATTTCCATGTCCCAATCTTAAAACTTGTGTTGATCCAAAGTATAAAAACTTATGGGACTCCAACTAAGAGACAATAGGATAATTCCTTTAATAAAGGCATCATAAATAGCCCAATCCATCTCTTTAAGATATACTTCCAATGAAATTTTACTTTTTGCTTCATAATTACTTATCAAAATTAATAGTCCATATTGTTTTGATAACTTGCATACTAATAACTGTAACAATTCAGAAGAAACTCTTGACACTTAGAGCCTTATGATTACAGAAAATTTTGACAGTGTGGTCAGTAAAAATAACTTTTCAAGCCTACAATCAAATTACATTAGGATAAATCCTGTGAAAGACAGTGGAAATAAAATCAAGAGAAAAAGCAACTATAGCTGACCTTGAACACAGGTTTGAACTGTGCGAGTCCCTTGACATGTGGATTTTTTTTGACAAATACAGTACTGTAAATGAATTTTCTCTTCCTAATGATTTTAATAATAACTTTTCTCTAGTTTAATCGTAAAAATACTGTATATAATATGCATAACATAGAAAGCGTGCATTAACTATGTTATTGGTAAGGCTTCCTTCCAGTTAACAGGAGGCTATTAGTAAAGCTGTGGAGAAGTCAAAAGTTATGGTGGAATTTTGACTGCGTGGCATTGATGACTCTAACCCCCATGTTGCTCAAGGTTCAACTGTACATGCAAAATATGGCAGTTAAAGAGTTTGTTCATATTTTTAAAAAATGATTGATGTGATCATCAAATCACTAGTTTTTATATTCTATTAGATACATTTTAATTTTTTATTTTAAAATTTCAGTAAGTTTAAACATATGATAAAAACTTTTAGATAACAATTTAAAAATAGATAGAGGAGTAATCAGATGTCCACTTTAGAAAGACTGTTAGCAGCAATGTGGAGCATAAACTGGAGAGAGAGAAACTAAGAGACCATTTAGGAAACTTGTTATTTAGTACAGACAAGAAGTTATCAGGACCCAGTGGAAATGGAATGGTAAGCATAGAACAGATCCAAGATACACTGATGAGGCAAAATCAGTGGGAATAGAGAGGATAGATTCAAGAGGTTTTAAGAGAACTTTCTGTATCTTGTGGACAACAGAGGAATTTTGATTGACTCAAGTTTCTGGCTAAGAAGACTAGTTTCAAATAATGGGACCACTCCCTAATGTAGGTAATAGAGCAGGTTTGAGAAAACAGTTCTGTTTTGAGTACTTGAGTCTGAGATGTTTGTGAGACTGACCTGCCGGGTGAAGATACTCACACAGCTTTTATAGGAATGGATGTAAAGTATAGGCAATGGAAGGTTGCAGGTAGTAGGGGAAGAAGGCCTGGTTGTGGCTATGATCATCCATAGGAGTAGGCAGAAGGAGAAAAGGGGCCTAGAATGGAACGCCAACATGGAAGGGGAAAGAAGAAGGTCCTACAAAATTCAGTGCATAGTATATAACAATGAATGAATTTCAGAGTCTGACACATAACAATAAATGAGTATTTGTGAATGAGAGAGAGAGGGGAAGTAGACAGATATACTGAGAGAATGAGGAAAAAATCTGTTACAAAATAGGGGCTAACTATAGCCCCAATAGCTTGCCTCGGGTCTCACAGATAGTAAGGACTCGTGCTGGAATTAAAACTCAGGCAGTTTAACTCCAAAGATAGAGCTCTTATCCACTGGGCAGTACTGCCACTCAGGACACAGGGCACAGAGAAGGTACTTAAGCAAGGTCCCAGGCGAGTCAGAGAGGGGCATTTCGAGTACCATCAGAAAAATATACAAGGGGGAAGTAGGTAAGGATGGTACAAAGTTCAGAATGGGGGCAAGAAACTGAGGGACTATTCCTCAGTCTACTACTTCTCAATATCCTTTTCCTAGACCTTTGCCTTAGTAATATAAAAAGTTCCCTTCTCAGATTCTTTTTGTTTTCCACATGATGTCAAGGGGGAAAGAAGACCTAGTCCCTTTTTAAATGAATGGGATTTCATTTCTATCCAACCTCAGTCTGGGTAGTAACTCCCTGGTCAGAAACTTACCAGAAAGTTTCAGGTTGATGATACTCAAACCTGAGCTCAAAACTCCTATTGCCAATGTTTTAACCTGAGGAACCCCAACAACTGTAGCAAGTAAGTTGGATTTCTACATACCACTAACACAGAAACACCCCCAAGTTATACCGCTACAGTGAAAAACGAAACAAAGCATTTTAATCCCATTTCTGTAAATAACAATACATACTACCTTGGCATCGAAAAACATTTGTAATAATATACTTTAATCTACTATCAGTGATTATCTCTGGGGGATGTGGTTAAGGGCATTTTTCACTGTGTAATTTCGAATTTTTATGCACATGCAGTAATCACGGGGAACATTTTTTTTTGACCATGCTGGAAGCAGATGTTCTGTCTTCTCTGCTTGACTGAGTTCTTTAATAGCGAATCATATTCACCAGCGTATACAGCAAACAGTAGGGCTTACTAAAGTTCTACAACAAATGAATCAATGAATTAACAAATGGATCCGTAAATGAGTCTTGAAGATCTCACAAAGCTGTTAAACCGCACACACACACACTCAAATGCACGCATTGTCCAGTTAATGTGCAATATAGACAGAAGCCGTAAAGAAGGCCAGCCGATTCAACTTTCCTCCCTCCGTCGGCCCGTATTACAATTTAAAAACTCCCGATTACGATTAAAAGTGTCCCAAGGACAGGAAAGTGCAGCTTTCTTCAGTAGTTCTCACTAACACGAACTCACTTTGGCCGTGGGAGAACTCGGGGGCTGGGAAACAGAGTTGGAGTCGGCCTTGGTCCGCGGTGTTGTTCGGGGGAGGTGAAGCCCGCCAGCAACAAGTAGCGGTTAGGGCCGTTACTCACCATTTCTCGGGACGCCGAACTGGGGCTGGCGGAGCACCGAATTGAAAAGCATCTGGGCCAGAGGAAAAGGTTCAACTGCAGGAAAAGCCGTGGAAATGCCCCTAGGTTCTGCAGAAATCGTAGCTTGCGCCCCTCTGAACACGACTAGTTATTGCCTCCAACTCCCGCCACTGTAAGCCCCGGCCACCAAACTCCCCGCCAAACTGACGTCACGCCCTCTGATTGGCTCTCGCCGCGGCGTCCGGGCGCCTCCGAGTCACTTCCCCCTTCCAATCCCCGCCTCCTTTTCTCCGAGCCGCGGGAACCCAGAGTTCTGGAGCTCCCTGAGCGCCTGCGCGGGGGGCCGCAGAGGCGCTGGCGAACGGCGGGGAGACCAGGGCGCATGCGTAACAGGGCTTGACATAGCGCGGAGGAAAAATCCGCGAGGTGGTGGAAGAAGATGGCGGTGCTGGGGCAGAGTTTGCAATCTTTTTAAATAGGCTTGTCGAGTAACTATTCGGGTCATGGCGTCAAACTCAACTAAGTCTTTCCTGGCAGATGCCGGCTATGGCGAACAGGAGCTGGATGCTAACTCTGCCCTTATGGAATTAGACAAAGGTATTCGAAAGAGCGGGCTGAGCGGGTGAAACGGGTGTGGGGGGCACTGGCGCCACCAGGCGGTGGTGGCCGCCGGACAGGCGCATGCGCCTAGTTTTCCTGGGAGAGGGAGAGAGGGCGGGGGCGGGCACCCGGGCACCCATGCTTTTGGTGAATCCAGAGCTTTTGCAGCTCTGGTAGATTGCAGGGAAATTGCAACGTTGCTGGCTTGGCTTTGCACCAGTTGAACAAGTAGCGAGGTCCAGTGATGGGCGCGATTTGATCACTTGAGGGCACGGTTCCCCGATTTTCCAAGCAGTTTGTAAAAATGTAAATTTAAATTGTGAAATTGTTTTTCAATACGTTCAGTTGAGACAAGGTCTTCACCAGGAGTGCTAAATAATAATCTTACACCCACTTTATAGCGTTGTATTTTATTTCTGTAACTCTGTTACCTACGGGTTACTAGGCAGGTTAAATATGGCTAAAAAAATCCAAAAAGCATCGCCCCTTTTTTTGTAAATTCCACGAGTTCTCTTTTCCTGTCGGAGAAGGGGTGAGAGGTGCGAGGGCTGCTTGGTGTAGTCGAAGGAGTTTTGGAGTTAGACTGAGTGAAATTCCAATGCCACAAATTTTATTATCATGGACAGGTCACCTAAGTTCACCTAACCTATGTATTTTGTCTCCAAAGTGGGTTCAGTACCATTGAGCTGGCAAGACTGTTGTAAATATTGATGTAATTGTATGCAAAGGAAGCCTTTATTAAATGCTAAAGAGATATGCCTTCTTAGAGATGGATGTGGGAGGCAAAGGCAAATATTTGACGGTAAAGAACTAAAGTATTAAACCTTTCTTTCAGTGTACTTCAGTGATTTTTATTGAATGGAGGAAACGTTTTGTCACCTGGTATACAGTTAATTCTTCATTGACCAGAGCCAATGTATACTTTATCGAGGATTGGGACTACAGCTTAGAAGGATCTGTCTTTAAGTCCACTTTGAGCCATTTCCCAGCTCTCTGACGTGGACACTCTGTCAACTTTTTGGGATTTCGTTTTTTTGTTTTTTAACCTGTAAACATTTCTAGTAGGTTGGTCTAGATAAGAGTTTATCAGAAAAAGCTTTTAACTTCTTTTGATCAACATAAAGATGTCACAGCACTCCAGTGAGATATTCCTTTGGTTGAGTCACATTATCTTTAGTACATCCTCATCAGCCAAGAAAATGATGCTGGGCTTTGCTTTCTCTTACCAAAGCCGTGAGCTGTTTCCCCTATGAAATACGAAATTATAATAGTAAATGTGATTTTTAAACACCACATAATCTTTTCATTCTGGAAATTCCTTCCTATTTCCCATTGAAAGTTGCAGGTCTGGATATCTAATAACTCTACCAATTCTAAAGACATTTTCTACCACTCTGGTCCAGGTGGGCTCATTTCATGACAGTAGGACAGTGGTTGTAGAACAAAGATCAGGATCAGGCTCTGAAGAAGTTGAGAAATCTAGAATTCCTAAAAATTTGACATTGTGTTAAAAAATATATAACACAATTTTTGCTTTTTAGAAGTTGATAAAGTATACGGTATTTCATATCTGTAAGAAATAAATGCATGATTATTGAGTGTTTAACTATAAACCGGCAGTCAGTCCTGGGTATTAAGCAAGTGATCGTGTTCAAGTCTCCCAGCAGTACCCCAGGTGAGTATTCCCCAGATGTCTCAGGCTCAGAAAGATAATTTGAACAATATAAGAACAAAACTTGTGGGGGCGCCTGGGTGGCTCAGTCGGTTGAGGGTCCGACTTTGGCTCAGGTCATGATCTCACAGTTGGTGAGTTTGAGCCCCGCGTCGGGCTCTGTGCTGCCAGCTCAGAGCCTGGAGTCTGCTGACTCTGTGTCTCCCTCGCTCTCTGCCCTTCCCCCACTCATGCTCTATCTCTCTTTCTCTTAAAAATAAATAAACATTAAAAAAAAAAAAGAACAAAACTTTTGTTCTTTTTCGCTTCACCATGCTCCCCCTTTTTTTTTTTTTTTTTCCAACGTTTATTTATTTTCGGGACAGAGAGAGACAGAGCATGAACAGGGGAGGGGCAGAGAGAGAGGGAGACACAGAATCCGAAGCAGGCTCCAGGCTCTGAGCCATCAGCCCAGAGCCCGACGTGGGGCTCGAACTCACGGAGCGCGAGATCATGACCTGGCTGAAGTCGGACGCTTAACCGACTGCGCCACCCAGGCGCCCCACCATGCTCCCCTTTTAAAGCTGTTATGAAATTAGATTACAGGAATGGCCAGTTTCATTAGAATATAGTTTAGTGTTTTAACTATTGAGTCATTTCATCCTGTATCTGTTAAAGTATTTCTGTTTTATGAGCCAAAGGTCATAGGGTCAGAAGGCTACAAGTTCTGACTTTGTTTTAATTCCCAAACGTCTAGACCAGAGTTCCCCAAATTGTATTCCAAGGAATAGTTTCTCAAGTATTTTAATAGGAGGTTCTTAGTCCATAGCCCCTCTTCATGTCCCTCCCTTGCACCCCCCAAAATGTACACTCACATTCACACACACAACTTATTTCATCAGGCTTTGTACTAGGGAAACAGTGACAAAACAAAATGAAGCCCCTGCATCTGGAGAGCTTATAGTTGGGACAGAGAAAATAGGCAATAAGCAAATATAGTAAGCATATATTGTGACAGGTAGTGATACATACTGTAAAGAAAAGTGAAACTAATGAAGGAGGCTGGAGAAAGCTGGGTGTGGGATTGGGGTTGGTTATTTTATTTATTTATTTTTTATTTACTTTTGAGAGAGACAGCATGTGAGTGGGGGAGGGGCAGGGAGAAAGAGGGAGACACAGAATCCAATGCAGGCTCCAGGCTCTGAGCTGTCAGCACAGAGCCCAACGTGGAGTTTGAACCCACAAACTGAGATCATGAACTAAGTCTAAGTCTGACGCTTAACTGAGCTGCCCAGGTGCCCCTGGTTTGTTATTTTATGTCGGATAGTGAGGGACAGGCCTTACTGGTCAAATAGAGGAACAGCAAGTGCAAAGGCCCTGAGGTTGGAGCCTGTTTTGCATGCTGTTTCTGGAGCAGAGTGATAGACATTGAAGATAAAAAGATAGCCAGGAGCCAGTTAGTGTAGGGCAATACAAGCCATTGAAATGATTGGCTTTAATTCTGAGATGGGAAACCATAGGGAATTTTCAGCACAGGTGTGGCATATCTGACTTAATTTTGAGAAGGATCAGTCTGACTGCTGTGTTGAGAGTACACTGAAGTGGGAGAGCCAGGGATGGAAGTGAGGAAACTAGTGAGGCAATTGTCACAATCCAGGAAGAAGAAAACAGTGGTTTGGTCCAGGGTGATTTCAGTGAAGATATGTGAAGTGCTGAGATTCTGGATATATTCTGAAGGTAGAGCCAATAAGATTAGCTAATGAATGTGATGAGAATGTGAGAATTAGTGGTCAGGAAAAAACTTAGAGGTGTTTGGTCTGATCTACTAGAAGTATGTATTGCCATTTACTGAGTGGATGGAAGTGAAATCAGTTTGGGACTGCTAAATTTGAGACATCTCTTAGTCATCCAAATGGAGATGTTGTGTAGGCAGTTAGATGTACAGATGTGACACTTGAACTCCATTATAAGGAAATATCTGTGGCACTCGTGTCCTAAGATACACACTTGGGAGATGTCATTTATGATTTCTTGCACTTTGTTCTGAGACTTTTGAGCAAGCATGGCAGTTAAGCTATTTGTTTCTGATCTCTCAAGGAATAAATGGATGCCATTTTTTTTTAATTTTTTTTTAACGTTTATTTATTTTTGAGACAGAGAGAGACAGAGCATGAACAGGGGAGGGTCAGAGAGAGGGAGACACAGAATCCGAAACAGGCTCCAGGCTCTGAGCTGTCAGCACAGAGCCCAACGCGGGGCTCGAACTCACGGACCGCGAGATCATGACCTGAGCCGAAGTCGGCCGCTTAACTGACTGAGCCACCCAGGCGCCCCAGTGGATGCCATTTTGAAGCTGACACAAGTCCATTCCTTCCAGATGTAGTTAGTAACACAGACAAATAATCAGGTGATAGCCATTCATTCATTCAGCAAATATTTACAGATCGCCTACATTGTGTTAGTCACTGTACTTGGACTTGGGGCTATCGTAGTGAACAGCACAGCTTTAAGAAGGAAACAGGGCTAAATCATATATGGCCTTGTTAGTCAGGACAAGAAGTTTGGATTTTATGCCAAGTGCATTGAGAAGACACTGAAAATTTTTAAGCAGAGGACTGACATGAGATTGGTTTACATTTTTAGTGATCACTCTAGCTGCTTTGTAGAGGTCTTTCGGTGGTATGTCCCTTTTTTAGAGTTTTTAGCTGATAACCATGCTGACTGAGCTGTGAAGACTAAGCACATACGGAGTTAAATGTTATAATCAAGTATAACTTAAATTTATCTGCCACATTTCAGAATATGGATGATCATTAATCCAGGCATTATAAAGGACATATCTCATTTACATTGATCAGTATAACTTTCTCATTAATATAACTTCTGCATAGTCTGAACTGACAGAAAGTGTCCTAATGATTTAGGAAAACCTATGCAAGATCTCCTTCACCCTGAGTGAAAAGGAGTGTCCTTTAAATGACATCACTCAGCCTGATTCCTGTAAGGTTGGCCTTGGAAAGGATGAGGTGAAAGAGCAACCAGGAAGGGAGTGGTTCCCTTTCTTGCAGCTGGGCTATGGGAACAGAGGAAATATAAGAGATGGAGTTGCTACTTGAGGTGTTGGTGAACTTACTGCTGCATGAAATTTTGAGGCGTGCTCATTGAAAAATTTATGAGATAGAAAACTGATACAAATCAGGATGACTATTTATTCTCCCTTATTTTCCCCTTAGATGCTATCACCTCACCTGTATTCCAAACCTGTGAATTCTCAGACTGAAAACCACAGATTGCTATTACACTGTCCATTTTGGCACAGATGTAGTTGGTGTTACGATAAACAAATACGAGGCTGTGGAAGTATCTCTATATCCCCTACTCAAGAGAGAGGCCTCTGCAACAAAGTCTGTACCAGGTGACCCATTCCATGCCAGAACTGACTGATTCAGAAGGGGACATGTGACCCACACTGAGTCAACCAGATTCTCTCTTGAGAATCTGTACCACCAGACCATATTTAGTCTGAGAGTATCAAGAGGTGGACCTGTAAGAAGGTCACGTGGAATTGAAAGTCTTAACATCTCAAATCCTGATTGGTGATTACTTGATGGGTCATGAACTATTCCAAAAACCCAAGGCCCTTCTTCAGTTCTTACTGAAATCCATAGACTCATTTTTATATGTGGGTAAGAGCTACTATTTTGACGATTTTGTAACTTACAAACTGCATCGTTAAATATTACTGAAAGTTGGTATTCATAAAATAAAACTAATTTGTTTATGATTCTGAATCACTATTCTGGCTGTACAGTATTGCATACATCCCACCATACATAGTTATAGACAATTTATGAAATTTGGGTGAAGGATGTTTTATTGTTCATTATCAGTTGAGTTGACTATCATTTCTGTTGTTTCTGTTCCTGCTTTTTAAATATAATTTACTGAGACTTGCCATGATCAATTTATTAAGCTGTGGGATGTTAGGTTATCTTACAATGTGTGGTGTATACTTATGTTGGTATTTCTTCTTCCCTACCCCCATTTTTAATGAATACACTTCAAGATACATGTGTTATGGTTCCATTTTAAATCATCCTCACCCCTCAGCTAAAGCGAACGTACATACCAAACTCTCTTAAAACGTGCTTGGATAGTAATGTGTATTAGCAGTGTTCTTTGTGGTGGGTATTAGTCATGTTGGTGGTCACTTAACATCTTGTGATCGCTCCTCCTGTGCTTGAGGAATGACTCACACCAAGAGCCCTGTCTCACCAGAGTGGAAGCCAAAACTCACCTTTCTAGTTAACTTTGCAAAGCGCGAGATGTGAACTCAGCTCTGCCAGTCAGAGAGACCTCCTCCGGGCTCTGTGATACAGGAGGTTAGCAATGCACGAAGATGTACTTGAGGGCACACTCACAGTTCCGTGCCCTGGCAGTGACCGTGGCTGCGGTGTGAGTGGACAGTAACGGCAGCAATGGCTACAGCGTTCCTGGATGACAGCAGAGCTAATAGTTGCATCCCGAGTTTCCCAGCAACAAGACTTCTCATCTCATCAGTCTGGCAGTGCAGTATTAGGTGTTCTTAGCTGTTTAGCCTCAAAACTGTTTATTAGGTTTTTAATAAACTCATATTCTGCCTAATCAGCCAGTTAGCTTGTGTGGCTTGAAGCTAAGAACTCTGACTGATACATGCTGCCTGGAAATGTGTGTTGTTTTGAAAACTTGATTCATGTACATAACAACCCCCAAGTTTACCATAATTTATGTTATTCTTCCTCAGTTCCCAAGAATTTGTTATCCCTCAGAATGAGAGCACTCTAAAATCATAATCAAATAATCCCTTTTAAATCTTAACTTCTACTCTCTAGTTGCGTGCTAGAGATGTATTTTAGCTTAATAGTTTAGGACCATAGGCTCTGGAGCCAGATTGCCAGGACTTGAATCCCACATCTGCCATTTATTAGCTTTTGTTCCTTGGGCAAGTTGCTTAACTAGTCTTTGCCTGTGTCTTCTTTAAAATGGAGATAAAAGGTGGCTCATTTAGTTGAGCATCCAACTCTTGATTTCAGCTCAGGTCATGATCTCATGATTCATGAGCTCGAGCCCCTTGTCGGGCTCTGCGCTGACAGTGTGGAGCCTCCTTGAGATTCTCTCTCTCCCTCTCTGTCTGCCCCTTCCCCACTCGTGTGTGCACACTCGCTCTCTCTCTCTCTCTCTCTCTCAAAAATGAACATTTAAAAAATAAAAAAGGAGAGCTCCGTTTCTTTGGTGGGAGAATACAAAGAAAGATGTAGAAACAGCAATCACATCCCTACACCTTAATGTCTGTTTTTATAGTGGCATTCTCACGATCATTGGTCTTATGATCAGGGCATTCTTCCTCAGGTTGGTTGTAGCTAGCAACAGAAATAAAGTGAACAGCCCTTCTTACATGATGTGATTGTGCTGAGTGCCTATTTTCAGGTGCTTGGTTTATTATGAAATTGAAACTGGCCCAGAGCAAGCAAGATGGGTACCACAGCCCCAGTTTAGGATTGTTGCCAAATCCTAGGTCTTTGTGCATTTTCCTCTTCCCTTGAACCTTAGCTTCTGTCCCACAGAGTCAACCTAGCTTCTTGTTTCCTTTTTCCAAAAGCTCTTACATCAGAAAATAAGCAAGAAATTTACTCTTCTTTTACTTATTTATTTTGGTTGGCTGTGTTACAGGAATGAGGGTCTATTTTATCTTAAAGAAATAAAATTAGACAGTATTAGAGAAATCAAAACATTTCTCTGGCCAAATTCAAAATTATCTTTGGTACATTTTAAATCACCATGTTTAAACAAATCAGTGTAATCTGTGGTTTTGCTTTTTAAGGGAATGTAAAACAGATCATATTCTGTCAGGAAACTCCCTCTACACGGGCTGCCTCCTACTTTACGTTTTTCATCCCAACCAAGGTTTAATTCATTACAAACAGAATTTTACTCCCTTTTGCGTCACTGAACTACTGGCAGAGAGAAGAGGAGGAAAAAAGTTCAATGGCTATGCGTCATCCCAATAGGTTCCCCTAGCACACATGCACAAACATATCTGTTACTTCTCTGTTCTCTCACCTGCATCCTCAGACTTGCCCTTCCTTATCTCCCCTTCCCTTTTGTCTTTACTGCCCTGTGTGTGTGTCTCTGGAACCCTCTGTCAAGTCAGGCCTTTAGAAAAGCTTTTAAGCCTACATGAGCCACTGCCAGGTACCTAGAACGTTTCCATTGGCAAGGTGTGTTTGGTTGGGAGAAGAGTTCTAGAGCTTTAGTGGCAGTTCTTCTATGTATGGAGGTGGGGGGCAGAGGAAAGGGGGAGCAGGCAAAGAAGGGATATGTTCTAAATATCTCAATTAGAAATTTGAATTAATTTTCCCATGGGAACTTTTATTATAAGTTGTTACTGGATTCTGGAATATGATGAGTGCTGACAGTGCTTTTTTTTTTTCCTACGAGGAAATATATTCCAAGTACCAAATAACCAACAAGAGTGCGTTTACAAAACTCAAACCATTAATATGTTGTAGGAATTGCCTGTGCAGATTTACTCTGATTGTCTTTTGTATTGAAGCGTAGTCACACCCAGTAAAGAGTCCTCAGATGAGTATTTTCTTTGTCATTTTCTAACAGCGGGCAGACTTTACTGAACAGAGAGATTGTAGCGCCCCTATTCTTGCCCAGATTTAGATATATATAATTAGCATTTTGTAAATGCTAAAATACTAAAAAAAAGAAATATTTGAAGCTGATTATATTAATACCATATTAAGATACTCATTCTAAATGAATATTTTTTCAGGAATTGAACATTAACTTTATAATTTGTTGGTTGCTTTTTTTTTTACGTTAAAAAAATCAGATTAATTGAGGTATAATTTATGTATAATTAAATTCACCAAATGCATGCAGTCATGAAACCACTACCACAGTCAAGACATAGAATGTTTCTGGGGTGCCTGGGTGGCTCAGTTGGTTGAGCATTTGACTCTTGATTTCGGCTCAGGTTGTGGTCTCACGGTTAGTGAGTTCGAGCCCCACATCCAGCCTGCATGGACAGCACGGAGCATGCCTGGGATTCTCTCTCTCCCCCCTCCCCCGCTCAAGCTCTCCCTGTTCTTTTTCTCTTTCTCTCTCTCAAAATAAACTTAAAAAAAAAAAACAAGATATAAAACATTTCCTTCACCCCAAAAACTTTCCCTGTACCCCTTTGCAGTCAATTTTCTCTCTCAAGCCCCTGACAATTACTGATCTGTTCTCTGTCCCAAAGCTTTGCCTTTCCTTGAATGTCATATAAAACAGTCTTAAAGTTTTGTAGTCTTTTTTGGGTCTGACTTCTTTTGCTTAGCCTAGTGATTTTGAGATCTACCCATGTTGTTGCATGAAGCAGTATTTGTTTCCTTTTTATTGCTGAGTGGTAGTCCCTTGTGTGGATAGACCACAGTTTGTTTATTTATTCACCAGTTGATGGACATTTGGGTTTTTTCCAATTGGGGGCCATTATGAATAAAGCTACTGTGAGCAGTTGAATACAGGTATTTGTACAGACGAATATTCTCAATGCACCTGGGTAAATATTTAGAAGTAGGATTGCTGAGTGGACAGTAGGTAAATGATCACCTTTATAAAAAACAACCAAACTGTTTTCCAAGGAGTTGTATAGTTTTGTATTCCCACCAGCAATATATGAGAGTTATAGTTGCTCCGTAGCCTCATTAGCACTTGCTATTGTCTGTCATAACATTTTTTGCCATTCTAGTGGGTATGTAGTGCCATCTTAATGTGGTTTTTAATTTACATTTCCCTGATGACCAGCCGTGTTGAACATCTGTTAACTTGCATGTATATGCCATTTATATTTGTTCTTTAATGAAATTTCTCTTCATATCTTGCCCATTTAAAAAAATCAGGTTGTGGGGCACCTGGGTGGCTCAGGCGGTTGAGCATTTGACTTCAGCTCAGGTCATGATCTCACAGTTCGTGGGTTCAAGCCCCGCATGGGGTTCTGTGCTGAACACTTGCTCAGAGCCTAGAGCCTGCTTCAGATTCTGTGTCTTGTTCTCTCTCTCTCTCTCTTCCCCCCGGCCCCCGCCCCCGGCTCATGCTCTGTCTCACTTTGTCTCTCAAAAATCAATAAATGTAAAATTAAAAAAAAAAAATTAAAATAAATCAATCAATCAATCAATCAATCAATCAATCAGGTTGTCTTCTAGGGTTACCTGGGTGGCTGAGTCAGTTAAGCATGTGACTTCAGTTCAGATCACAATCTCACAGTTCGTGGGTTCGAGCCCCACGTCGGGCTCTGTGCTGACAGCTTGGAGACTGGAGCGTGCCTCAGATTCTGTGTCCCCCTCTCTCTGCCCCTCCCCCACTCGCACTCTGTCTCTCTGTCTCTCAAAAATAAATAAACGTTAAAATTATTAAATAAAAATTAAAAATCGGGTTGTCATCTTATTGAGGCAGAAGAAGTATGGATGATGTCTGTGGAGTGACTCTATAGGGTAGAGGCTGGAGATGTGGGTGGTGTAAGAATTCACCCAAGGCAGAACAAAGGAGGTAGAAGTTTATTGAATACACTGCAAGAGAACTTCGGGGCAGGATAGCAAAGGAGAGACAAGCGAGTAGGCAAAGTTGGGGGACTGGATTTAAGCAGGTGGGAGGTGAAGAGGCATGGGAACATACGGAATTTTCCTTTTTTGGTACTTGTGCCTCGTCATAAGTAGCCCATTGGTCAGCTAGGGCTTATGGATATTTTGAGGTGGGTCTTCCCATTTGCATTCAGCTCCATAGTCACCATGGACCCTTTTACCTTACTCAGGTTTCCTTTGGTTGAGCCTGTTGCCTAAAAGTGGCCTCCGCATTGTCCTTTATCAGATATGTGTTCTCTAAATATTTTCTTCTGGTATGTGGCTTGTCTTTTCATTCTCTTAACAGTATCTTTTGAAGAGAAGTTTTTTTTTTTTTTTTAATGTGCATTTATTTTTGAGGGAGAGCGAGTACACACAAGTGGGGGAGAGACAGAGAGAGAGAGAAGGAGACACAGAATCTGAAGCAGACTCCAGGTTCCCAGCTGTCGGCTTAGAACCCGACGTGGGACTTGAACCCATGAACCGAATGATCATAACCTGAGCCAAAGTTGGACGCTTAACCGACTGAGCTACTCAGGCACCCCAAAGAGCAGAAGTTTTTAATTTTGATGGAGTTTAATACTTTTTTATTTTATGGTTTATGCTTTTTGTGTTTTATCTAAGAAGTCTTTGCTTAACCCAAGCTCATAAAGATGTCTCTATATTTTCTTCATATGGTTTATAATTTTAGCTCTTACATTTAGGCCTATGGTTCATTTTTGAGTTAATTTTTGTGTATGGTGCAAATTAAGGATCAAGGTTTTATTTATTTATTTATTTTTGCATATGGATATTCCGTTGTCCCAGGATAGTTTGTTAAAAAGAGTATCCTTTCAACATTGAATTATCTTGGCCCCTTTGTTACATCATTGCTTTGAAACCTTTCTTCTTCCCTAATATAAAGCATTTAGTGTTAGGTTTCTTGAAGAATTGCATTAGCTGCCTCCCTTAGGTTGTGCTTTCTTTTTCATTCAGTTGAAGACATTTCTTTGTGAAGTTTGTTTATTTTTTGCTTATTTATTTTGAGAGAGAGGAAGAGTGCCTGTGGGCACTCACATGAGTGGGAGATGTGCAGAGAGAGAGGGAGAGGGAATCCCAAGCAGGCTCCGTGCTGTCAGTGCAGAGCCCAATGTGGGGCTCAATCCCATGAACCATGAGCCAAGATCAAGAGTTGGATGCTTAACCGACTCAGTCAGCCAGGCACCCCAAGATATTTTTCTAATTTCCCTTTCACCCATGGCTTATGTATAAGTTTTTTAATTTCCAAATATTTGGGAAGTTTCTAGATATTTTTCTCTTAGAGATTTCTAACTTAATTCCATTATGGTCAGAGAACATAACAAGGTATGATTTCAGTCCTTTTAAATTTGTTGAGACTTATTTTATGGCCCCAAATATTCTTAAACTACTCAACCTTTTTTTAAAAAATTGTTTCTTCTTCATTAGTTTATATCTAAAAGTGACAGTTTACCAAATTACTATCTGGCCTATTATTTATAAAAGATCATGAGTTACAATTGTACCTTACCTAATTGTTGTGAATGTTATTTTATGGTATAAGTAATTTTACTGTGTAATGCTGTGTTGGTATTTGCTATTTTTGCCTTGTTGTAACCGCAGATTTGTAAGCTATTCTTCTGTTTTCGTGCTTTTCGTAGGTCTAAGATCTGGCAAGCTTGGTGAGCAATGTGAAGCAGTTGTTCGCTTTCCCAGGCTCTTTCAGAAGTATCCATTCCCTATTCTCATCAATTCCGCATTCCTAAAGTTAGCTGATGTTTTCAGAGTTGGGTAAGTCTTTTTAAAGCCTCGGCATCCTAAAGTATTTGTTCACGTTTCTTTGTTTAATATTGTGGTCTTTATTCTTTTTGCGCTTTAGGACTTCCACGTGGTCAGTGACCATTTTAGTGGATGCACATGGCAGTTTACAACACTTTTTGGTGTGAAATATAATGGTGTTTTAAGCACAAATGAAGTCACAAGTCAGAGGGTACTTCTTTGGGGAACAGGATAAATCAAATTAAGATGATCTTAATGTATTGTTGTATATTTTGGAAGTGTCTGATTTATACAGGTTGTTTTGAGAAGTTTCTGACTTAATATTTTGTAACACAAGATTGCATGTTACTGTGAGGTTCCTAAAACATGGGAGCACTGGATAAATCCCCGCTGGTTGGTTGGTTTGTTTTCTCCCCACCAGTTCCTCCTACTTCTTTCCACCATTTTTCATGCACTCAGGTACTTATATACACACCGAGTCAGACTTGAAGGAGAAGAGATTTGTAGAATTAGCTTGCTAGAAGAGGAAGACCATCTGAGCTCCCGGCCATGGTTATAATACAATTGAAGAGATGAGGTTCATCTCTACAGCTTCTCTTTCTGATTCTACCCTCTTGGTGTCTGGCCTCAGAACTGTAGGCATTGCTAACTGCTATGCTTCGTATTCAAAGCATAGGCTTCAACTCTTTTAGTGATGAAAGAAAAAAATGATAAGATTGAAAAACATTGCCCCATTGCTAACATTTAAAATCATGTGTTGCTTTGATTCCTAATTAAATATTACTTTCCTAAGGTGGTCTCATTTACCTTTTCTCTGCTTCTTCGTAGAAACAATTTCCTGAGGTTGTGTGTCCTTAAAGTTACTCAACAGAGTGAGAAGCATTTGGAGAAGATTCTAAATGTGGATGAATTTGTGAAGAGAATTTTCTCTGTGATTCATAGTAACGATCCTGTGGCAAGAGCCATCACACTCCGGTATACTCTGTTGCTATAATGAATCCACAAGATTCTTTGGGCTGTAATTATGTACTCAAGAAAGGCAATATATGTACTTTTTTCATTTTGGATGGTACTAATTTATTTTTTCAATTAAGACTCCAGGCAGAAATATGGTAACCATCCCAATCTATACATGCTTTTCAGTTACCATCTATGATACTGTTTGGTTGTGAATTATTGCCTAACTTGTGTGTTTGAAACATTCCTTTTCCTAAGTTGGTGTTCTGATCAGATAACTTGGATCTGAATCTAGCTTAGCCTCAGCTGATTTTGAGCTCTTCCTGATTTTGTTCTGTTTCAAGTCAGTTTTTGTATTCATCCGTGGTTATGTGCTCATTTTTTTAAAAAAATTTTTTGTAATGTTTTATTTTTGAGAGAGAGAGAAAGAGAGAGAGAGAGAGAGAGTAAGCTGAGGAGCGGCACAGAGAGGGAGACACAGAATCCAAAGCAGGCTCCAGGCTCCGAGCTGTCAGCACAGAGCCTGACATGGGGTTCAAACTCATGAACTGTGAGATCATGACCTGAGCTGACGTCGGATGCTTAACCGACTAAACCACCCAGGTGCCCCTGTTACATGCTCATTTTTATATGCAGTCATTTGTATTTGAACCCCTTGGAGAATGCCAGATACAACTACTGTTGTTTGTTCAGCCTTTTCTTTCTTGGCATCTAAAAAAGAATTTTTTTTTTTAATTCTGTCAGAATTTTATACTCTAAGCCTTCTATCCAGTTTCAACCATATTTTCTTTTTAGGTCTGCCGTCTATGGAATGTATGTGTAATGTTTAGACTTTTGAAATTGACTTTCCTAAATTATAGGGCTCATTTCTGACTTGCCTTGTTCAGACAATCCTCTTTTTAGCCAGGAAGTCTAGGATGTCACTTTTTCTCTAAGTTTTTCCATCAGGAGCCAGCGCTTCCCTCTTGTTCAGGATTAAGTGCTTTTGTCATTCCTCTGCCTTTTGAGTGATTAAATTTTGAGCACAGTGTGGTATTTTAAAGACAGTAAATTGGCTTTATCTTTTAAAAACCATATATAAAAGATTTAAAGGTATCTTACCTTTTTTTTGTTTATTTTTGAGAGAGAGAGAGAGTCAACGCTCACACACAAGTGAGGGAGGGGTAGAGAGAGAATCCCAAACAGGCTCCACGCTGCCAGCACAGAGCCCCATGTGGGGCTCAGTCTCACAAACCGTGAGATCATGACCTGAGCCGAATCAAGAGTTAGATGGATGCTTAACTGACTACCCAGACCCAAGATATTCTTACCTTTTGATTCAGCAAATTCACTTACAGAAATTGTTTGCTATAAATCATTTTTAAAAGTTGGTGGATATATGTATACAGATGATCATAGTATCATTTTTGTAAAAGGTGAAAAATGATGTGTCGATATGGGAATAGTTAATTTATGGACCACTGTATACCTTTTAAAGAATGAAGTAAGGGGGCGCCTGGGTGGCGCAGTCGGTTAAGCGTCCGACTTCAGCCAGGTCACGATCTCGCGGTCCGTGAGTTCGAGCCCCGCATCAGGCTCTGGGCTGATGGCTCGGAGCCTGGAGCCTGTTTCTGATTCTGTGTCTCCCTCTCTCCCTGCCCCTCCCCTGTTCATGCTCTGTCTCTCTCTGTCCCAAAAATAAATAAAAAAAACGTTGAAAAAAAAAAAAAAAAAGAATGAAGTAAGTATGTGTTTAACATAGAGATACTAAGTTAAAAAAAACAGTCAAGTGATGTTCATTTTATTAACTCATTTTTGTCTATAATATTAATATATGTGTTTATACAGGCTCAGAAAAAAATCTGAAGGAATATATACTGTTAACAGTGATGAGTTTTGTCAGGGGTCATTGGGCTCTGGATTACAAGAGACTTCCGAGTGGTTTTGTAATGTTTGAGTTATTTTCCACATGTATACGTTATTTATTTATTTATTTTGATCAGAAGACAAAAAAAAAAAAAAAGAGAGAAAAGTAGAATGTAAATAGGGGAATGATTTCATAAATAATTTAGACCTAGTTTGAATATTTTGAGAAGAATATAGATTAATATTTGAATATTCCATTCATTTTGCATGCTTGCCCTTTCTAAGTCATGGCAACTGGGCTTTGCCACAGTTCTTCATTGAATAACCAGAGATTTCTAGAAAGCTTCCAGAAAGAGAGGATTTACTTATTTAGATCACTTTAAAGGGAAAAAATTCAGATTGAAGTAATAGGTTTCAACATTAACACTTGATGCAAAAAGTACTAAAAGAAATTTGAGCTAAGAATGTTATGGAATCCAGTTGCCATTTAAAATGTAGTACAATAAGAAGGTCTTCAGATAGATAAGGCCTCAGATGTTTTTGCCAAATATAGGGACCTGTTTTGAAAACATTCTTGGCGTAGGCACTTTAGGAAGAGGATAAAGAGCTTGATGATTGGGAATAAGGGGTGATCAGATCGTTTTGTAAAGTTTGCAGAATTGTAAATACCAAACCAAAAAAAAAAGTGTTTTTATAATAACTCAAAACTGAAATTGTAGTATCAATACGAGAATATCAAACACTTTTCACAAAAATAGAACATTTTTGAATAGCCTTAGAAATTTTTTTCATGATTTCATTGTTTTTTCATCATATAAGAAATGACTTAAAGTAAAAAAGTATTTTTTAATTTAGTGTATTATTTAATACATTATAAAGTTTTAAAAATACAATCTTTTATATTTGCAAATGACATATCAGATAAAGGGTTAGTGTCCAAAATCTATAAGAACTTATCAAACTCAACATCTAAAAAAACAAATAATCCAGCGAAGAAACGGGCAAAAGACATGAATAGACACTTTTCCAAAGAAGACGTCCAGATGGCCAACCGACACATGAAAAAATGCTTAACATCACTCATCATCAGGGAAATACAAATCAAAACCACAATGAGATACCACCTTACACCTGTCAGAATGGCTAAATTAACAACTCAGGCAACAACAGATATTGGCGAGGATGCGGAGAAAGAGGATCTCTTTTGCGTTGTTGGTGGGAATGCAAGCTGGTGCGGCCACTCTGGAAAACAGTACGGAGGTTCCTCAAAAAATTGAAAATAGAACTACCCTATGACCCAGCAATTGCACTACTAGGCATTTATCCACGGGATACAGGTGTACTGTTTCGAAGGGACATATGCACCCCACTCTTTATAGCAGCACTATCAACAGTAGCCAAAGTATGGAAAGAGCCCAAAAGTCCATCGATGGATGAATGGATAAAGAGGTGGTACACACACACACACACACACACACACACACACACACACTGGAGTATTACTCGACAATCAAAAAGAATGAAATCTTGCCATTTGCAACTACGTGGATGGAACTAGAGGGTATTATGCTAAGCAAAATTAGAGAAAGACAGATATCATATGACTTCACTCATATGAGGACTTTAAGAGACAAAGCAGATGAACATAAGGGAAAGGAAGCAAAAATAATATAAAAACAGGGAAGGGGACAAAGCATAAGAGACTCTTAAATATGGAGAACAAACAGAAGGTTACTGGAGGGGTTATGGGAGGGGGGATGGGCTAAATGGGTAAGGGGCATTAAGGAATCTACTCCTGAAATCATTGTTGCACTATGTGCTAACTAATTTGGATGTAAATTAAAAAAAATAAAATTAAAAAAATATAAAAATACAATCTTTTAGAAATTATAAAGAAAACTAATTTTGCGCTTCAGCAAGTAACAAACACCATATCATTTACTGCTTATGTAAGAAAAAGCATGATTTGTCAAAAAAAATTTTAAATCACATGTTTGACTTGGGACTAAATATATTAAAATGTAGATTCCTTTCTTTTCCAGTAACACTTTACTATACATTTTACCAAAAGAGCAAAAAACTTTTTCTAATGCATTTCCTAGTAAATTACAGACCGTACACTTTCCTTTGGATACTTTAGCATGGGTATCATTAGCTAGAGTTCAGTTTGTTTACAGGGTTATCTGGTTCTTTGATGTCAGTTAATTTACTGAGTACTGACAGATGCTTCAAGTAACTCCAACCACTATCAAGGTATAGAACTTACTCCAGAATATTCCTTCATGCCCCATCCTACTCACTTCTCTCGCCCACCTCCCCAGAGGCCACTGCTGGTCTGAGTTTTTCCTGTTACCTAGATAAGTTTTCATCTGTTTTCAAACGTCATATAAGTGGCCTCATACAGTGGGTATCCTTTTGTGTAAGGTTTCTTTTCGTTTTTTGATACTAATCCATTTTGTATGTCATTAATTTGTTTTTATTGCTGAGTACTTTTCCATTGTGTGACAGTAACAGTTTATTTGTTCTCTTACTGATGAACTCTTAGGCTCTTTCCAATTTACAGCTATCATAAGTAAAGTTGCTATGAACCTTCTTGTCCAAGACCTGTTGTGAACATGCTTCCCTTTCTGACAAATATATACTTAGGAGTGAAATTGCTGAACCATAGGGTAGGTGTATATTTAATTTTATAAGAAACTGCCAAGCCTTTTTCCAAAGCGATTTTAACCATTTTATATTCTGACCAACAGTATGTGAGTTCTGGTTACTTCACCTTCTTGCCAGCGTTTGGTGTGTCTTATCTTTTACATTAGCCATTCTGATGGGTGTGTAGCAGTTTTGATTTGCATTTCCCTGATGGTAATGATGTTGAGCTTTTTCTCACGGTTTTTCTCTCTCTTTTAGGGGAGTAGTTGTTCAAATCACTTGCCCATTTTCTTTTGTTAGATTGTTTAGATTTTAAGATTTTACTTGTCTTTTTATTACAGAATTGTAGGATTTCTTGATATATTCTCAATACCAGTCCTTTGTCAGATGCACATTTTACATATCATATTTAAGAATAGACAGAAACTTCTTTTAGGGCCTGAATGCCATGAACAGAATTACTACCATTTTTTATACTCTTCATTAAGTTATATCTCAACATAATTGTTTCTTATGTTTTCTGTCTGTAACTAAACTAATGTATGCCTCAGAATAAAGAAAGTTCCAAACTGGGTAACTGTCAAAACCACCCCAGATGCTGGCAGTGTAAAGCCAAGTGAGTAGGCTGCAAGTGTGCTTATGTTATAGCCACTAACCACTGTACATATGCTTTTAGTTTATACCACGAGGTCTTCAAAATATTCTGCTTTTAAAATGGAAAAGTAATTTAAGTACTTTTGTGATTAAAAAAAAAAAAAAAGATGTCAGCATTTTGAAACCCCATTTGGGAAACAGTGGCCTGCTCAACTGAAGAGAAGTTTGGCTGTATGCATAGGGAGAACTGTTTTGGTCCCAACTCACATTCTGATGTGCTGACATTTCATAAATCACTTTCCCTGCTGTAAAATGAGAAAAATGATACCTGCCCTAATGGATTCACTTATTTCCTATGTGGCAAAATGCAACACATGCCAAAAAAAAAAAAAAAAAAGTTTTCAGTCACCATAGAAATGTAAAGAAACTGGCTGTTAAAAATCTATCTTTGAAATGTATGAAGCATATTAGTGATTATATATTCATTCCTTCTATCATGAAATGCTTGATTATAATACTTCTTTTATAAATAAAAAGATATAATACAGAAATGATCTTAACATCTTATAGGAACATGATTTTTCATTGAAGAGCCTGGTAATAGCACAATGAAAAACTGAAAAATGAGTGTTGAGAAAAACAAAGTCTACAAAGAAAAGATGGGGCTGGTAAATGATAGATCAACATTAAGTACCCGTTGAGTAGAAAGTTTGTTGTGTGTTTTAAGGAACATAGATTTAAGTGAGAACTCTGATCTCAAGGAGACTGCTTTCTAGAAGAATGTATTAATAAGATTAAACTCATGAAGAAAAGCAAAAAGTGATGTCTCTCAAACGCTAAGGAGTTTTTAGAGTCAGAATGATTTAAACTTAAAAAGGAGAAAGGACAAGGAAGAGATGATATTTCAAAGATGTTTTCTTTTTTTACCCATTACTTTAGACTTACCAATTAAAACAGGGGCGCCTGGGTGGCTCAGTTGGTTAATAAACATCCGACTCTTGATTTCGGCTCAGGGCATGATCTCACGGTTCGTGAGTTTGAGCCCTGGGTCAGGCTCTGCTCTGACAGCGCAGGGCCTGTTGGGATTCTCTCTCTCTCTCACTTTTGCTCTCACTGTCTCTCAAAAATATTTAAAAAAAATCTAGACTTATCAAAGCAAATGGAAGGAGAAGAAGCTGAAAGGTATTTATAATGTTTGAAATGTAGTGCTACAAGTTATTTATAATATTACCAGAAATATCTTCAGAAAGTAGTGACCAGTGGGATTATGCTTGTTTTGCCCTTTTATATTTAAATAGCAACAAACTGTTAATCCAAATGTGTCAATATTAGCCTAATCTCATTTTCTCTTGTATAAAATATATCACAAGCCATTTATTTCTTTTGAAAAATATCTATGTAATTTCAAAACTTTATTTTCAAATTGAATACAAATCACATATTTAGTCCGTTTTAGTATTTTGTTTTGTATAAACTCTAACACTTCTGTCCAGTCAAACCTCCATAAGATAGTGATGGCGTGTCGAGTTGGAAGGTACTTAGGGCATTGACTTAGACAAAGGTTGTCCCTGTAAGAACTCTGTTTTGTTCATTGCAGTGTTTTGCAGCCCTCTAAAATCCATGCCTTTCTGCTGAAAACATTTTTCAAGCTCTACCTTCTGTAGTTTATGTTACAAACAATAGATTTTTTTTTCCCTTTCCCAAATTGACAGTTTATTATAAAGTAGCCTGTGTTTTTCCAGACTCTACCTTCCTCACCCTCACAGACTCCGATATGAGCCCCAGGGAACATCCTCTACCGCTTTTCTCTTGGTGTTGAAGACAGATTTGAAGATCATGCTATCAGTATTTACTGATGTGGAAAAAAAAAATTGGAAATCTTACTTTTTTTACATTGTGGATCTGCTTAATAGCAAAAATGTTGCTCTGCTAAAATGGACTTACTTATAGAACATTGGAAAATTGGTATTTTGATACTTTAATAATTCAGAAGTTTCTGGGCTCCACTTGGTACCTGGAATGTACTTCAGGATGATAATTTTAAATTTTGCTTATGTTAGATAAGCCATGTTAATTTTTCTTACATATTGGAGTATGGAAAAGTGTTTAGAATTTGAGTCACTGCTTGGTTCCTAAAATTGATGCTTTATTAACCTGAGGTTTAAGGATTTACCTACAAATTTTAATTTTGGTATCTAGCTTTGCCTTGCTTCTTCCTCTCTTGATTTTTAGCTTAAGGTATTTCTGTTATTCTTGGGTTTCTTTTTCTCTGTAGGATGTTGGGAAGTCTGGCATCAATAATTCCTGAGAGAAAGAATGCTCATCACAGTATCCGGCAGAGCCTGGATTCACATGATAACGTAGAAGTTGAAGCTGCCGTTTTTGCTGCTGCAAACTTTTCTGCACAGTCAAAGTAAGCATCAGCCTTTTAATAATTTGGCTTCCCGAGAAGAGGTTTTGAGGGAATAACTCATCACTGTACATAAACACTAAGAGGAAAATATAAATGGCGAGGCATATTTTCCAAGAGAGTTTACATCATGTTGGGGAAACAGAACCTCAGTACATGTAATAGAAAAGTACATATGTTGGCATTAACTGTAATAAATGAGAATTTCCAGAAGGACAGATCAGCACAGATTGGAGTAGTTAGGGAGGGCTTCATTGAGGAACAGAAGTTCTGTCCACCGAGGCACCCTCCCCAAACATACACGGTTCTGATGCTCAATTGCTACTTTCCTGTTGTCTCTTCAAGGTTGGCTGTTTGGCATTAGAGCTGTGGATAGTTTGACAGAAATAGTAACTCGAGCTGAAACCAGGTTTAACCTATTTGGGATGTCATATCCTACACTATTATCTTGTAGGACAGTTTGTTTTTTTTTTTTTTTTGGATGCAGTGTTGACCATGATTATGTTACTGTTTGACTTGTTAAATTACTCTCTCTAAAAAAATATATTATCCCCTTTACTGACTGATAATCAAAAGTAGCATTGCTCTGGAGGACATTTTGGTATGCATTTTGCCTTAAACATGTCCATCCTTTTTCCCCTTAAGTGGACCTATAAAGTCCACTTCTGAGAACTTATCCCAAGGAATCAGCAAAGTGTACTGATAATTATTTGCAAGGATGCTAGTTGCAATGTTATAAAAACAAAAAAGATTAGTAGCAACCTAACTTCTAACCAACGTATGTAGATAAATATGATCATACAATGAAAGTGTTATATCAGTTCTTAACAAATATATTTTAGAAATGTATTTGAAAACAGGGTACATCATAGCTTATGGGATAGTATAGAATATATTTTTTAAGAAACGTGTGTTTGTATTGATGGAATGGAAAAAGACAAAGGATATATAGATCAAATATTGTCTCTGGGTGATAAATTGGTATCTTATTTTAATTTTACTTTTTATAAATTTCTGTATATACTGTCAGGAGCAGGTTTGGACTTTATAATCAGATGAATGATGTTATTTTTGAAATTAAAAAATAGCATTTCCTATTAAGAATCTCTGCTAAATTTGGATAAAACTTGAAATAATCACCAATTTTCTTTATTCAGATTTTAGCTATATGAGTATTCATTTCTTCAGCTGCTCCTATCAAACCTTCAGAATCATAGGATTATTCATTGGAAAAGGAGAATGGAGAATAGAAAGCATGTAATTTTTAATGTACTGCTCAAAATTAGTAGGTGTGGCAGTAATTGAGGAAGAGAAATATCTGAGTAAATACAATTCTTATTTGTGCTTTTGAAAATAATGTTTTTTTTCTTATTGAGAGTAATTACTATTGAGAGAACTTTTTAAAAATTATTCTTATTGGATAAGAATTATATCTAGTGAATGGTTATCTGATTACCACTGACAAAGTGTCAGTACTGAGTAAATTTGCTACTTTCTGTAGCTCCAAAATAGTTTTTTCTTTTTTTTTTTTTTTTAATTTCTAATGTTTGTTTATTTTTGAGACAGAGAGAGACAGAGCATGAGCAGGGGAGGGACAGAGAGAGAGGGAGACACAGAATCTGAAACAGGCTCTAGGCTCTGAGCTGTCAGCACAGAGCCCGACCTGGGGCTCAAACTCACAAGCCGAGAGATCATGATCTGAACCGAAGTCAGACGCTTAACCCACTGAGCCACCCAGGTGCCCCTCCAAAATAGTTTTCTAAATTTAGTTTCTAAATTTAGATGATAGATTTGTAATTTAGCGATTATATTTGATTTAATGAGAATCATCTTTACTTCAGATTTTCTCTTATGTTATAATCAGAAGCCAATTTTACCAGCTATGGAATTTCTAATCTGTTTTAGAAAAGATTAAGACCAAATAACATAGAAACATGATTCTTTGTTTATAGAATTGATGACCAGTAAACATTTAAATTGACAGTTTATGTAGAAGCAGTTTTTAATGTAAAAGGTTTCAATATGATATAATTTGTGATGTTTAAAAATACCAAAATAGCACAGTAGGGAAGGCTGAAGGGCTTATCAAAATGTATCAGAGTGTAAAATTGTATGATGAACTGTATCTTTTTGAGATTAGCGTTTACCTCTTCTTCTGAAATGATGACAGACCTGGCCTGAGATCAGATATCTCAACCAGTACTGATGGGTTTTTGTCTTAGTATCTCTATCAATTTTGGATCTTAAATGGATTAGAGCAACTGGCCAAATAAGACCTTAAGAATTTATTTAACACTGTTCTCCCCCTGTCTAGTATCATAATCACATCTCACTTGTTCTAAAAAAGGTTAGGATTTTATATATTTAAAGAGCTAGTCACGGGGTCACAAAGCAGGAGTTGGAAACCCAAATGCCTTCAGAGAATGGGGATGCATTGTCAGTGAGAAAGGTGCCCTCTTGTGGCCACTGTGCTGAACTGAATAGTGCACTTGCCATCTAAAAGTGGTAGCTGCATGCCCCTTGGCCCCGGCTGATTGTGACAGGGCAGGAATGTAGGTGCAATGTTGTGAGATCTGACTTTTTTTTTTTTGGGGGGGGGGGCTGGAAAATCTGATTATTCTGTTTATAATCTTATTACCATATGAGACTATATATTTTTAACGTACATTCTTAGTGTTGACATTAAGAATTTTAAAAAGTGTTACTAGATAAGTGAAAGGAAAGGAAAGGAAAGGAAGGAAAAGATAAGAAAACTGCAGGCTTCTAGTTTGCAGTTCATTGGCCCTAAAGCCCTGTAACAGATTTTTAAATTTTGAGTTGCATAAAAGTTATATAGTTAGTGAAAAAAATTCTTCTTGAATATCCACCATATCCAGATAACTATTCTAAGCACCCAGGAATACAGGGGTAGAGAAGATCATGGCCCTATTGTTATGTAAACACACAATAGTTTTAGATGCGTGTTAATATATGAAAAACTAAAACCATTTTGTGATAAAAATAATTTCATCATTGTGATAATGACCTGAATGAACTGCTTTAAGTAGGGTGATCAGGGAAGGCCTCTCTGACGAATGACATTTGAGCTGAAACTGGGTGATAAAGAGGCAGCAAGTGAGAGGAAGAATATTCTAAGAAGAAGGGATAACAAGTATGAGAGCATTCTGAAATGTGGATGAGTTGTATATACAGACCTGATACACCTTTTACCTTATACCTAAAAGACATTTATAACTTAACTTTTTCTTATCAAATGTGAAATTGTTATCTTAGAACAGTAGTTTTCAAACTATTTGGTATTAGAATCTCTTTACACTTTTCAAGCATTATTGAGGTCCTCAAAGAGCTTGTTTATGTGGACTACAGTGATTGATATTTACACTGTTAGAAATTTAAATGTCTAAATTTTTAAAGTACTTATTAATTCATTTTTAAAATAACAGTTCTCTAAAGATGTTAATGTAAAAATACTGCTATGAAAATAATTATTTTCCAAAATAAAAAAGCAGTTTTGTGAGATGAGTAGCATTGTTATACCTTTTTTGGAAATCTCTTTAATGGCTGGCTGGATTCTAATATCTGTTTCTGTACTCAACATTTCTGCTGGCAATATGTTATTTTGGTTAAAGTGTATGAAAAAAATCCAACCTCACACAGATATATAGTTGGAAAAGAAAGGAATATTTTTATTTATTTTTATTTATTTATTTTATTATAGGGGTTTTATTTTATTTTATTTTTAAATGTGAAATTTATTGTCAAATTGGTTTCCATACAACACCCAGTGCTCATCCCAACAGGTGCCCTCCTCAATACCCATCACCCACCCCCCTCTCCCTCCCACCCCCCATCAACTCTCAGTTTGTTCTCAGTTTTTAAGAGTCTCTTATGTTTTGGCTCCCTCCCTCTCTAACCTCTTTTTTTTTTTTTCTTCTCCTCCCCCATGGTCTTCTGTTAAGTTTCTCAGGATCCACATAAGAGTGAAAACATATGGTATCTAAGAAAGGAATATTTTTAAAGGCTTGATAGGTAATTACGGATATTTTTCTTTGATGCTATACCAAAACCAGACAAGTATGGTTTCTTAAAATTAAACTGCAGTATGGGCTCTAAAACCGTATCCATGAACTTGTACTTTATTACGCTGAAATCCATTGGAATCTCTTACCCATGTCTGGTTTTATAACTTATGCATTTGTCTTTTGGAAAGTATTGGTTCACTGTGTTATGCACATTATCCAAATGTTGACGCACCTCACTGTATCATATCTGAGGTTCACATTTGTTACTCTCACCACCGATCTCATCAGGAAAGTCTTTAAATATTAAGCTGTCAAACTCATGGCCATAGTTGCAAGTTTTCTGAAATCCTGATTTTTGCTTAGAAGTTCAGATTGGCAAAAAATTTTCCCCTGTTATTTTCTGTGAATTTACAAGCTGGCTTTATTCGTCTTTTGAGAAAATGTCTACCAAATAGCCATGTCTGAATAACCATGAAGTTTTATGAAAAAAAATGGCTAATTCATATCATAATTGAAACAGTTGCCGGGGACTTATCCTGGAGACATCCAGTGTGTACTTTATGTGTGCCTTCCATTTTGTCCGATAATATTAAAAAGACACTTGCTCAAGGGTTGAAATTCAATAAAATTAGTAATTTCCACTGTTTTATCAGGGACATTTGTAAGCACATCTGACTTCCTTTCTTCCTTTTCATGTGAGTGTGCAGCAGTCAGCAGTGCAATGACCGTAGTTCAGTTTGGGGACACTGCCTTGGCTCTTGGTGAGGTGCTAGCAGTTTCAATCGTTACTTTGGTACCAGTGGTGAAGATGGCAGCATTGGTGTTCCAGAAAAGCCAGAAGATTTAAAAACAACCAAAAAAAAGTTACTCACTTTGAAAATTTCAGCACAAATCATGTTGATTGCCCAGAGTTCACATAAAAGACGAGGTTTTATGATTAGGTGATGCTGATACAACCAGAAGAGCATGTCTCGCATGTCTGTTGATTTGTCCATCTGTATGCAGAAATAAAACTCTGCAGTTGAGCTGTTACTTAGTCTTCCTGTTTGCAGCTAAATCTTTTATTTCATAAATTACTCTAATGTTGAGAAGTGGCAGTGCCTTGACTTCTTTTACTGACTTTTCATCCAGGTTTTCAGCATTGTCAATGCTCAGCTGCCCATGACTCTTATGTTAGGTGCACTTCTCCAGCCAGTGCATTATAACTCACCCTGTTCTTATTTTTGGTTTGAAAATCAATATTTTGCTTTTAAAGAGCCCATTTAAAATAGTCTTTTTAAAAAAATGCTAAATAGTCTCAAAATGAAACCACGAGTTAACTGGTACCATAATACATTTTGAAATGTTTTATATCATGAGGCACGATAAGTTAAATTATAAACATCTAAAAAATCAAGGATAGCTTTAGTCATATTTTTTTTATTTACAATTTTGCTTTCCTTTAGAATAGGTTCTTTTCTTTCCACACATTAGAAAATTCTCTGATATGTCAGTTTTAGCTTTTTTCAGCATCTTTAGACCTAGACAGTACAGCTTGTGTTGAGAAAACGAGCCTTCTAATCTCTGGCCAGTGATTTTTTTTTTTTAAATTATAAAAAAAGACTTTGCAAATAAACTTTATTTTATTTTGTAATAAAATATTATTGAATTCTGAAACAAAAGCAACTTTAGATAAAATTTTAGGAAAATCTTTCAAAATTTAATGCAGAACATGACAATGTGTACTTCCTGATATGTTTCTCTATAAACATAAGGAAAACCTCAGGATTTCAAAATAATGATGAATGATAATGAGATTCTAAAGATAATAATAGATATAGTCAAGGGACGCCTGGGTAGCTCAGTCAGTTAAGTGTCCCACTTTGGCTCAGGTCATGATCTTGCAGTTCATGAGTTCCAGCCCTGCGTGGGGCTCTGTGCTGACAGCTCAGAGCCTGGAACCTGCTTCGGATTCTGTGTCTCTCTCTCTGCTTCTCCCTTTCTCGTGCTCGCTCGCTCTCTCTCTCTCAAAAATAAACATTAAAAAAAATAGATACAGTCAAATATAGTAACAACACAGGAGAATTGAGAACAAATTGAGTTAATCTCAGAGAATGTATTCATGTACTAAACCTACTACCTTGGAAAATTCTAGAAAACACAAGAATGCACAATTACACATTCCATTAGCTGTCAAGAGATGGTGTCATTATGCATCATGTAGCCTCTGGAAAACACTGAACTTATGAGAGAATGAAACTGAAAATGGCAAATATCTTAATGGCAGGAAATATTTTATGTAGACATCCACTGAACTGCAGAGGGGAAGTATTTTATGTCTTAACATATCATTTATCATGGCTAAATGAGCCAAGCTTGATCATATTATCTGTATCATATTTCCTTACATATGATGTAATGTCCTATCCCAAATATTCATGTTATTAATAACTTTTGCAACACTCACTTATATTTTTGTTAAGACAGAATCAAAAGCAGCCTCTTGGAAAATACTTTACATGTATATAATATAAAAAAAAAAAACCCAAACATGGCTAACTTTAAATAGTTCAGCTCTTGGTAAGATTCTGCCCATATTTCCTACCACTTTTCTATTTCATAATTAGTCTATTTTTCTAAAACTTAGAATATTTAAAATCTATTTTATTCCTTGTATAGTCAGCTTATGGTATTAAAAGCTTTTCATAATTAAAAGCCTTTCCTAAAACATCACGAACTGAGATAGTGACCTCGAATCTTTTAGACAGTGGGGCTCGGTGATGCAGGATGCGTGCAGCAGCACTCATAAGTCAGAGCATCGTTCCTTGAACGCCACTTGAGAATAGTGTTGACAGAGCCGTTCGCTGGTGGAAGTTTAGGTGTCAGTTGCAGTTCTCACCCCACCCCCTGTACCAGACCCTTGTTATGATTTGTAATATTGTGTTGATTTTGTTCTCTTTAAGTCCTTAGAAAATGTCAGCAAAGCGTAAGAGACTCTTAAAAACTGAGAACAAACTGAGGGCTGATGGGGGGTGGAAGGGAGGGGAGGGTGGGGGATGGATATTGAGGAGGGCACCTGTTGGGATGAGCGCTGGGTGTTGTATGGAAACCAATTTGACAATAAATTTCATATATCTAAAAAAAATCAATAATGAATACAATAAAATAAAGTAAATGTATTAAATTGGAAAAAAAAGAAAACATCAGCAAATGTAATTTTTCTTGGTTTTAAAGTTTTTGCTGTTCTCTCTTTTTTCAAAGGGATTTTGCTGTAGGAATCTGTAACAAAATCAGTGAAATGATTCAAGGTATGTGTGCTTCACTTAGTATTATGAAGTGACTTACTGGGATTTGTATTAATAATAGCTGCTACCATTTATTAAGTACTTACTGTGTGCTTGTCACCGTTCATTTACTTATTCATTTAAATAATATTTATTAAGCGTCTTCTAAATGCCAGAGCTGTTCTGGGTGCTTAGGATACAGTAATGAACAAAACAAAGTCCTTGCCCTCCTGTAACCTACATTCTAGTGGCAGAAGGGGGGGGGTGGCAATAGACAAATAAAAATAAAATATAACAGTTGCTATGGAAAAAAAAGCAGGGTAGGGACAGGGATCTCCCAGAGTAGAGTCCCCACCCCAGGGTGGAAGGGGGCGCTTTATATTTTGTATATGCTGGTCAAGGAAGGCCACTAGTGGAGTGATATTTGTGTGAGAGATGCAGATATTTAGGGGAAGAACAGTCTGATCTGGGGAGCGGAGGGCTGTTAGAAGTTCTGGAGTTCGTTTCTTACTCTGTTCATGTTCCTCCAGTGTCTTCTTCCAGTTGCAGCTACTAAACTCAAATCCAGATTCCTTACCACGGCCTACAAGGCCCTAGTTTTCTAATCTCATCTTCCATATTACGCTTCATGTGTATTAACCCCATTTACCCTCCTGCTCATTAAAGGGGGCTCTGGGGCTCCAGCACTGCACAGCTCTAGAGAGCACCACATCCTTTTTATTTTTCTAAGTGACGTTCCTTTGAGTTGTACAACTTGGCAGATGTCGACAGGTAATGCTGTTAGGTCTCTTTTACAGAAAAGGAAATGGAGCCACGTTAAAATTACCTGAAGACCAGGATACAATGGTTGAGCTTTGTCCTGTTCTCCTTTATTCCTTTGTGCTTTTTTCTCACTGCCAGAAAAGGGCTCTACTGCAGAAAGCTATTATTAAAAGGATGCGTCACTCATTTGTTGAGTAGTTTTTATCAAACGCTTGCTCTGTCAGACAAGAGCTCAGCAGGGAACAGATATCACACTTGAATTAAAATAATCCAAGGAGGGTTTAAGGAAGCAACAATTTACAAAGTTGTGGGCTGGATGAACTGTAGGGGATAATGTAGTCCTGCACCCAAGGGTGCAAAGAGGGAGTGATTACCAGAAGCATGAAGTCATGTCAAGAGGGCCACTTTGAAAAACTGACCTTCAGTGTGCTATGACCTGATGTGGCCCTGTGGAGAGGGACTCAGGGAATAAATACTCTGACGTCTTTCTTCTTCCTCCTATACCCTGCTGGGGCTCTACACTGGCTAAACTCAGACAGCGGGCAAATAGCAAGGGAGTTGGTAGAAGCTATGCCCATGACCTTCCTATGCCGGTGCGGGAGTATTGTGTGTATTTGGGTGATCGTTATTTGGGTATATTCACATGTAGAAACCCACTAGTTTGCACACTTAAGATTCATTATTGTTTCTCAAGTTTTATCTATAAAAAAATTTAAGCAAAAGAACAGGAACTCTAGGGGGTTGAAAGAGAAAGAGGGAAAAAAAGCACAGGAGTAGGGTGGAGGAAGACTGGAGCCCAAGATAGGGAAATGGCAGGGGAGTCTTAGTAATAAAAGCATCCTTACATTTAAGTTTAAGTTGCTTGTGTTTCTGCCAAGGAAAACCTCTTGAGTGTCCCTAAACCAGTAAAAATGTCTATCAATGCGAAAAATTCCACTGACTGCTGGGTTGAGCATAGATTTGCAGAGGAAGGAGGGAGGGATATGAGATAGGAGTCTGCCATGGGGAAAGGTGTAAGTAGGGAAAATACTTAGGAGAACTTTGCAGTAATTCAGTCTGGAGATGGTGGTGGAAGTCGGCCAGAGGGACAGCAATGGGAACAGAATGGCATCGTCAGATGTGGCTTGTATTTTAAAGCTACGATCAATAGGATTTGCTAATAAATTTGGATGTGGGGTGTGAGAGAAGTAAGAGAATCAAGAAAGGCTCTATAATGATGCACCTGTCATATACTAAAATGGGAAAATTTTTCCCATTTTTTTGTGGGGAAGACCAGAAGTTCTCTGTGCCCCAGTAAGTACAAAATGCTTCTGACCAGACATCCCAGTGGAGGTGACCAGGAGGTAATGGGATTCATGTATCTGAAGTTCAGGGGCAGGGTGGAGGGGTAGGAGGAGGTAGTCTTTAGCATATAGCTGATAATGGAAGCCATGGGATTATATCACCTCACTCAGGGAAAGTACTGAGGGTGAGAAGAAAAGTGTATTACCAACCCCACGGAACACCAGAAATTAAAGTGTGGCTAAAAGAGATGAATACAGAGAGATTGAGAAGGAATAGCCAGAAGGACAAAAGCCAGGAAGAGTATGCCTTCAAGAGAGAAGAGTTTCAAAGACAGAATGGCCAGCAGTGTCAAACGCATTTGGTGCTGTAAGGATCAAAACATTAATAACATAAGCAGGATATGGCTACAGAAAGGAAACCAGGGAGTCCATACTCTGACCTCATTTTTCTCCCCTCCATCTCCTGGGGCTCTCTGCTTTGGCCAGACCTAAACAGAGGCCACACAGCAAGGGAGTTGTCGATGGAAGGCACCCCTGGATGTTGGAATGTTCTTATATATTCCCACTAACGGTGACTTCACAATGGGAAAACAGTGTTCCGCAGAGTATGAATTAGCTTCTGGCATATATGTGGTGAATTATGATCTACAGGTTTTTGTTCTTTATCATCACAAAGCCATGCTGCAGAAGAAAACATGTTTTTGTGTAGCTACAGTGTTGACAGCAAAAGATACGCTGGACTTAATCCTCATGGAATGCCTGCCGTGGAGGAGGTAAAAAAAGGCATGGCCACACTAAGTTCAGAGAACTTCAGAACCCCTCCACACACAGTCTGCTCACATCCAGGTCTTGACTTAGTGTTGAAGGAAATAATTAAAACTGTAAATGTATTTAATTGTAGCCATTGAGTATGTGTGTACATATGTATATGTACCTGCATGCATGTATCTTTTTAGTATGCTGTGGGAAGAAATAGATAGCAAATAATAAACTTTGCTTTCTGCTGTGCCTTTTAAAGGCATTTTCTACTGTCAGCATGTAGTTTCATACTCACCAAAAAATTAATGTTAAGATAAATGCTTTGGAAGAAAACTATCAAACTTAATTGGGGGTTAGCTTTACTATAATTATCTTTGATGTCGTAAACACAATATTCGTATACTATTTGTTTTTAAATGGTCATTTTGCTAAGTGAATCAGACCTTTTTTTCTTTTAATTTTTTTTTTTAATGTTTATTTTTGAGAGAGAGAGAGAGACAGAGAGAGACAGATCACAAGTAGGGGAGGGGCAGAGAGATAGAGGGAGACAGAATCTGAAGCAGGTTCCAGGCTCCGAGCTGTCAGCACAGAGACAGATGTGGGGCTTGAACTCCTGAACCCCGAGATCATGACCTGATCTGAAGTTGGATGCTCAACCGACTGAGCCACCCAGGCGCCCCAAATCAGACCTTTTATTTTATTTTATTTTTTTATTTTATTTTATTTTTTTTTAATTTTTTTTTTTTTCAACGTTTTTTATTTTTGGGACAGAGAGAGACAGAGCATGAACGGGGGAGGGGCAGAGAGAAAGGGAGACACAGAATCGGAAACAGGCTCCAGGCTCCGAGCCATCAGCCCAGAACCTGACGCGGGGCTCGAACTCACAGACCGCGAGATCGTGACCTGGCTGAAGTCGGACGCTTAACCGACTGCGCCACCCAGGCGCCCCCAAATCAGACCTTTTAAATGTGAAATATTATCAAGGATGATAATCAGAAGTCTGTCCCTAACGATTCCTTTTGCATCCAGGGTTAGCCACACCAGTTGACTTGAAGCTGAAGTTAATCCCCATCCTTCAGCACATGCACCATGATGCGATCCTGGCGTCCAGTGCACGTCAGCTTTTACAGCAGCTGGTCACATCCTATCCCTCCACCAAGATGGTGATTGTTTCTTTGCACACTTTTACTCTGCTTGCCGCTTCATCTTTGGTTGATACGCCTAAGCAGGTAATTTCAGTTTTCTTTAAACTGCCTTTTCTTGAGTAAACTTTCCTATTAAGTATAAACCAAGAAATTTAAGTAACCCCTAAGTTTTGATAATATTAAGGTCCCTTTCTCTGGTAAAGATGACTTTAATTTCCTTTTGCTTGCTTTTTTCTTTCTGCATCCACAGTAGTAATTCTTGGGAGCCCTTTAAGAACATGAAGTAGAAGTGAGGGCACTTGGCAGAGCATGGAGTTGGCAGTAAAGATTAAAAGGCCAGGTCCTGTGCTAGAATCTTACGAGTTAAAGGGTTATAAGTATACTTTTATGCACGAGGAGAAACTGGCCCAAACATGGACCCATAGCTAATAAGTGATAGGGCTGCAATCTGAAATGAGTCCTGTCTCAGATCTAAAAGCTTCACTAAACGGTAGTACATCCCTAATGGTAATTTCAGTGGCAGTGTTGTTCATGAATGACCTTTCTTTCATAGATTCAGCTACTATTGCAGTATTTGAAGAATGACCCTAGGAAGGCAGTAAAGAGACTTGCTATTCAAGATCTGAAATTACTTGCCAATAAAACACCACACACTTGGAGTAGGGAAAATATTCAGGTATGTAGAACTTTCAACATTAGTATTTTATATAGAAAAATAATGCAACATTGTCATAAATTGTTCTACTTTCCATTTTTGTACCATCTTTGTCATCTTTTAAATGTTTGAATTTGAAAAAAAAAATTAAGAGCAGTGTCAATACGTACGGCAGAAGTTATTTTTTAAGTGGCAAAATAAATACCTGAAACTTTTATCCTTTTGTGCATTGTTTGTTTTAGTGAGTTAGACTTTGCCTCTCAGTTTCCTGTTACTTTTCCCATAGCAGCACTAAGGCTACATGAGAAGCCCAGTAAAATCATTTATTTAATTCCTGTCTCCTTTACTCACTTTAGGGAGAACAGTTGGTGCCAGCTGTGATTTATTAGGGAGAAGGTACTGGAAGCATAACTCAGCAAAGTATATTTTTTCTTTTTATAGAGAGGAAGGACATTCTTAAGTTTTATTTTGTAAATGCAGGAGCAGGTCTCAATCTCTAGACTTTTATTAAGGTTATTTACTTATTTTGAGAGCAAGAGAGAGAGCAGGGAAGGGACAGAGAGAGAGAGGGAAAGAGAGAATCCCAAGCAGGCTCCACACCATCAGTGCAGAGCCTGACACAGGGCTCGATCCCCTGAACCATGAGATCATGACCTGAGCTGAGATCAAGAGTCAGACTTAATGGACTGAGCCACCCAGGTGCCCCAGTCAATCTCTAGACTTTTAATGTGGCATCTTTTATAACATTTTTTAGGTCAAGTTAATGTTTTATATTTTTTCTCAAAAGAAGAAATTTGTTTATTCATTACTGTTAACAGATGCACCATTTTCTAAAAAATGTTTGAAGTGAAATGGAGGATTATTAGAATGTAACCTTTATTTTCATGGATTTTATTATCTTTTGGTGTCATCATAGCTACAGTGCAACAAAAACCTTTGAATTTCAGATCATGAAGCTAAGGTGCCGCGTTAATTTGGGTTTTTTGTTTGCAGTTTTCTAAACACGTTTCCGTATGTTGTGATTAGTAGGCCCGACTATCCCAAGAGATAAGGGCAGGTGTTAGTATTTGCATTTAGGGGGTGAACAAATTAGGGTTCAGAGAGACTTAATATGCTTAAGAGAGCTTCTTAAGGGGACTTAATTGAGATTTTAATTAAGAGAGCTCTGTCCTCTAATGCTTTTTCCACTAAATAATACTGTCTTTCCAAGAAGAGAATGTACTCGGCTACAGTAGGGAAGCAAACCCAGTGAAAGTGTTGTATTATTCCTTCACATTTGCCTCTTTATTGTATGACACATCACACGTACAAAAAAGTATGTAAAATATGGTTTAATGGTTTAAATAATTGTAAATGAAAACAGTGTAGCCACCATCCAGCTAGAAATAGAGACTGCGGGCTCACAGACCCCTGCCACCTTCCCTCACACAGTCCTCCCTGATCAGAACCAGAACACCTACCCAGAGGAAACTGCTATTTTGACTTTTGTGATAATCGTTTCTTCACTCTTTATTGTTTTACCACCTATATATGCTTCCCTGAAAAATAACGTTTAGTTTTTGTTTTTATTTCTTTTGCTTAACATCGTACTGATGAGACTCATCCATGTGTTTGCATGTTTTGTTTTGTTTTTCCCTTTAATGGCTGTGTAGTTTTCCATTATACGAATGGACTACATTCGTATATTTGCTTTTGATGGGTTATTTCCAACACGGGGCACTTGCAAACAGTGCTGCTATGAGCATTCTTTATCTCTTGGCACATATGTGCTGGGCTTTCTTTATATACTTAAGAGTGAAACTGCTGACTTCTAGAATATGTAGATCTTCAGCTCTACCAGTTAATGTCAAACTGTGTTCCAAATTGATTGAGCCAGTTTACATTCCTAATAAGGTGAGTGCCCATTGGTCCACTTCCTTGCCAACACTTAGAATTACCAGACCTTTACATTTTTACCAGTTTAGAAGTTGTAGTTTTAATTTCTAATTCCTTGATTACTAAAGAAGTTGAACATCCTTTTAATATGTTTATTGATCATTTGGATTTCCTCTTTTGTGACACAGCTATTCAAGTCTTGATTACTTTTCTGTTGATTTGTAGTCATTTTTTGTATATTTTGGATACTTGTACTTTATTGGTCCTTGGCATTCTATATAAATTTCAGAAGCAGCTGATCAAGTTCCAGGTTAAAAAAAAAAAAAAAAATGCTGAGAGGGGCGCCTGGGTGCCTTGGTCAGTTAAGCATCTGACTCAATTTCATCTCAGGTCATGATCTCATGATTTGTGAGTTTAGCCCCCTGCGTGGGGCTCTGCACTGACAGTGCGGAACCTGCATGGGATTCTCTCCCTCTCTCCCTCTTTCTGCCCCTCCCCCCTTTCCCTCTCTCTCTTTCTCTCTCTTTCTCTCGCTCTCTCTCTCAAAATAAATAAAACTTGAAAAAAAAGCTGATCATTTCATTGGGATTACATTGAATGGAAAGATCAATTTGTAAGAAATTGATGTTTTTACAGTGTTATGTCTTCTAATACATGAATAAATACATTGCATTTATTTAGTTTTCTGCAGTTTATCTTTTACCTTAGTCTGTTTTGTCTGACACTAATATAGTTACTTCAGTTTTCTTCCGGATGTACCTACATGGTAGAGTATCATCTTTTTACTTCTAGTCTTTATCTGTATGTTTCAGATATATCTTATGTTAATTCTGCTACAAAGACCTTACAACACACTACTCATTTATATTCCTCTAAACTCTTACGTATTGTTTGTCATGTGTCTTAATTTTGTCTTATCAGTTTGGTTGTTTTATAAATTCATTGATCATTTGGACCTTCCACTGTCTTTGCTCTTCAGGCTTTCTCTCTGGGATACTTTTTTTTCCTGCCTTTGGAAAGTCCTTTATTGATTGATTGATTGATTTTTTTTTGGTTGGTTGATTGATTGATTGATTGATTGGGAAGTCCTTTAGTGAGGGTCTGTGGTGGTAAGCTCTCCCAGTATTTGCTTGTCTGAAAATGTCTTTATTTTGCCCTCAATCTTGAAAGATACTTTCTCTGGGGGTAGAATAATGCCCAGGGCCTTGAGGATACCATTGTGCCGTCTACTGATTTTCATTATTACTGCTGAGAATGGCAGTACTCTTTGGAAGGAACTTTTTTCCTGCTTTAAATTTTCTCTGTTTAATTTGACGGTCTGCACAGTGAACCATCTGTGGATTTCTTCTGTTTAAACTGTCTCGGCTGTTGATTTTCTTGAAACATAAGAATGGTGTTTTTCAACACTTTTGGGAAATTGTCAGCCATCATTTTTGCAGATGTTGCCAGTCTATCTTGCCTTTCCTCCTGGATGTCCAGTTAAATGTATGTTAGCCCTTCTCGTAATCACCCCCGTAATCTTTATCTTTTTTCCGCCTCTTTAACTCTCTGTGCCGTGCTCTGAATAATTTCTCCCATCCATGTTTTAGTCCAGTAATTATCTCTCCAGCTTATCTAAGGTCTTTTCAGACCTGTCTCTGCTCTCTATTTCTCTTGGCCCTCTTTTGTAGTACCCTTTTTCCTTATATACTTGGCTGTTTTTTACTTTGAGCTCCTCATTTTTCTTAGAGAAGTGTGTGTGGGAATCTTCTAAAGAATAATTTCTCTAGAGAAGGTTTGCGTTTGCTTCTGCTGGGTGGAGAGACCAGGTAGTGATTCATGTTGTGGGGAAAAATAAAGTCAGGGAAGAAGATCAGTGAGTGAGGAAGAGGGAGGTTCTAGTTTTATGTAGGGTGGTCAGGGGAGCTCTCACTGAGAAGCTGACACTTTAGCAAGGACATAAAGGAGGGATCCCAACTTTGTGAGCCTCTGAAAGAAGAACATTACCAGCAGGGAAAACAGCAAGAAAAAGGTCCTGATGTGAGAGCATTCATAAGTGTGAGATCAGTGTGGCTGTACATACAGTGTAAGATGGGTGGAGGGGGTAGCAGATCATTTAGGGCCCTTGAGTCCTTTGTAAGGAAGGACTTTAGCACAGGCCATTATTATTTTTTCATTGAAATATATTTGACATATCACATTGTGTTAATTTAAGCATGTTATTATGGGACACTTCCATATTGTAATATGATTGCCATTGTTGTGATAATTAGCACCATCACATTACATAATTATCATTTCTTAATTTTAGTGGTTGGAATAGTTAAGTTCTAGAGTCTTAGCAAGCTTGATGATGATCATACAACATTGTTTTCCATATTCACTGTATGATACATTAGATCTCTAGGACTTATTTACTCATAAATTTGTACCCTTACACAACATCTGTCCTATCCTCCCACCCCCAGGTTAGACAGAGAGAGACAAATACTCTATGATGTCACTTATTTGTGGAATCTGAAAAGGCCAAACTTAGGAAAACTAAAACAGTGGTTACCAGGGTGATGGGGGTGGGGTGCAGAGGACATTAGTATACTTGTTCTAAGAGACTCTCTCTGACTTAGATATATTGAGATTAGATTGTAGGGACACAAGGGCAGAAGCAGGGAGAACATTTAGGAGGTAGTTGCAAATATTCCAATTAGAAAATACTGTGCTTATCTGAACCCGGGGGAGCAGTGGAGATAGCAGCGAGAAGTGGTAATATTCTGGATATATTTTAAAGGCAAAGCCGACGGATTTACTGGCAAATTATACGTAGAGTGTAAGAGAAAGAAAGAATGACTCAAGGTTTTTGGCTTCAACAAATTTACTTGGATTGAGTAAGATTCTGGGAGGCTTTTTTCTTGAGGATCAGGAGTTCAGTTCTGAACAAATGACGTTTACAGTGTCAGACATCCAAGTAGAGATGTCAAGGAGTTGGGAGTTTAGTGAACAGATCTACCTGAAGTTGTAAATATGGGAGTCATCAATTTATAGATGGTATTTAAAGTCATGAGACCAGATGAGTCACCTAGGGAGAGAGTATAGATGAGATTCAGGGAACGATGAAATAAGAAAGAACCAGCAAAGCAACCTGATGTGCAGCCTGTGAGGCAGGAGATAAGTCAAGATAGTATTATTTTATAGGAAGAAGGTTATAATCAACCATGAGGGATACTGCACTATATTTGTATTCTTCAGGATATGAGGACTGATAATTCACCTTTGCAATTAGCAAAACGAAGTCATTAATGACCTGCATGAGAGCAGTTTTATTGGAGTATTGTGGGCACAAGACTGGTTGGAGGAAAACAGGAAAAATACAGACTGTGAATATAGAAAGTGGGTTTTAAAAAATTTTTTATTTAAAAATTTTTTAAGTTTATTTATTTTGAGAGAGAGTGCTTGCATGTGCACGAGTGGGGGAGGGGCAGAGAGAGAGAGGGAAAGAGAATTCCAAGCAGGATCCGAGCTGACACAGCAGAGAGCCCATTGTGGGGCTTGAACCCACGAACCATGAGATCATGACCTGAGCCCGCATCAAGGGTTGGACACTTAACCTACTGAGCCACCCAGCTGCCCCTATTTTTTATTTCTTTTTTAAGTTTGAGGTTTTTGTTTTGTTTTTAATTTCAGAGGGAGAGAGAGAAAACAAGAGAACGAGCATGGGGGAGGGGAAAGGGGGAGAGAGAGAATCTTAAGCAGGCTCCACATTCAGTGTGGAGTGGAGCTTGAACTCAGGACTGGGAGATCATGACCTCAGCTGAAATCAAGAGTTGGATGTTTAACCAACTGAGCCACCCAGGTGCCCCTAGAAGGTTCTTTTAAAGGAGTTCTGCTTTACAAAATAGGTCAGTCAGAGTAAGACAAATCCCATATGATTTCACTCAGGTGGAATTTAAGAAACAAACAATCATAGGGGGAAAATGGGGAGAGGCAAACCAAGAGACAGACTCTGAACTATAAAGAACAAACTGATGGTTATCAGGGGGTCGGTGGAGAGGATGGCGGGGGGGCACATGAGTTAAATAGGTGATGGAGATTTAGGAACGTGCTTGTGATGAGCACCAAGTGTTGAGTCACTAAATTGTACTCCTGAAACTAGTATTACACTGTATGTTAACTAACTGGAATTTACATAAAAACTAAAAACTAAATAAAAAATACAGGAGTTCTGCTTTAAAGAGCAAAGAATTGAGACTGTACTGCTAAAGTGTATGTTGTCTGCTTTTTGTTTTTATCATGGGAGGAGTTTAAAGAAACAGAAGTGCCATTAAGCTAGGGTAATAGAGGATTGCCAGATATTTGAGCAAAGCAGTGTATATACATATGGTTTCTGGCATATATATATGTAAGTGCTTATTTAAGAGGCGCCTGGGTGGCTCAGTCGGTTGGGCATCTGACTTGGTTTCAGCTCAGGTTGCGACCTTGGGGTTGTGGCGTCCAGCTCTGTGTCAGGCTCCTTGCTGGGCATTGAGCCTGCTTAGGATTCTCTTTCCCTCTACCATTTGTACTCTGTCTAAAAAAAAAAAGAAAAAAAATGCTATTGTAAGAGTAGCTCTAAAAAACTATATTAAAGGTAAGATTTTTCTATCATTTTCCTTCCTGTATACTTTGACAGATTGTAGGGTTTGGGTGGTGCTGTCTTAATAAAATGAATTGGGATCTTTATCTTTCTATATTCTGGAATGGTGAATAGGTATGACAGAAATTTTCTGTCTCCTAAGGATACTGCTTAAAAGGTATCAGAAACCCATCTGAACCTGGAACTTTCTCCAGGGATAGTATTTTGAGAATATTTCCAATTATTTATATAGGTATTGCCCTATCTTTTCTACCTTTTCTTCAACCAGTTTTGATGTTTTCCATTTAATTCACTTCTCAGATTCATTAGTATCAATATAGAGAACCTTTATAATTTTTAGTGTTTTTGTATTTGAAATTTTATCTTTATTTTTTCTTACTCTTTGTGTTTATATCCCCCTTTTCTTGATTTTACTTTGCAGAGGCATGGCTTTCTTATCTTTTTCAAGGGCTTAGAACACTTATTTTTATTCTTGTTTAATAATGAAAGCAGTTAAAGCTATTAATTTTCCCCGTAGTGCAGATTGCCTAAATTCTATAAATTATGGCTTCTAGTGCTCTCATTGCCATTAATTTGAAAAGCATTTTTTAGGGGCGCCTGGGTGGCGCAGTCGGTTAAGCGTCCGACTTCAGCCAGGTCATGATCTCGCGGTCCGTGAGTTCGAGCCCCGCGTCGGGCTCTGGGCTGATGGCTCAGAGCCTGGAGCCTGTTTCTGATTCTGTGTCTCCCTCTCTCTCTGCCCCTCCCCCGTTCATGCTGTGTCTCTCTCTGTCCCAAAAATAAAATAAACGTTGAAAAAAAAAATTTAAAAAAAAAAAAAGAAAAGCATTTTTTAGAAGTCAGGTTTATTGTGGTATAATTTATTTACAGAAACCTTTCTAGGTATACTGATCAATGAGTTCTAATAAGTGTGTGTAGTTATGTAACCACCACCACAATTGATTGACATATAGAACATTTTCATCACCCCAAAAGTTCCTTCAGGCTCCTCTGTAGTCAGTCCTTCCCCCAACTCCTAACAACCACCAATCTGATTTCTGTCCCTATAATTTTGCCTTTCTAGAATATAAATGCAGTCACACAGTATGTAGCCTTCTGGATATGACTTTTTTTTACTTAGCATAATGCTTTTGATATTCATTCATGTTGCTGCATTAAGCAGTAATTTGTTCCTTTTTATTCCTAAGTAGTATCCCAGTGTATGGACGTACCACAATTTGCTTATTCATTCACAGGGTGAGGGACACTTGGATTGTTTCCAGTTTTTGTTATTATAAATCAAGCTACTATTGTACAGGTCTTTGGGAGACATTTCTGAGGTAAATACCTAGGACTTGAACTGGTGGGTTGTGTGGTAAATATATTACTATCTTTGTAAGATACTGCCAAACTGTTTTCCATGCTGACTGTACCATTTTACATTCCCACCAGCAGTATGTAAGAGTTCTAGTTCACTATCTTTGCTAGCACTTTCTATCATAGGGCTTTGTAATTTTAGCCATTTTATTAGGTATGCAGTGGTATCGCATCATGGTTTTAATTTGCATTTCCCTAATGACTAATGATGAGTATCTTTCAGGCTTGTCATCTGTATCTCTTTGGTGAAGTGCCTATTTTAATCTTTTATGCATTTTTTTAAAGATGGTGTTCTTGTTACTGAGGTTTTTATATATTCTGAATACAGATACTTTATCAGATATGTATTTTACAAGTATTTCCTGCCAATATGTGTCTTTACAGTATCTTCTAGAGAGTAGAAGTTATTTACTTTGATGAAATTTAGTTTATCAATTTTTTTTTCACTTTTTTAGGTTGTGTTTTTTGTTTTATCTAGGAAATCTTTACCTGATCCAAGGTCACAGAGATTTTGCCCTGTGTTTTTTTCTAGAAGTTTTATAATTGTTTTTATATTTAGCTCGTGTGATCCATTTTGAGTTGACTGTTGTCTACTCAGGTACAAGGTAGGAATTGATATGCATTTAGATAGGCAATCATCCCACACCTTTTGTTGAAAAGACTGTCCTTTCTTCATTGGCTTACCTTAGCATCTTTGTTAAAAATTCTTTGACCATATTGACACAAGTCTGTTTCTGGGTTCTGTTTCTTTGATCTATGTGTCTATCCTTAAATGAATAGCACACTGTCTTGGGGTTTCTTTAGTTTTATTTATTTAAGTAATCTCTACACCCAGTGTGGGGCTCCAACTCACGACCCTGAGAGCAAGAGTCCCGTGCTCTTCTGACTGAGCCAGCCAGGCACCCCAATAGCACACTATCTTGATTACTGTACCTTTATAGTAAGTCTTGGAATCAGGTGGTGTGAGTCCTCTACCTTTGTATTTATCAAAATTATTTTCGGTGTTCTAGGTCCTTTGAAAGCCTTTTCATATAAAATTTAGAATCAATTTGTCAGTCTCTGCAAAAAACCTTGCTAGGATTTTGATTGGTATTTGCATCTATAAATCAGTTTGAAAAGAGCTGACATCTTAATAGTATTGAGTTTTCTGATCCATGAACAAAATATCTCTCTCTGTTTATTTAGGTTTTAGTTTATCATCAGCAGTTCTTAGTTTAAAGCATCCAAATCTTGTAACATTCTGTTAGATTTATTCCTAAGTAGTTCGTGGGTTTTGGTGGTATTATAAATGATTGTTTTCTTAGATTTCCAAGAGAGCAATTTTGATTTCTTCTGTGACCCTGAAATTAATTTTTTTCTTTATTCGTATTGTTTTTTTCCAGTTTTATTGAGATACACTTGACACACATCACTGTATAAGTTGAAGGCGTGCAGCATGCTTTCACTTACGTTTATTGTGGAATAATGACCAAAGTAAGTTTACTTAGTGTCCGTCATCTCATGCAGGAACAATAGAAAAAAGTTTTCTTACGATGAGAGCTCTTACGCTTTACTCTCTTAACAACTTTCATATATATCACACAGCAGTGTTGACTGTAGTCATGTTGTATGTTCCACACCTGATACCAACTGATCTTATAACTGGAAGTTTCTGTTTTTGAAGTTACCAGTTTTTTGTATTCATGGAATTTTTGTTGTTGCCAACCTTCTGTTATTTCTAATTTAAAAATTTTTTTTTTTCAATGTTTATTTATTTTTGGGACAGAGAGAGACAGAGCATGAACGGGGGAGGGGCAGAGTGAGAGGGAGACACAGAATCGGAAACAGGCTCCAGGCTCCGAGCCATCAGCCCGGAGCCTGACGCGGGGCTCGAACTCACGGACCGCGAGATCGTGACCTGGCTGAAGTCGGACGCTTAACCGACTGCGCCACCCAGGCGCCCCTGTTATTTCTAATTTTAAAGTTTCTTTGAGACCCAGCGTAGGATCACTTTTTATAAATATGGTTGACCATTGAACAACATGTATTTGAACTGCATGGGTCCACTTATACATGGATTTTATATATAGATCTGTCAGACTACCTACCATGTTCTACTGTGTAGGGAGTCAGCACCCTCACCCCTGTGTCAACTGTAGTTCAAAGGATTTAAAAAGAAGGTATATTTTCTATATTAATTATATCAGATATGTTATATGTAGTATAATATGTAGACAAATATGTAGTATATAATGTTACATGTTATATATATGTATTGTGTTAATATTACATATTACATGTAATGTTACATATTGTATATGTATACTATGTACTATATATATTACTAATATAGCATTTTAGTATAAAGCTATATTGAATCTACTTTATTGATAGTACTCAAGTATACCATCTTAAATTAGTTTTTTTTTTCCTTTTGATCTATGGAGTTTTGATATTTATTCTCTTCTCACACCCATTTGTATTTTAATTTAAAAATCTTAGGGGCGCCTGGGTGGCTCAGACTGTTGAGTGTCTGACTTCAGCTCAGGTCATGATCTCGTGGTCTGTGAGTTCAAGCCCCGCGTCGGGCTCTGTGCTGACAGCTCAGAGCCCGGAGCCTGCTTTGGATTTTGGGTCTCCCCCTCTCTCTGCCCCTTCCCTGCTCACGTGTGCACTCTTACTCTCTTTAAAAGTAAATAAACAGTAACAAAAAAATTTTTTTTTAATCTTAATGCTCTTATTGCACAAATAGAACTTATTAATATAAAGGAATCCTCTATTCTATTTAAAGCTTTTTGCCTCTAGGGGCTCCTGGGTGGCTCAGTTGGTTAGGCGGCCGACTTTGGCCCAGGTCATGATCTCGCGGTCCATGAGTTCGAGCCCTGCATCGGGCTCTGTGCTGACAGCTCGGAGCCTGGAGCCTGTTTCGGATTCTGTGTCTCCCTCTCTCTGACCCTCCCCCGTTCATGCTTTGTCTCTCTCTGTCTCAAAAATAAATAAACGCTAAAAAGTAAAAAAAAAAAAGTAAAAAAAAAAAAAAGTAAACGGTAACAAAAAAAAATTTTTTTATCTTGATGCTCTTATTGAACAAATAGAACTTATTAATGTAAAGGAATCCTCTATCCTAGTTAAAGCTTTTTGCCTCTAGGGGCTCCTGGGTGGCTCAGTTGGTTAGGTGTCCGACTTCAGCTCAGGGCCTGATCTCACAGTTTGTGAGTTTGAGCCCCGCATGGGGCTCTGTGCTGACAGCTCAGAGCTTGGAGCCTACTTCGGATTCTGTGTCTCCCTCTCTCTCTGCCCCTCCCCTGCTCATGCTCTGTCTGTCCCTGTTTCTCAAAAATAAATAAAACATGAAAGCTTTTTGTCTCTGATTCTTTATATATCATTAACATTGCTACTTATTTTTCTTTGCATGTATTCATTAGTCTGTCAATTTTATTATTGACTTTTCTCTATCATTTGGGTTTAATGCTTATAAATAGCACATAGTTAAATTTACCTCGTTAGACTTAATCTGAGTCTTTTTAAATAGTGTAACATAAATTATTTGCATTTATTGATATACCTGATGTTTTTGCTTACTTTCCCCATCTTCCTATTGTTCTTATACATTCTTTTTTGTTTCCTTTCTCCATTACTTTCCTTTGTTACTTTGATTGTTTTCTTTATTCCTTTATGTTCTAGTGAATTAAAAAGATTTTTACATGCTAATTAAACATTTGTTTTTACTTTACTTATATCTGTACTCAATATATAGTAATGTAAGAACATGTGTGTCTGTTAAGAATGAAAAGTGTGGTCATTGAAATGTTGCAAATTTTAGCAGACTTGAATTCTCTTTTTTCCTCCCCTTCACTCTTTCCTATATCTTATTAAAATAATCTGGAATTTAATGATCAATCTTTTTTTTTTTTTTAATGCTATGCAGTGGGATTTTTTTTTTGTAATAAGTTTTTTCATAATATATGCACTGAACTTCACAGCCACATTAACAGTCACTTAAATGTTAACTAGTTTGTTGATTTCACAGCTTGCTAGTATTTCTTCATTTTACCATATCTTCCCTTGAGTTTTTAATTCTGATTTATCTTTCTTTTTTCTTTGATTAACTTTTTTCTTTGATTAATTTTAATTGAAAATATGTATTTTTTAATATTTGTTTCTCTCACAAAGAATTTTTTCCTGTGCCTGAAACCTGAGCATATTGATCTTAATTAAATAGATATGGTCAAATAATCACTACCTCACAGCCTAGATATATTTTTGAAAATATTGAAATAGAACAGAGGAAAACAGTGATAATGATATTTGTTGGTTTCAAATTTGAGTTTTACTCCCAATTACCAAGAGTAATTATATTTTTTCTAGGGCTTCCTTCTTCCCCCCTTCCCTCCCTCCTTTTTTCCTGCCTCTCATCCAGTCGCATCCACCGCTGATTAATTTTTGGGTTTTGGTACTTCAAGGGTGATTGTGTCTATTTCATTGCTACTTTTGCTGGTGTGATGGTAGGTATTATAATTAACATATGGAATCATATATTCCAGATTTAAAGGAAATCCTTTCATTCTAAATGTTCTAAAAACACAAAATGAAGGCCTAATATAGTGTATTTTTATTAAAATAGCCAAAAACAGAATTAATTTCATAAGAACAAAAATATTTTTTCATGTGTTTATATTTTTGTTTGGATTTTGTATGCTTGCTAATATAAATATCCATTTTAGTTGGTGTTAATTTGTGTTAATAGCTTACACTTATTTTGATGTTATAATCTTATCTGAAGAAGTTGATTTATACAACCTGTCTGTTACAAAGCAAAAGATTATTCTGGATATTTTCAAAGACATAATTTTATTTTTGGTTTTATATCTCCTGAGAGCTCTGATTTGTACCTTATCTGATACTAGGAGGAATGACAAGTTAAGTCTGAGAATTAGTTCTTTTACATCTTTTTCTTTGTGGTTAGTAGAATGGAGACATTTTGAGAGATTATGTCTCTGGCAGAGTACTTTGAAACATAATGTTTTTCTGTACCTTAAAGATTATAAAATTTTTGCCATGCTTTTCTGGAACACATCCCTGGTGGCCAGTCCCATTCTAGGGTAGAGGAGAAGCCCCTATTTAGGAACTGACCCAGAAAACGGTAATTCAGGACAGAGCTTCAGTTGAGAAGTGAGGTAAGCCAGCCTAGAGAGAGATTCAGACCAAATAGTGAAGAAGATTGTCGTGGTGAGTGAGAAAGGGTGCTCTGTTTGAAGAGTTAGTTTTCCTTTTTGTCAATGTGAAAATGGCCCTGGTAAGAACAGTTTGTAATAGGCTATGTCCTTGGAACAGAAACTTGAGCCAGACTTCATCACTGACATAGGATTGATGTGCCATCCCTGGGGAACTTTGTGATGTGCTCTGTTAAGCTTACTGATCTGAATTAATGAACCTTGAAATCAGTATGTATTTACTGGGAGCATTTTAGTACCCAGTACTGTGCTGAATGACAGAAATTAGAAGATAACATTAATTTTCTAATATTTTCCCTCAATTTTTTAAATGGTAAAATTCTTCTTGCTTTTTAAAAATCATTAATATCGTTTTCATAAATGTCTCACATATGCCTTCTTGATCGTCCCGAAAGGTTAAATGTCTCCTAATACACAGAGCACTCTGCAAGGCATAATTTTTAATACATAGAAATATAAGACATAGTCCTTAATTTCTGGGGCTATTTGGCTGAGTGTTTTATTCTTAAGCACAAGTAAGTTAATAGCACAAGGCAGGACAATTTAGGGAATAAGACATAGATACGTGGAAATGGCTTAAGTATTTGAATAAATAAAAACTGTGGTATTACCTAACCACAATCACTTTTTTAAAAACTGCTTTCTTCTGTACTTCAAAAACAGCGTCTGTGTCTTCTCTTATTTCTTAATCCTTCACTCTTTCTTTCATACACTTGCATTTAGATCTGTTTCCCTATTGCTTCTGCTTAGGCACTTAAAACGTCGCCAGTGTTCTTAATGCTAAATCCGGAGGCTTTTCTGCCTTCGTCATGGCCCCTTCAGCCTGCCCCTTCTCTTGGCTTCTTTGCACTGAACTGCCCTCACTCAGTTTTTCCACTCTTGAAACTGTATCATCTTTGGATTCTTCACCCCTCCTTTTCTTTGGAGTTGAGTCTTTGGGTTGAGTTGAAGCTGGGTGCTTCCTCCCATTTATTTTGTGCCAGTCTGACTGCTCCCCTTCACATCAGCCTGGGCATTCTAGTCCTTCTCCTTGAGCTGAACTACTCTCCAGCATCGTAGCTTGTAGAGCTTACAGAATTCTTGGGCTTTCTATTATTATAGACAATAAACGTCGCCCCCCCCCTTTTATTTTAACATTTATTTCTTTTTATGCCAAAAGCTGCAAAAGGATCCATAGATATAGATATATAGATATAGATATAGATATATACACACATGTGTATATATATATACTGTCTATATATATATGTAAAATATTTCCCACTTACTCTTCTGCCATCCCCTCAGCTCCTTTGCCCAATGGCAACCAATGCCTAATTTCTTGTATGTTTTTCCAGAGATGTTTTACATGAAAGCAATTTGGTATACATCTTTACCCCCATTTTGCAGACAAAGAAGTTGAGACTCAAAGATTTTAGTAATTGGCTCAGATCACAGAGATGGTAAGTGGCAGGGCCAGAATTCCAGTGTGAGTCTTCCAGTTAAAAATCTGCTTCTTGTCAGATTCCAAATGCTTGGTAGATATTTCTCCTTGGACTTCATATCTCTTCCTATTTCCGTCTTTCCTCTGAAATAAGCTTATTCCCGTAAATTCTCAATCTTCAAAAATGGAATCAACATGCTCTTGTCATCAGGTTTGAAATTTTGTAGTAGTCCTTGAGTCCTTGTTGATTCCCTCATACATAATCTGTTTCAAAACGTCTTTCATATTCACACTCCACTCTCCATTCCTACCACCAAGCTGTGGTTCAGGCTATTGTCCATCACCACCTGCCTGGATTACTGCCATAGTCTGTAGGTTGGCTCCTTGGCTCTCACCTGTGTTTATCATTGCAAGAAAAATCTTCCCTAATGCTTTTGATAACGTTATTCCTCTCCAGTGGCTTCCTTTTACCTTTCTCATTAAGTCTAAATTACTCTGCCTAACTTTCAACATCATCCTTAATCTGACCTAATCTTCCTTATGCAGTGTTTCTCTCTCTTAGCCTTCATCTCTTTTGGACATACCTCCTCTTAGGTCACAAATAAATACTCCATATTCAGATCTAATTGCCACAGTTCTTGTTTGCTTCATCTTGATCACAGTCTTCCCTTCCATGACCAGAAACTACTTTTGCATTTCTCCCGGGATTATTTGCTTCTGCTGCTGCTGCTTTTCTTATTAACTAGGTTTTTGTTTCAGTTGAAAAAGTACATGTGCACATGATAAAAAATTCAGAGTTCAAAGTGCACAGTGAATGAGATACAAATCATCTCTTCCCCCAGCCCTCACCCACAGAGGTGGTCAGCGTTACTATTTTCTTACATATCCTTCTGAATTTTGTCATTTGTCATCTATATGCAAGCATGTGTATGTCCCGTCTTCTTTCTGTACGAAAATGGAAATACAGTATATACATGTTCTGAACCTTTTATCAATAGTACATCTTGGGAAACATCTCATGTTAGCACTTAGATCTACTGCGTTCTTTTACCAGCTGTGCGGTACTCCCTTTATATTTCCAGTCCCACGGACGGACGGACATTAGAGTTGTTTTTAGTACTTTTACTGTTACTGATTACATTGCTACATTGACTAGTTGGTTTAAGAAAAAAATCACCTTTATGAATGTACCATCTCTAAAAAAGGAGTCCTTGGGTCCAATGATATGTACATTTAAAATTTTTATATTTAATGCCACTTACCCACCAGTGAAGTTTACGCCATTTTACCATTCTATCAGCAATGCATGAGAACACCTGTATCCCACATTGTTTTCAGTATTGTATTTTATTAAACTTGTCTAATCTGGTGAAAAAAAGTCTCTTAATTCAAATTTTTCAAATTATGAGTGAGGTTTAACTTCTTATATTTAAAAGCCATTTTATATACAAAAACCATTTAGTATAAACACTATCTGTGAACTACTCATTTTTCTATTGGGTTGTCTATTTATTAGTAAGAACTTTTTGTATATTAAGGTTATTGGGCCTTCATTGACCTTACATGATGGGAATATTTTTTTTTTCCAGGTTTGTCAATTATATTTTTACTTTTTCTTTTCCCATGTTGATCCCTTAGTAGTTTTTATAGTTTTGGCTTTTATTTGTGACAAAAAAGAAACAAGAGTCTAGTTTTATCTTACCCAAATGACTCGCCAGTTGTCCTTGAACTGTTGATTTAAAAGCCCCTCTGATTTGAAATGCCATTATCGTATATTAAATTCTATGTGTAGTTGAATCCATTTCTGGGACCAGTTCTCTCTGATTGATTTCTCTGTCCATGATATGAAAAACTTTGACTTCTACAGGTTTATTATACATTTTATATTTGGTAGGGCTTATTTTGTCCGTCATTATACTTTATCAGAATTTTTCTGGATATTTTCTGATTTTTATTTTTCCATATGATCTTTAGAAACAGATGATCTAAATCTCCTCATTCCCAAGATTTTGACATTTTTATCTGGGACATACTAAGTTTATTTTATATTTTATAAAGTTTACTAACCCTTTCTGGAATTTTATTTTCTATTTTTCCCCTGGTCTTTAAGTTTTGCCATTTTCTGAACCTTTGCCCTTGTTGGAGAATGGGAATTGGTTGAATTTGCAGGGCAGTTATTTGACTACTTACAAGACATGTCCCAAGAGTAAATATACAGGATGAGGCGGGAGTCCCTGTAGTATAAGCTTATATTTACAGCTGACTGTGCTGAAAGAAAAGCATCTTCTTTTTCGTAATTCTTCAGATCATCTTAGGCATAGAGTAGATGACCCGAAATGGAGAAGAGACAGCTCATTCACTTGTATAGTAGATAGAATTGCCACATTCTATTTTTTTTTTAAATATACATACGTGAACTAACATACGTATCTCTCAAGTAAGCAGAGTGTGGTAGAGGTTCTGCTTGTGAGGACTAAATAGTACGTAATTTATACACTGGGCTTAATAAAAAATCACTCATGATGACCTTTTTTTTTTTTTAAATAGACTTTATTCTTCATAATAGGTGTAGATTTATAGAAAAATGGGAAAGACAATACAGAGGATCGCCACACACCCCACATCCAGTTAACCCCTATTATTGGTAATTAACATTAGTATGGCACATTTTTTAAAATTAATAAACTGTTGATACATTATTATTATTAATCAAAGTTCATTCCTTATTCTGGTTCCTTTAGTTGTTACTTGGTGTCCTTTTTCTGTTCCAGGAGCCCATCTAGGAAACTACATTATATTTAGCTAACATGTTTCCTTAGGGTCCTCTTGGCTGTGGCAGTTTGACCTAAGTTTTTATCATGGGGGGGGGGGGAAGATACAATTTTTCTAAAAGCTAGAACATTTAAAACAACTAGACAATTTTAAAGTATATTGGCATTTCAACTTCTGCGTTCTTTACTCCTCTGTGTTTCAGGCACTCTGTGAATGTGCCCTCCAGACTCCTTATGACAGCCTGAAACTTGGGATGTTGTCTGTCCTTTCCACACTGTCAGGGACCATTGCCATCAAACATTACTTCAGCATAGCTTCAGGTAAGGCGAAGACAGGGGAGAGCATATGGACAATGTGGTAATCCCTTTTTTCATGCTGATGGGTCATGTTGCTTCTTCTGTAAAGCCTTAGAATCCAGGACGGTTCCAATCTCATACTCTGTTATATGCTAGTGATTGATTTGAAAAGGATTTCTTTTTTTTTTTTTTTTTTTTAATTTTTTTTTTTTCAACGTTTATTTATTTTTGGGACAGAGAGAGACAGAGCATGAACGGGGGAGGGGCAGAGAGAGAGGGAGACACAGAATCGGAAACAGGCTCCAGGCTCTGAGCCATCAGCCCAGAGCCTGACGCGGGGCTCGAACTCACGGACCGCGAGATCGTGACCTGGCTGAAGTCGGACGCTTAACCGACTGCGCCACCCATGCGCCCCTGAAAAGGATTTCTTAACTAATGTCTGTTGTCATAAAATCTTGCACCTTTGATTATAATTCAAGGATATTGGTTTTCTAGATTTGCCCTGTTTTGAATTATATGTAGGTGAAACAGTATTTTTGCAGATACTTAACATAGCTTGTTTGCTTTTGTATGCCTCTGACTCAAAGTGCCCTTTGGATTTAAGTACATTTCAAAGGCCAAATGGTGGTGATGTTTAAAAGCAAATGTCACATGCCCTCTTTTAGGTATATGTCATCCCTCCAGAAAATGATTAAAATAAAACTTTACCCCAGTTCAATAATGACTTCCTAGTTGCCTATTCCAGATGATTTAACTTCAGAGTGCCTTTATTGGGGTGCTTGGGTGGCTCAGTCAGTTAAACATCTGACTTTAATTCAGGTCATGATCTCATAGTTCGTGGGTTCGAGCCCCCCATCGGGCTTTGTGTGGACAGCTCAGAGCCTGGAGCCTGCTTCGGGTTCTCTCTCTCTCTCTCTCTCTCTTTCTCTCTCTCTCTCTCTCTCTCTGTTTCCCCCCTCCCCTCCCCTACTTGTGCTCTGTCTCTGCCTCTGTCTCTCAAAATTAAATAAACATTTAAAAAAATTAAAAAAAAAAAAGTTGGGAAGTGGGAGAATACATACTAGTGATACAGCGGTGACCACAGCCACATCCAGTTTCTAGGATCTGCCGTAGGCAGTGGGCGTTTGCTGTGTCATGTGTGGTCCCTTTGGCAGCAGTGTAAGTTGTGACGTTGAGGAATCAGTGCCAGTGGTGGCAATATCTTCACTGAACTCATTCTGTGCATGGTTTGGGCAGTGATCTTGGTTGGTCTCTAGCCTTGCCTGTTTCCTATTTTCTAAGCTTAGTTTTCTAGCCTTTCCAGTAATTCTGTGAGGTATTTCTTTTTAAAAAAGTTTTCTTTTTAATGTTTGTTTATTTTTGAGAGAGTCAGAGATAGAGCGTGACTGGGGGAGGGGTAGAGAGCGAGGGAGACACAGAATTAGAAGCAGGTTCCAAGCTATGAGCTGTCAGCACAGAGCCCAACATGGGGCTCAAACTCACAGGCCTTGAGATCATGACCTTGAGCCTCAGTCAGACGCCCAACTGACTGAGCCACCCAAGCGCCCCATTCTGTGAGGTATTTCTACAGTTATCCATTGCTACAAAATAAATCGCCTCAAAACTTAGTGGCTTAAAACCATCGTGTTTGCTCTGATTCTGTATATCAGCAATTTTGATTGGCTTTTACTCAGAAAACTGCAGTCCTCTGGAACCTGGACCAGACTGGACGGTCTAAAGTAGTCTCATTCACCAGCTGGAGCATGAAAGGCTCTCAGCAGAGGCACCATGGTTCTCCTGCATGGGACTCTCAGCAGGCCACCTTAGCTTTGTTAACATCGTGTCCTCAGGGTCCTCACAGCAGCCAAAAGAAGGCAGGCCACCAGCACAGAAGCACTTCTTCGCGTTTCGCTTGCACATGTTTCTTCATGTCTCAGTAGCCAGGGCAAGTCACACAGCCAAGTCTAAATAAGTGGAGAAATAAACACCTCTTTAGCAAGGAATTAGAAAATTGCATTGCAAAGGGGCTTGCCTGCAAGGGATGTATTATTACAGCCTTTTTTTATCAACAATCACATGCCCATTATGCTTTCCCTAAGTTCTTTTTCTACATGAATCAGCCAGTCTCAGTTTCTCAGCTGATACTTACTATCCTTGACCGACATCCTACCTGAAGAAAGCTGTGGTAAACAGAGTATTAGTTGTGTCTTATAACTTATAAGTGCCTTCCCATGCAAGGTCTCATTGCTTCTGTACAAGTAGCCTTTCAAGTAAGGCACATGCAGAGGAGTTTATAAGTATTAAAATCGAGGCTTACAGATTTGCAGTGATATGTCCAAAGGCACACATTATAAAGTGCCTTAGCCTGGGCCTGAACCCAAAAGTTCTGACTTAGGGTGCAGTTTTATACTAAATGACCTAGATGTAAAATGACTTTCTTTTTCTTTATTTTTTGAAAGTCATGTATAAGCTTTGTCAGGTTGTAGTATTCAAGCACTTCTTGAGCTTTGTCCTTTTATTGAATGTTGAATTTTATTAAATTGCAGTTTCTATATGGAATTAAGCAAAAGGTTTAAATAACCACATTAGGTAATGCTTATAGGAAAGTAAAAGTCAAGGATTTTACAAAATTGGACTATTCCCGTAAGCAATGGTAAATGTTTAAGTATGTTTTCATTGCTTAGATTTTTTCAATGTAAGCAGGATAGTTTGTAAAACAAAATTTAATTTTGCATCTAAATCACTAACAAATGGCTCGTAAGCATGTAAGATGTTCAGTGTCGCACATACCTAAAAAGAATGCCAAACAAAGCCACACTGAAATACTTTACCAGTCCATCAGATTGGCATAGATTCAGAAGTTTGATAGCAGGGGTGTGGGTGAACCACGACTCTCATTCATTGCTCATGGGTTGTGAATTATTAGTCTGCATAGGTGATTTGGAAATATTCATCAAAATTATAAATGAGCCAGAAATTTCACTTCTGGGAATTTATCCTACTAATATAGTCACATATTTGACAAATGACAGATGTACAAGGGTATTCATAGCATCATTATATGTAATAGCAAAATACTATCTATCAGCAGGGGTGTAAGAGCATAAAAAAATCCATCAGTAGGGACTGCATTAAAGAAATAATGTTATACAACGGCAATAGAAGTCAGTGTAATTTATTAAAAAGAATGTATGGCATGGAATAATCTCCATGATACAATGTTTAAAGAAAAAGCAAGATGCAAAACTGTAAAAGGAGAAAGCAATAGCAAAATATGTGCACTTGCAAATTTATAGAGCCTGAAATGATACACAAGGAACTGATAACATTGGGTGCATGAAGAAGACTTCTCATTCACTGACTTTATACCTTTTTCTAATATTTGTTGAACCTTTTGAACCAGTTGGATTTATCTTAGCAAATAATTTCTAAGTAAATAAAAAAATTAAATTTAAAAGTAATATTTTCCCTGAAACAGTTAACATAGAAAAATGCCACAAAATACTATATTTTAAAGGCAGAGTATTGGCCACTATCTACTTATCATGAGTATGTGTGAATTTTTAAATTGTGTTGATGTGCGTAAAGAGAAAAAAATCTTTTAAAGGAAACACTCTAGAAAGCTAATGAAATAATGCCACACTCATTTGTGGGATTTGGGATGATTTTTGTTTTTTTCTTTGGATTTTTATGTTTTTTTTGCCAAGTGTCTTATGATGACGCTTCATAGAAAAAAAGGAAAAATGTAAGTTGCAGAACACATTTGTAAATTTATAAATGAGTCTGTTTTGTCCAAATCACATAGGAAAGAAAAAGAATGGAGGAAATACAAGTGCCATAGTTTTGAAAAGCTTTTCAAATATTTTAAAAACACTGAGGCTTTACCTGAGCTAGTATTTTTATGTTAAACTGGGGATCAGTAAGGCGATATATGTCCCACACTGCCTGAGGTAGTTTTGGTTTATGCCAGTTGTAAGTAGTAATGATGTCCCCCTTCAACCTCAAAAGATATGATCAACCTTGGTAGGAGAGGCAAGGTTGAAGTTGGTAGGAATCATGGAAAATAAGCAAGAATGGAAAAAGGAAGGCAGGAACAAGAGACTGCTAAAAAGTTGAAAAGCTTTAATCTTCTTGAAGCTCACTCACTTATACCTGAGAGCTTCTCTACTGTATGTAAAAATATTTGCAACATAAGCCTTACGTTACAGAATTTCAAGTGTGAATTTTAAAGGTCACTGCAATCTACAGCATAGAGCGTCAGGTATAAAGCACAGGGGTAGGACATAAGTAACTGATTTTACATTACAGAATTTCAAGTGTGAATTTTAAAAGTCACTGCAATCTATAGCAGAGAGCATAAGGTATAAAGCACAGGGGTAGGACATAAGTAACAGATTTTATGATCTCAGGGGCAAGATGCTTAAAATCTTTGGGCTTCACTTTCTTCTGTAAAAAGCATTGAATCATGTGATGTCAGAATCCTTTCCAGTTCTAAAATCATGAATTCTGTGTAAACCTTAACTCTATGCCAGCCATTGAGGTAAGAAAAGCAAACTTTAAAAGTTTTGTTTCTCTTTTTCTTTCCTCTCTTAAAGGTCAGGTTTACCTGATTAGAAGCCTGTATTGACATCCTAATTTTAATGAGAACCAATTGGTTCCCCAGAACCAATCTTTAGTTGTTTTGGCTTTTGCTGTACTCCTTAGTCAGTTTTTATTAATATTTTTGTGGGAAAGTCCTATATTATTTTAGATCCTAATCATTACAGACTATCACATATACCTGTTCTAAGTACCTTGGCAGGAGAAGCAGGAATGATTGTTTTTATTGATGATGGAGTAGAAGTAGATGGAGTAGAAATTTTCCTTTGAAAATGAGAAAAATGAACCTAGACATTGAATTGCTTTTGGACTATATGAGTGAATTAAATCGGTGCTACTTTTCTCTTCTTGTTTAGGAAACGTGGGTTCTTCCCCCAGATCTTCTGACTTGGTCCGATTAGCCCAAGAATGCTGTTACCATAACAACAGGGGCATTGCAGCTCATGGAGTGCGAGTCCTAACTAATATAACTGTCTCCTGTCAAGAAAAAGGTCAGTTTGATCAGGACTGATACTATATATAAACTTTCAAATTGAAGTTTTGGTGGAATTGTGTATGTGTCTTTGGTTTTTTAATCCCTTATTATTTTTAGCACTTGTGCTTTTACCTACTGGTTGCCTCCTGAAGTGTTCTTAGAGCAGGTTTTCTCAAGACTACTTAATCCCATGAAAAATAAAAATATGAAAATGAGGACCTTGGGATTGAGATTGTGAAACTGAAAGGTTTCATGGAGCATTGCCCATTTCCTCTCAGTGCTGAACTTTGCGTGGATGGTGCTGTGGGTAGGAATCGCTTATGACTGCCCTGTGGTATGACAGTTTGTTCACCTGTACAAAAGCCTGAAAAATTTAGGAAAAAATACTTTAAGTTAACAAGGGGCTTAAGTAACAAATAGTTTCACCTAGGGGCAAATGAGTTAACAGAGTAATATGAATTAAATTGGCATAGAATTTGTCTCTGGGTATTTAAAGTTAAACTGATTTGCATAATTTGAGATATGAATAGAAAATGCTTAGGGGTGCCTAGGTGGCTCAACTGGTTAAGTGGTTGGCAGACTCTTGATTTAGACCCAGGTCGTAATCCCAGGGTTCTGAGATTGAGCCCCACTTGGGGTTCTGTGGACCGTAGAGCCTGGTTAAGGTTCACTCTAGATCTCTCCCGCTGCCCCTCTTCCCTGCTGGAGCTCTTTCTCTCTCTCAGAAAAAAAAAAAAAAAGGAAAAGAAAAGGAAAAGAAAAGAAACGAAACGAAACGAAACGAAAAGAAAAGAAAGAAAGAAAGAAAGAAAGAAAGAAAGAAAAGAAAGAAAAAGAAAATGCTTACATTTTATTATATTCCTAACATCTTTGATGTAAATAAAGGCTTGAATAAGTTCATGCTGGTGTTCAAAACCAGAAATGCATTTTGGATATTTCTTCTGTTACAGTGTTTATTTTGATCTTTATTAAGGATCATAAATAGAAATCTTAGCCCCACAAAACGTCAGCACTGCTCATTCTTAGTACCTATTTTTTTTCTCTAGCATCCTGACCTTCAGTAGTCCTAACACTGTTTGTCAAGCCTTATACTAATTCAGATAACATTTCTTTAAATTGTTCTTTAAATGTTGATTCTTATTTGAATAATTAAACCTGTTTTGTTTTTTAAATAGTTATGAGTGTTTTCTACCATGTAACGTAGAAAACTGTGTGTTCTCAAAGCTCATACATATTAACCTAAATATGGTTAACTAATATATTCAGAACTTTCTAGAGCTTCTAGAGAAATTTTAGCCCCATGGCAGTGGAAAGATGCTGTAGTACTCTATTACATGAGACATCTTTAGGAATTTGTTCTTTGTGGTCTGACTTAAAACATTAATAAGATTATGTGGCATCTTCATTACTTCCTAAAAGGGGTGCAGTTTTCATTAGAAAGTTACCTTGTAGGTGAAAATAGACAAGCATAATCTCTCCAGTTAGGAAAGAAGATTAAAGATTTATGTCTAGTTTGGAAGACATGGTTTGCCGTTCCTAGTATTTTCCTCAGTGAAGCTGGTGACCCTGTTTCAGTTATGCTTTATTTATACCTTTACAGCTTTAGCTCTTGATTTAATGTGGGTATATATATCTTTTTTTAAATATTAGTTTCAGGTGTATGACACAATGATTTGATATTTGCATATATTGTGAAATGATCACCACAGTTAGTCTGTTTAACGTCAGTCACTATATACAGTTATAAAATTTTCTTCTTGTGATGAGAACTTTTAAGATCTACCCTTTTAACAACTTTCAAATATGCAGTATAGTGTTATTAACTATACTCACCATGCTATACAATACATCCCATGACTTACTCATCTCATAGCTAGAGGTTTGCACCTTTCAACTCTCTTCTCCCATTTTTACCTACCACCTGCCTCTGGCAACCACCAGTCTGTTCTTTGTACTTACGAGCTCGGTTTTTGTTTGCTTTTGCTTTTGCTTTTTGCTTGTTCATTTGTTTGTTTTAGATCCCACATATAAGTGAAATCATATGATCATATGTCTTTTTCTGTCTGACTTATTTCACTTAACATTATGCCTTCAGTATCGATCCATGTTGTCTCAAATGTCAGGTTTTCCTTCTTTTTTTGGCTGAATAATGACCCTTTGTGTATCAATACCACATTTTCTTTATCCATCATCTTATTGGTTGTTTCCATATCTTGGCTGTTATAAATAATGCTGTAACGAACATGAAGGTGCATATGTCTTTTTGAGTTATCATTTTTATTTTCTGTGAGTAAATATTCAGAAATGGAATTGCTGGATCATATACTAGTTCTGTTTTCAGTTTTCTGAAGAACCTCCATGCTGCCTTCCAGAGCAGTTGCATCAATATGCATTCTCACCAGCAGTGCACAAGGGTTCCTTTTTCTCCACATCCTCACCAGCTTGTTCTTTCTTGTCTTTTCGACAGCAGCCATTCTAACAGGTGTGAGGCGATCTCTCGTGGTCGTTTTGATTTACATTTCCCTGATGATTGGTGATGTTGAGCCTCTTTTCATGTACTTATTGGCCCTCTGGATGTGTCCTTCAGAAAAATGATTTTTCAGGTCCTCTACCCAGTTTTTAATCGGAGGGTTTGTTTTTTGCTGCTGCATATGAGTTCTTTATATATTTTGGATATTAACCCCTTACCACATACATGATTTGCACATATTTTATCCCATTCAGCAGGATGCCTTTTCATTTTGTTAATGGTTTCCTTTGCTGCGCAGAAAGTTTTTAGTTTGATGTAATGTATACATTTTTATAATCATTAGTAAAGTAGTGGAAAGTGGAAGTCTAAAGATAGCCTTTACATTTCATAAGTAATGGCGCATGTACTTTTTCAGGAAGGTTAGCTTTACACATGACAGTGTTTCCTATATCTTCCAGTCCTTAATGTTTTTTCTTCTAAGTGTGTGTGTGTGTGTGTGTGTGTATTTAATCTTCTCCATTTGACCACTGTAAAACTTAGTGTTTTTCCTCTAGACCTTTTGGCACTGGAACAAGATGCTGTCTTTGGCCTGGAATCCCTTTTGGTACTTTGTAGTCAAGATGATAGTCCAGGTGCTCAAGCCACGTTAAAGGTGAAAATATCATTTATTTTAATATAATGCCTGTTTTTATTGCCTCAACTAGGGATTGGCAGTCTCTCTATAAAGGGCCAAATAGTAAATATTTTAAGTTTTGCAGGCTATACACTCTTGTCACAGCTACTCAGTTCTACAGTTATAGGACAAAGCAGCCATGGATGGTGTGCATAAGGGGAAGAAAGAAAGTGTGGTGGTACGGCAGTAAAACTTTATTTACAAAACCAGGCAGGTGTTGGCCAAAGGGCAGTAGTTTGTCAACTCTGGCTTAAACACACAATTTGCCCTTGATCTTCACTTTCAAAATTATCGCTTTGACCATTGTTATTCCAAAGAATAGACAAAGTAAAAATCCAAACTTTGGCCTATTTTGCCTTCAGTTGACAGTGTTTATTTAGTTGAAGTAAATACATATGAAGGTCCTAGGCAACATAAGGCAAAATTAAATAGGCAGAGCCCCTGTACTTACAGAAGTTTATAATCTGAGGTAACACTGATAAGAGATTTTAAAAGAGATATTTAAAATTTATTATGACACTGGAGATTTTTAAGGCTTTTAAGATGTGAAATGAGCCTACTCTTATTGGAGTGAAATATGAAATACAATTTGTGATGGTACAAAATTAAGAAAGGGGGGGCTAATAGAAGTAAAAGGCTATTAGGCAGATATTAGAGATTATAAGAATGATAGCTTGTCTAAGTTATGATTCAGTTCGAAGTAAGTCATAACTTAGTTTAGAATGTTAAGAAAAGGTATGTCACAGTGATGAACAGTAAAGATATTAGTTAAATAAAAATGTGTTTGGCAAATGATTCATCCCCAGAATCCCTTTGGAGCCACAATACATTTACATAAAAGTTTTAAAAAAGAGAGAAAGAAAACAAACCAAATCCTTTTCTTACCAGTTGTAGGTGTCAATAAAACACTGGCCTCAGCACCATGGGACATACATAGATGGTCAAGAAAGGTCTCTGTATTAGAGGAGTTCCCCATCTAGAACACACTGACGTTTATCTAAGGGACAATAATACCAAACAGAATGCACTAAGTTCCCTGGAGTACGAATCGAAGTGCAATTCTAATGAGAGGACAGAGTTAAGAGTGATTCAGTTGAACTAAGGATGTTAGGGAAGATTTGAACGAGTAGCTGTCTTGTGAGTTAAACCTTGAAAGATGGGGTAGAATTTCAGTATTGAGGAAAGATCATTTGAATCCAAGGGATGACTGTTATAGAAGTTATGAAAACAGCAATCTACCTCTCATGTTGGAAGATGGTGAATAGCCCCCTGTGGCTACATGACACAATTAGGAGATCTGGAAGATCTGCTCTGTCAAGCAGGTTACCAGACCTGATGCCAAGGAACTTTGTCTTGATTCTCAAGGTAGTTGAGGGGATATTAAAATTTCTAAAGTAATGGACATGCTGTAACATTTGTTGTAGTTATTATTGTTATTTAAATATGTCTGTTATGTGCCATACTTTGTTGACAACTTGTATATATATTTTTTTCTTTACAAAAAACCAATCTAGTGAAATTTGTCCCTCTTTAATGCTCACGGGGAAATTAAGATTCAGAAAGATAAAATAACTTGTTGAAAGATACCTAGCTGATCAAGGGCAGGCTGATCTTCAACTCTGGACCTGTCTGGTTCTGAAGACCTCATTGTGTCTTCCTAACACATACTGAAAGCTACATGGGTGTAGTGCGAAGGTGGGTTAACAGGCCCGTGCTTTCAAGAGATGGAAATTAGGAAGAGATTTATGTTGTGGTAGAGAGAATGGGAAGGAGGTGGATATTGAAGATTTGGCGAAAATGGAAATGACTAAATGTAGCAGTCAGTTGGCTACATAAAAATGAGAGGACTTCTGGTTTCTGGTTTTGGTGGCTGGGATATTAGTCGATGCCATTAACTGGACCGAATGGAAGTTCTAAAGCCAATTGATTTTTGGATTTCAGGTGAGAAGTAAGAAAGAAAGAAAATTAGAAGTCTCTTCCCACTTCAGTGTGCCTCAGTGTCATTTAGGACACCTTTTTTGAACTTTAAACTCTTAGTAACCCAAATACTAAAAAAAGTTAATCTATTAAGTTTGGGACAGGTGGGGTTCGGAAATCTGTATTTTCGTTAGCATCCTGGATGATGCTGGTATAGGGAAGTTTACAAACCATACTTCAGAAGCAGTTTTTGAAAAGTAACGAAAGTGCAGCATGGTGATATCCCATTTGGCATGTATATGGCCTCTTCCTTGTTGTGATTTTCATCTTAAGTCTTTTTTTTAAATAGGCCTACCTTGAAATGAGTGGTTAATATACAGTCCCGACTTACTCTCATTTAAACATGGCTCACTTTCAGATTCTGATCATAAGATTCAGTATGCCATGTGTTTCTTAGGCAGGCAAATGTTATGCCCACAGAAAACCTTTTCCTTGATATTTCCTAATCACTTGTACGAAGTTCTTTTCTTTAAAGCTTCAGTTAATACCTTCAGCATGTAACTGGTCCATCTTTTATTCAATGTGCAGATTGCTCTGAATTGTATGGTGAAGCTAGCCAAGGGCAGGCCTCATCTTAGCCAGTCAGTGGTTGAGACCTTGTTGACCCAGCTGCACAGTGCTCAGGATGCCGCGCGGATCCTGATGTGCCATTGCCTGGCGGCCATTGCCATGCAGCTGCCAGTGCTGGGCGACGGAATGCTCGGGGACCTCATGGAGCTCTACAAGGTGATCGGACGGTCAGCCACAGACAAGCAGCAGGAACTTCTGGTAAAGAGCCACCTTTTGAACCTGCCGGGGATGAATAGATCTGGTGTAGTGGGAATTACTTTAGGAAGTCAACGTTACTGTTTGACTCTACTTAGATTAATTATGTAAGACCAAGAGTCTGCTGAAGTCAGAACAGAATTGGAACTGTGAGCTTTTGACTGTTTCCACTTTTGATTTACAAAGCTCTGTTTAGTTCAAATCTAAAACTGCATTCTTCCCAAGCCCTGTCAAGTTGCTTAGTGTAGCCAAGCCTCCAGTCTGATATTTTTGTTTTATTACAAAGTGAAAATATTTTTTTTTCCTTTCTAATGCAAAGCAGTAATGAACTAAACCCTGTTTTGTACTTTCAAAAATGTAAGTTAAAGACGTAATGATAACAGTGACCATAAATTAGCTCAAATTCCTCTTTTCCAATTTAGGACCTCAGTAGCTGTTTAGAATCCTGTTTAGGTTTCAGTATAGTCCTGGGGTTGGGAAAGGTGCATGCTTAGAAACAGAAGACAGGGAAGCTATATAATAACGTGTAGTTGGAAGTTCTCCAGGGCTGAGAGTAGGCTTCGCTCTAAATAAGCATAAATGAGATGTAAGCCTTAAGTTGGCCGCTTCATATTGTGGTCATCTGAATTTAGGGCTTGGAGAAAAGTGTAATGAGATTTCTTACTCAAGCTCATTTTATATTTAATCCTCCGGGGAGAATTGTGTAAAAGATTACCCCCATTTCATTCCTACCAGGAAAAGTTACCCTTGATGACCAAGTGGCAGTAGCCATGGGAATGACATCATACAGTTATCCCAGCTTATGTGGACCTTTGTATATATCAGCTTCAGAATACTAAGACACAGTTAGCCAAGTTTATTTTTTATTGAAGCGGCATTTTCAACTAATGTTCTTTGTCCCTTTTTTGTTAGTACTACTGTGAGACAGTTTTAAATTATGAAACATAATATTAAAGCATAAGGAATAATATGAAAACATTTGCATCCGTCACCTAGCTTAAGAAAAAAAATCTTACCAGTACAGTTGAATTGTACTTCCCTATGTACCTCCCTAATAGTATCTTCTTCCTTCTCCCAGAGCTAACCACTGTCCTGCATTTGGTGTTCATCGTTCCCATGCATGTTACACATTTACTACCTTGGTATATATCCTAAGTAATAAACAATATTCTTTTCATATTTTTAACTTTATATAAAGGTTATTTTGCTACATGAAATCTTTTGCATGTTGTCTCTTTGCCTGTTTGGTGGGAGCCATCTAATAGATAAGGGTATCTCTGGTTTACCCCTTTCACTACTATATGGTATTTCACTGTGTGATATCATAATCTCCTTATCCGTATTTATGGGCATTGTTTCTGATTATTTGCTATTATAAACAATACTCTGAGCAATGGGATAAATTGCTTAATGACTTCGAAGTGGAAAATTAATAAATGTCAAAGGAAAACAAATTTTGTTCTTTTTTGATGGGTTCTAATTTTTCTCCCTTTTGGTTAAAGTTATCTATGACATTGGATAGAATTACATGTTTTCTTCCTTATTTTTCTTACTTCTTTCTCAACGTTAGGTGAGTTTGGCCACTGTGATATTTGTAGCAAGTCAGAAAGCACTATCCGCTGAAGTAAAGGCAGTAATTAAGCAGCAGCTCGAAAGTGTCTCCAATGGATGGACTGTTTACCGAATTGCCAGACAGGCATCCAGAATGGTACGTGTTATCCTTCTGTGTGAACTGGGTTGGTGAAAGTGACAGGTTACAAACCTTTGATTGTGTGATTGTCACCCCTAGTCAAGATGGAAAGTAAATATGGAAGTATGTTTTAGTCACGGGATTGAAAGATGATAATGGAAAGGACCTAGTTTATAACTTTTCTCGTGTGTTGTTATGGGGAAAGTTCCACGGGAATTCCAAAAATATGAACTCTTTTTGGCTGAAGAGTTTCAGCCACTTCATTTTGCCCTGTATTCTCATAACCACAGCTGCCTCCCACCCACCACTTCCATCCTCCATCATCAGTACACCAGATCTTTCTTCCTTCTCTCTCTCCAACCTTGTCATTCTTATTTGGAGATAGGGGCACGTTTTAGTAGGCTGTTCTCTTCTCAGCCATACGAAAAGCCTAACAATTTTTATTTTGTTTGAGAGAAATATAGAGCTTGGACAGTATAGAAATCCTTTGGGGATAAGACCAGAGAGCAAGTTTGAGAAGTGTTATTCTAGATATTGTAACACATGTTCTCATTTTACGGTGTTTCTCAAATGTGGGGAGGAGCTCTATCGAGAGAACAATTCTTTGTTATAGTCAATACCCCCAAGCATCCAGGCACTGCAGGATACCGAGCTCACGTTCCCCCCAACAGCTCCCCTCCCTCGGTCATTTCGAGAGGCATTCGCGGTGCTGCTAATAATCACTTCAGGGAACTTACTGGAGTTCACATCCCACCTCCCCACTGCACTAACTAGCTCATACAGAATGACATACAGTAGGTGTTCATACTTTCTATAGTTTGAACTAAAATTCTAGATGTGAGTTATAGTTCATTCCATTTATTTTCTCTTTGGAACTGTTTTAGAAAAGAACTTCAGGCATTCTGTTATATAAAAGCAGCTCAGCATATTTTCTCTGAAGAAATACTTAGACTGAGTCTCAAAGAATTATATAATGTGAAGAATGATTGTTAAAACTTATCCAAGGTTTGAGTTTGTCTTTTAGCTGCCTCACTACCTAATTCAAATGTAAGAATCTCATCATGTGCACCCCCCCCCCCCCACCTTTTTAGGGTAACCATGACATGGCCAGAGAGCTTTATCAGAGTTTGCTGACTCAGGTTGCCTCAGAACATTTCTACTTCTGGCTGAATAGTCTGAAGGAGTTCTCACATGCAGAACAGTGCCTCACCGGGTTGCAAGAGGAGAACTATAGTTCAGCACTTTCTTGCATTGCTGAGTCTTTAAAATTCTACCACAAAGGGATTGCTTCCTTAACAGTAAGTACTCTTAATTCTCCTTTGGTGATGATAACTTGATTCGTGTGAGAATGGTCTCCCTTTTCTTTTTGGGTTATTCTGTTCTAACTACCTTGAAAAATCTGCTGATAAATAGATTTAGCAATATTAAAACAATAAATAGGATGTGGTAGTAAATCCTTAACCCCTCCCCCACTTTTTAATATTCATAAGTTGATGGAAGTTTATCATTTTGTTTTTGTCAAGTACTAGGTACCACAGAGAAGAAGGATTACTGAATCCATGCAGAAAGGACACGTGGAGATAGGTATTTCCTCTCTAGACTCCTAGTAATAAGACGTACTGGCTCAGTACCAACCATCACATGTAACTCCCTGCCCCCTATTTCATGCCTGGAAGCTGCTCACTAAGAAACTAGAGTTTCTTACTTTGTAGACAAAGAAGGAATTATCAAGGATGCTAGCGTCCCATTTTTTACCCCTTTGTGATATCCTCCTATTCAAATTAATAGTCAGCCAGCTACTGTTTTTTGTTTTCTCTGCCAGGAGAGTAAAGGGGTTGCAGGAAGGGCAGACCATTAACATTTCTTACGTTTCCTTGAAATGAGTCGTATTCCAAAGTAAGAACCTATATCCAAGAGGAGCGTGTTCTGTATTAATGCAAAGATTTTTTTCCCCTCAAGAGTAAAGAGTTTATATAATCAAAATTAGACAATTTGTAAGTATTGTCACCCAACTTTTAAGATTGTATATATTTACATGGAACCATAAAACTTTTGGTGCCTGTTTACATATGTTTATCACGTAATCTAAACTATTCTTAATGGTGGGCCATCCCAAAAGAGATGCTCCGAAGTAGAATAAAGAGTAAACAGATGTCACAAAAGAGACAGAATATTCAGACTCCTGTGGTACATATCTTTTGAAGTATAATTTCTTTTTTAGCTAGGATTAATCAGCAGCTGTTTTAAAAACGGGAATACACAAATGGCTTCTCTCTAGCTCATGGTGCTCCCAGTAGCAGGGACTACTGTGATTCTTTCCTCTTGATTATTCCAGGAAGAGAGTGTTGTAACCTATATCAGGCTAATAAATGCCTCAGAAAATCAAAAGGTACGGTTATTGGTTGCGATCAGTAAAATTATTTCATTTTCTAGTTCACGTGCAGCTTGTTTATTCAGCACAGAAAATGGTTCTATCCGTGAAAGAAGCTCAGAGAACAGTGAAGCAGACAGAATTAATATTATGAAAATCCTGTTGAATATTTAATAGTATTCTAATGATTTGTGTGGTATGTGTATTTAATGAGGCTTGGCAGTAATTAAGGATTGAATTCTGACATAGAAAGAAAGTACTCAGTTGACAGACAGAAAGCCCCTGTCTTCATCTCCGCTCTGCCGTTAACATATTATGACCTAAGGCAGGTT